>NC_140025.1:7116494-7225386 GCF_964263955.1 Coregonus lavaretus
TGTAATTTGTGGGCCACAACAACACATACGCTGCGCAGCTGAAGCAAGTCTCCAGTCATGCATGGCCTGCTTCCTGCCTTAGTGTCTCTTTACCGCTTGGCTGGCTCGCCGCCCGGTGCCACAGGGCGCTATTTACCACCACGACCAACGTAAACCATTCATATTCACACAAACGGCCATGTCCCATCTATGCTGCCTTAGCTGATTTTCCTTGAGCTTTCTCTGTCAAATTCCTTTGTAGGAGTTGAGAGGCATGGGAGAGGCGGTACACTGCAAAAACATTATGCTGCTTTGCATTTCTAGCTATATCTGAATATTTTTGGGTCCATTTATGAGCGAGCCATTGAACCAGTTGAGCCATGTTAGTTATATAGCCTATAGCCTATAGCACCATTTCTTCTAACAGAAGGCTGTACTGTATTTGAGGGACGTGTTTTCTACTAACACCTCATAGGAACGGGTCATGGCAGTCCCAGTCCCAGTCCCAGTCCCAGTCCCAGTCCCAGTCTCCCCAGTCCCAGGGCCACATCTGTGGATCCTGGCCCACTCCCCTTGTTGTGGCTGAATGTTGACGGACATGAGTCGCACACAATCTGCGCTGGCTATGTTAATTCCCTCCTTCTTCCTTCACATATGCTACATTTGATCTGTCGGTTAGTGGGAACGTTTAGTCTGACCATCCTGCTGCTCCCAGTCTGTTCCTACAGCTAACAATAAGAACATTGCAGTAAGTTACGTTACACTGTTGCAAATGTTACCAAGTTTGTTGGACAGCCTGGACAGCTTAGACAGCTTGGCTTGCAGTGCAAAGGGCTGTTTTCACAGCTCTTTCTCACATATTCCCATAAACTCTGATGACCCACACATATTCTATTTAAAATTAAACTGCTCAAATGCCATAAGCTTCTGTCTGTTGAGTGAAAGTGCACAGGATCATTGGTAGGTCTACTTACTGTTCAACCTATTGTTTTATGTTTGTTCCTCTGTGTTTCTCCTTTCAGTAATAAAGCTCTGTGACGACCCTGTTCCTCATTCTTGTCAAACATTATAAAGCAAAACATAATGAGTCCCCTCCTCTCTCTCTCTCTCTCGCTCTCTCTCTCTCTCTCTCTCTCTCTCTCTCTCTCTCTCTCTCTTTCTTTCTCTCTCTCTTTCACTCCATCTCTCTCTCCCTCTCTCTCTCTCTCTCTCTCTCTCTCTCTCTCTCTCTCTCTCTCTCTCTCTCTCTCTCTCTCCCCATCTCTCTCTCTTTCTCTCTCTTTCACTCCATCTCTCTCTCTCTCTTGCATCTGTGAGGGTCATTGGCAGGAATAGAGGTCCTCACACAGTCATTCTAATGTTGTTCAATGTGCTGATCAAATGTGACCCAAACTGGTAACCCAAACATTGCTTGAGTCCCAAATGGAGCCTTATTCCCTTCATAGTGCACTACTTTTGATTGGGGACCATAGGGCTCTGGTCTGAAGTAGTGCTCTATATAGGGAATAGGGTGCCATTGCGCTGGGATACAATGAGGATAGGAAACTACCTGAATACCACGTGACACTCTTCATTTGACATGATCAACATGACAGCAAAAATACATTGGCAGTTGGTACATGCAGTACCAAATTCAAAGGTAGAAGGTACAATTGCATGGTGTGTGCATTGATTGTAAATGAGTAACTGACACCCTCTGCTGGACAACAACAGAAGCACAGGAGGAGTCATTACGTCACAACCACCACAACCCATTTATGCTCTGTTTGTTTGGGCTGCATAATGGTTCTAATAAAGATTTGATTCAGGCATCCATGTAGAGCTAATGTATATTTTTACCGACATTCATCCACCACTATCTTTAATCCTGGTTATGGAATGGGTGGAATTGGAAATAACTGGGTCTGATGTTATAATGTGGATTTCGCTAATTATTTCTGCTGCCTTGTTATCACTGACACATACATTGTCTCTACAGCTCTGGCAGTGTGGTGTGTAGAGGTGTGTAAAGTTGAATATCCTACTACAGAACCATTATATAGTATGTTTAGGGAGGTCATCCCAGCACCTGTGATCTTCCATTGGACCTTTTCTCAATCCAACTGCTCCAGCTGTTGGTCAAATCATGTCTTCAATCAATCATGTATCCCACAGCTAAGCTGGAGCAGGTGACAGGTGTCTCCATAACAACCCCTGTTCTATCACACCACAGTGACAGTTGGGACTCTGGGAGACTGGGACAGATCAAGAGCAATGTGGAGCATAGTGACGTCACCATCACTGTGTCTGTGTAATCCGGGGCGAGGATGACAAATTCATCAGTGGTTTTCTTACAGTAATTCACAAATCTTCTGATGCTGCCTGCTACTTCTAGAGATAGTTACATTGATTTAGCCCCTGTGAGGTTGTCTTTTACAGCTGCAATCTTGTGGCTCTGACAGAGACAATCCTTTGTTTAGAGGACTTATAAGGGGAGACGTACAGATGCAGTCTTTCCAGGACCGGCCTTCTCTCTGCTCTTACATGTGGACAACAGATAAATCATCGGATGTCACTGGATATCAAATACTGTGTCAAAGGACAAGCAGGAAAAGGTATGTGTTATTCCCTTTACACTGACTGTTGCTTTCCTCTACATACAATATGTGTTTGATTTTTTGGCTTTCTCTGTATTGAAATCATTCAAAACATCTTGTTGATGCAAATGAAGTTGATCTACAAACAGAAAAGCCATAGGGAAAATTAGAGTAATGTGATGTTGTTTCAGTAAGATTGATAGTAAAACATTTATTCGAAAAGTAAAGATATCCAAACATGATCAGGGTAGTATATTACTTAGTAAAAAGTTTACAGTAGAAGTCGGAAGTTTCATTAAAGAGTCATTAAAACTTGTTTTTCAACCACTCCACAAATTTCTTGTTAACAAACTATAGTTTTGGCAAGTCAGTTAGGACATCTACTTTGTGCATGACACAAGTAATTTTTCCAACAATTGTTTACAGACAAATTATTTCACTTATAATTCACAATTCCAGTGGGTCAGAAGTTTACATACACTAAGTTGACTGTGCCTTTAAACAGCTTGGAAAATTCCAGAAAATGATGTCATGGCTTTAGAAGCTTCTGATAGGCTAATTGACATCATTTGAGTCAATTGGAGGTGTACCTGTGGATGTATATCAAGACATACCTTCAAACTCAGTGCCTCTTTGCTTGACATCATGGGAAAATCAAAAGAAATCAGCCAAGACCTCAGAAAAAAAACTGTAGACGTCCACAAGTCTGGTTCATCCTTGGGAGCAATTTCCAAATGCCTGAAGGTACCACGTTCATCTGTACAAAGAATTGTACGCAAGTATAAACACCATGGGACCACACAGCCGTCCTACCGCTCAGGAATGAGACGAGTTCTGTCTCCTAGAGATTAAAGTACTTTGGTGCGAAAAGTGCAAATCAATCCCAGAACAACAGAAAAGGACCTTGTGAAGATGCTGGAGGAAACAGGGACGAAAGTATCTATATCCACAGTAAAACGAGTCCTAGATTGACATAACCTGAAAGGCCGCTCAGCAAGGAAGAAGCCACTGCTCCAAAACCGCCATAAAAAAGACAGACTACGGTTTGCAACTGCACATGGGGACGAAGATCGCACTTTTTGGAGAAATGTCCTCTGGTCTAATGAAACAAAAACGTATTGTGGGAAGCTTGTGGAAGGCTACCCGAAACATTTGACCCAAGTTAAACAATTTAAAGCCAATGCTACCAAATACTAATTGAGTGTATGTAAACTTCTGACCCACTGGGAATGTGATGAAATAAATAAAAGCTGAAATAAATCATTCTCTCTACTATTATTCTGACATTTCACATTCTTACAATAAAGTGGTGATCCTAACTGACCTAAGACAAGGAATTTTTACTAGGATTAAATTTCAGGAATTGTGAAAAACTGAGTTTAAATGTATTTGGCTAAGGTGTATGTAAACTTCAACTGTATATTTTATGGACTGTTACAATAATGTATATATTTTTATTGTCATTTAGCGGGGGAATCGAACCCACAACCCTGGCGTTGCAAACGCCATGCTCTACCAACTGAGCTACACGGGACTATGTACAGTGGGGAGAACAAATATTTGATACACTGCCGATTTTGCAGGTTTTCCTACTTACAAAGCATGTAGAGGTCTGTATCATAGGTGCACTTCAACTGTGAGAGACAGAATCTGAAACAAAAATCCAGAAAATCACATTGTATGATTTTTAAGTAATTAATTAGCATTTTATTGCATGACATAAGTATTTGATACATCAGAAAAGCAGAACTTAATATTTGGTACAGAAACCTATGTTTGCAATTACAGAGCTCATACGTTTCCTGTAGGTCTTGACCAGGTTTGCACACACTGCAGCAGGGATTTTGGCCCACTCCTCCATACAGACCTTCTCCAGATCCTTCAGGTTTCGGGGCTGTCGCTGGGCAATACGGACTTTCAGCTCCCTCCAAAGATTTTCTATTGGGTTCAGGTCTGGAGACTGGCTAGGCCACTCCAGGACCTTGAGATGCTTCTTACGGAGCCACTCCTTAGTTGCCCTGGCTGTGTGTTTTGGGTCGTTGCCATGCTGGAAGACCCAGCCACGACCCATCTTCAATGATCTTACTGAGGGAAGGAGGTTGTTGGCCAAGATCTCGCGATACATGGCGCCATCCATCCTCCCCTCAATACGGTGCAGTCGTCCTGTCCCCTTCGCAGAAAAGCATCCCCAAAGAATGATGTTTCCACCTCCATGCTTCACAGTTGTGATGGTGTTCTTGGGGCTGTACTCATCCTTCTTCTTCCTCCAAACACGGCGAGTGGAGTTTAGACCAAAAAGCTCTATTTTTGTCTCATCAGACCACATGACCTTCTCCCATTCCTCCTCTGGATCATCCAGATGGTCATTGGCAAACTTCAGATGGGCCTGGACATGCGCTGGCTTGAGCAGGGGGACCTTGCGTGCGCTGCAGGATTTTAATCCATGACGGCGTAATGTATTACTAATGGTTTTCTTTGAGACTGTGGTCCCAGCTCTCTTCAGGTCATTGACCAGGTCCTGCCATGTAGTTCTGGGCTGATCCCTCATGATCATTGATGCCCCACGAGGTGAGATCTTGCATGGAGCCCCAGACCGAGGGTGATTGATCGTCATCTTGAACTTCTTCCATTTTCTAATAATTGCGCCAACAGTTGTTGCCTTCTCACCAAGCTGCTTGCCTATTGTCCTGTAGCCCATCCCAGCCTTGTGCAGGTCTACAATTTTATCCCTGATGTCCTTACACAGCTCTCTGGTCTTGGCCATTGTGGAGAGGTTGGAGTCTGTTTGATTGAGTGTGTGGACAGGTGTCTTTTATACATGTAACGAGTTCAAACAGGTGCAGTTAATACAGGTAATGAGTGGAGAACAGGAGAGCTTCTTAAAGAAAAACTAACAGGTCTGTGAGAGCCGGAATTCTTACTGGTTGGTAGGTGATCAAATACTTATGTCATGCAATAAAATGCAAATGAATTACTTAAAAATCATACAATGTGATTTTCTGGATTTTTGTTTTAGATTCCGTCTCTCACAGTTGAAGTGTACCTATGATAAAAATGACAGAACTCTACATGCTTTGTAAGTAGGAAAACCTGCAAAATCGGCAGTGTATCAAATACTTGTTCTCCCCACTGTATATCAATTGAACACACTTACTTTGCATTAGGCATGTAACTAAATATGATCTATAATCTGTCCAGTCAGTCTTCTATAAGTATAGTGAACAAAAATATAAACGCAACATGTAAAGTGTTGGTCCCATGTTTCATGAGCTGAAATAAAAGATCCCAGAAATGTTCCATACACACAAAAAGCTTATTTATTTCAAATGTATTTCAAATTTGTTTACATCCCAGTTAGTGAGCATTTCTCCTTAGCCAAGATAATCCATCCACCTGACAAGTGTGGCATATCAAGAAGCTGTTTAAACAGCATGATCATTACACAGGTGCACCTTGTGCTGGGGACAATAAAAGGCCACTCTAAAATGTGTAATTTTGTCACACAACATAATGCCACAGATGTCTCAAGTTTTGAGGGAGCGTGAAATTGGCATGCTGACTGCAGGGCTGTCCATCAGAGCTGTTGCCAGAGAATTTAATGTTAATTTCTCTACCATATGCCGCCTCCCATGTTGTTTTAGAGAATTTGGCAGTATGTCCAACCGGCCTCACAACTGCAGACCACGTGTAACCACGCCAGCCCAGGACCTCCATATCTGGCTTCTTAATCTGCAGGATGGTCTGAGATCAGCCACCCAGACAGCTGATGAAACTGTGTGTTTGCACAACCGAATAATTTCTGCAGAAACCGTCTCAGGGAAGCTCATCTGCGTGCTCGTCGTCCTCGCCAGGGTCTTGACCTGACTGTAGTTCGGCGTCGTAACCGACTTCAATGGGCAAATGCTCTACTTCGATGGCCACTGGCACACTGGAGAAGTGTGCTCTTCATGGACGGATGAATCCCGATTTCAACTGTATTGGGCAGATGGCAGACAGCGTGTATGGCGTAGTGTGGGCAAGCGGTTTGCTGATGTCAACTTTGTGAACAGAGTGCCTCATGGTGGCGTTGGCGTATGGTATAGGCATGCATAAACTACGGACAACGTAAGGCATGCATAAGCCTGATCAACTCCATGCGAAGGAGGTGTCGCGCTGCATGAGGCAAACGTTGGTCACACCAGAAACTGACTTGTTTTCTGATCCACGCCCCTACCTTTTTTTAAAAGGTATTTGTAACCAACAGATGCATATCTGTATTCCCAGTCATGTGAAATCCATAGATTATGTCCTAATGATTTTATTTCAATTGACTGATTTCCTTATATGAACTGTAACTCAGAAATTGTTGCATGTTGCGTTTATATTTTTGTTCAGTGTACAATTTGTGGGGCGCTGCAGACTAAAGATCTGTTATATTGAAATATCAGGACTTTGTTTCCAGTCACAGACAGAATTATCCAGGTCAGGTCTTGCTGGAAAGTAAACTAGGGGCCAGAATGAAACTCAAACCCCTACACAACTCTGTCTAAATTCTCTTTCATAGCAGACACCTGATCTACAGTCATTAGATTATGTATGCCACTGAGCACTTGAGCAGACGCTATTATCTAAAGCAGGGTTTCCCAAACTCGGTCCTGGGTCCTGGTTATTTGAATCAGCTGTGTAGTACAGGGGCAAAAACCAAAACATCCACCCAGGGAGGGCCCTAGGACCGAGTTTGGGAAACCCTGATCTAAAGCAACTTACAGTTCAGTGAATACATACCTTTTTAGTAGGCTATGTGTGTATTTGATACACCCAGGAATTGAACCCACAGCCTTGTGGATGCTAGCGCCATGCACTTGCCAACTGAGGTACACAGGACAACAGATAAGTAGAGGAGAAGCTAGCTATCCACAAGCATCCATCATGAAGTAACAATTTCTGTCCTTCACATGGTGATCAGGAAAAGGCTTATGTGGATAAACTGAGATGTCAGATTAATGTAGATGGATGATTGATTGAAGGATAGATAATCAAACTAGGTTAGGGATTGGGTTGGAATTACTATAATCTTTCTCACTGCAGTTCAACAGGTTAATATCTGATTAATCAACTAGGCTACATAAAGTGAATATCATCTCACTCCCCTCCACCTCTGTAGACACCTGCTGTCCTTAAATCACATAACCCACACACTCATGCTTCGAAGAAGGAAGTGTCGCCTTATTCTCAGATGTTGCCCCAGTTTACAAGCAATCTCTTTAAAACCCCTCTCCTCTCCAGCCCCCTCTTCATCGGAGATGTGAATTATTGACAAGCTCCCCTTCTCACTCTCCTTCTCTCTCTCTCTCTCTCTCTCTCTCTCTCTCTCTCTCTCTCTCTCTCTCTCTCTCTCTCTCTCTCTCTCTCTCTCTCTCTCTCTCTCTCTCTCTCTCTCTCTCTCTCTCTCTCTCTCTCTCTCTCTCTCTCTCTCTCTCTCTCTCTCTCTCTCTCTCTCTCTCTGTCAACAGCAACAGCCCTGAACAATAGGGCCACCCGTCTGTCTGCCTTCTGAGGGGCATCTGGTCCTCTCTGTACGTTTTCCACCTGCCTCAGACAGGTTATTGATATAACAACAGTGGGGTGAATAAAGACAGATCTGCTGCTCCTCACACAGGTAAGGCATTCATGTTTTCTCTTTATTTTATTATGGCGAAATTGCCATATTTGGTCAAAATGGATGCTTTGTTGTAGACCGTTGTGTCAGGGGTAGCCTACCATCTGAACGTTAAGGGCTAAATTGCTGAACTCCATTACTCCAGTTCAAAAATGACTACATAAATAGACTGTCGTTGCTAGTGTACTTACAGCCTTACTACACAGGTACAACAACTTTATGTAAAGTGTTACCACACTTTCTCTGTCTCTTTTTTCCAGGTCTAAGGGGCCAAAATGCAGTACCTCTTTCATCTCCTTCTGTTGATGGAGATTTACTCCAAGTCTCACAGCACCCCGTGCGAGAAAGGCTGCGACTGTCGCGAGGAACTGAAACTCACCACTTGCACTAACGCCCTCTTAACCCAACTGCCCAACCACATCCCTCCTTACACAGAACACCTGGACCTATCTATGAACCTCCTAACCTTTATTCCGGAGAGTTCCTTCCAAATGGAACGCAAACTGAGGGTTCTGCTTATAAACGACAACAACATTAGCGCTGTGGCTGATGGGGCCTTCACCCAGCTAGAGTTCCTTCAAAAGTTGGACCTGAGTTGGAACAGGTAGTGGAGAGTTTTTCCTGGCCACTGTGCTCTTGTTGCTGTTTTTCTCTTCGAGGTCTTGGCCGGGTTACTGTAAAGCACTTTGTGACAACTGTTCATGTCAAAAGGGCTTTATCAATTCAATTTGATGGATGGATGGAGAGATTAATTGATTGATTTATTGATTGATTAAACAGGATCTCGTCCCTGAGCGAGAGCTTCTCCCTGGGCCTGAATGCTCTGAGGGAGCTGCAGCTGAGCCACAACCACCTGCACACCCTGGACAGCAGGAGCTTCATGCACTTGGATGGCCTACAGAGGCTCAACCTTACCGGCAACGCCATCCATAACATCCAGGTGAGGTTGTTTTTACTTTTATTGAACATCTAATAAGGTGATACATGACTTATACAATTATATTATTTTCTATTGTGTTCTATTTTGTTTTATTCTGTTGTGTTTTATTTTATTATATTCTATTGTGTTCTATTCTATTCCGTCCAGGTGAGGTCCTTCGGCTCCATGTCCACCTTGCGGCAGCTCCACCTGGAGGCCAACCATCTCATCTCCCTAAACAACGGGATGTTCTCCATGCTGAAGTCCCTGGAGGTCCTCAACCTGCAGGGGAACCAGATCAACAAGACCCAAGAGGGTGTCTTCACCCCCATGACCTCCCTGGCCCTGCTCAACCTGGCCCACAACCAGATGAGCACCATCTACTTCAAGACCTTCCTAAGCATCCACACCTATAGTACCCATATCCTGTTGGAAGGAAACCCCTGGAGCTGCAATTGTGACCTACAGAGAGTGTTCCATAAACTTAGAAGTGTTCAAAGACTGTTCTTGGATGATTACTATAATCTTAGCTGTAATGCTCCGACAGAACTAGCGAACTACAGGTTGATGGATGTGGATACGGAGCTGTGTATCGCCGAGATGGTTATTGTGCTGATTATCACGATCACCGTGGTGATAACAGTGTTGGTGGCCATCGTCATGGCGGAGAGGAAGAGAAAGAAGAAGAAGAAGAGGGGAAAACATTGGACGGAGCAAGGCAACTTGTCTGACTCAGATCACTAGGGATTGACTTCTTCTCGGCAACACAATCCTTTGATACACTTGTACAGTAACATTAAGAAAATATCTCTCAGAGACAGTTATTGACATATTTTAAAGGATATTTAGTAGGCTATTGTACAATTTCACCATGTATTTATTGTACACAAATGTATTTATCAATTACTCAATATGCACACTTTTTGCATTTGTAATAATACCAGAGTTTGTAGTGTTCTATTAGATACTTTGACATACAATATGAACAATACTACAGGTGTGAAACATGTTCAATTAAACGAATTTGAAAGGTGCACTAGCTGCATTGTATTCTGTCTATTTCCTTTATGATGTAGGAAATATAAATGTTATAGATTTTATAGATTTTTAGAAAGAATAACAATTGCACATCTTGCCTTTACACTTTGTTATAAACATGCTCTTATGCATTTACGGTAGTTGGTGTATGTTGAAGGGCAGCGGGACACTATTTGGGAGGTTGGGTTCACTTTAACAGATAGCAGAGACGTCACACGAAGCCCATCCTCTCGGCGTACCGAGTTCGGAGTTACCTTCTAGGCGAAATGGCCTGAACTAGGGTGTGGTTGTGGATCGGAATATTTGCACGAGTCTTTAAGGATATTACTTATGGTATATCATCTGTATCATGCATGCATAGGATAACAACGGAATAAGCTGTATTGTAAGCAATGCAGAAAGCGTTCGATTTCAGACTGAGAGACACAACTGCCACCGCCGAACCTGCGTAGTCATAGTTGAAAGAATAGGAACACCGACCGGTGACTTTTGCAGGTAAGATTGATGAGAAGAACATGGGCGTCCAAGCTCATATTCTCCAAGTTAAAGAGAAACTGCGCTAATTCACATTTTTGACGATTTTTGAAATGTTATCTAAAAATCTACAATCTAGATTTTTATGATCTACAATATTATGATTTAAGTGCGCTGTTTACCACTGCGTAAAGTAAACGTTGTACTTTTATGTCTTCAATTTGATGTGAACTGTTCAATATTTGTCAGTGAAACATACGTTTCGTTCATACTTCCGCATTGGACGGTGAAATGTATTTTTGTACGGGTTTCACCGGTTCTTCTGATTTTGACACACCCCACTCACGAGCAACATGAGTTCTTAGGTTGTAACAATGTTACTATATTTGTTACACACCGTGTGCAACTTGTTGACAGCCTAATCTTTATTGTAGCCAATTCTAGCCATGCTAAACATATTTACTGTAGAGCATAGTGTTTCAATATGCTTTGTGTTGTAGTCACGTCAGACAAAGATATATAGTTAAGCAAACTTTACTATGCATATTGTTAACCAGCACATCAAATACATGAAGTCAGTAAGTAACAAGTGGTTTCTGTTTCCTGTGTAACATCAATATGAGTAACATCAATATTGCTACACATAGACTGTATGTTTTCGATTATCATTGAAGCCTACTGTTAAGGTTACAGGAAACATGAATCTAACTTCCTGTCTTCCAGAGATGGCCGCAGACGACAAAGTGTTCATCCTGTCGGATGATGAAGAAGATCAGAAGAGGAAGTACGTCCAGGACGAACCCTTCAACACTCTTTCCCTGGAGCTTCAGAACGACCGAGAGCCAGGCTCCACTTCAGTGTCTGCTGCAGCATCAGCCACACAGTCTGCTCCAGAGACACCCATGGCCTCACCACTGAAAGACCTAGGCTGCTGTGAGAGGATGTGCCTTAGAGTCAACTCCCAGCTCCTCACCTCCAAGATTTTCTACTTCTTCTTCTATGCAGCCTACGGTTCCCTGCACCCACTCCTAGCCGTCTACTACAAGCAGCTAGGGATGTCGCCAAGCCGTAGTGGACTGTTGGTTGGGATCCGGTACTTTATAGAGTTCTGCAGTGCGCCATTCTGGGGAGTGGTGGCCGATCGTTTTAAGAAAGGGAAGCCATTGTTGCTTTTCTCTGTGCTGTGTTGGTTGGTGTTCAACTGTGGCATCGGCTTTGTCAAACCAGCTGCCATGATCTGTAAGGAGAAGGTGGGCGTCACCACTGTGGCCCCACCAATACTGCCCTTGACGACTATGACACCAATTAACGGCTCGCTACCGGACGTTTCCACCAATCTCACGAGGAGAAGTCGTCGGGATTTATTTCGAGGTTACTTTCCTAGCTTCCCTTTTGTTTTGAATGGCCTTGATTCTGGCTATAGCGTACGCCGCAGGTATAGGAGAGGTGCTGACAGCAATAGCACCCAATCCACAGTGGTGCCTTACAAGCAGAATAAAACAACAACCACTCGCACCCCCACCCGTGCCCAACCCAGTGTGGTGCCTAATGAGCAAGCCAATACCACTCAGCTTTTACCGAATACCACAACTATGCCACTGACCACTAAAAACCCCACCCATGTCCCTACCCATGCCCCCACCACCAATTCCACATTGGTGCCTCACGAGCAGGGCAATACCACTCAAGCTACACCAAATACTACAACAACAACTATGGCAACCACTACCACCACCCCTGCCCCCACCCAACCCAAAGAGTACATCATTGAGTACAACGAGGATCAGGTCGAGAGCATCTTTCTCCTGATCCTCTTGGTCATCATCGTGGGGGAGTTCTTCAGCGCGCCGGCGGTCACCATTGTGGACACGGTGACGTTACAGTACCTGGGGAAGCACCGGGACCGCTATGGCCTGCAGAGAATGTGGGGGTCCCTTGGCTGGGGCGTGACCATGCTGCTAGTGGGTATCTGGATAGACCACACCCACCTGACGCTGCTCATCGATGGCGTAGTCGGCTGCATCCTGCCCGAGTATAAGAACTATCAGGTAATGTATGACATTGAAAATGTGACAAATAATAAGCAATGGCTCGCTAAGGGCGACTTAGTTGATACGTAAATAGAAATATAGTTCATTAATTTGTTCATTTATTCACTCACTCATTCATACATTCACTCATTCTCTCTTTCATTCATTCCTTCCCCAGGTGGCCTTCATAGTGTTTGGAGTGATGATGGGTCTGGCTCTGGTGGTAGCAACACAATTCTACTTTGACCGGTAATAGGGGCAGACACAATTTAAATTATGTTTGAAACCCCATTTTAGCTTTATCTTAAATCAATGATTTTGTTAATTTACACTTCCTTTTAGTTTTTTTCTTTTATTCATCTATTTTATAGAATTGCTGTTTGTTTTTATTATCTTTCATTTAATTATTTTAATGTAAAGTGTGTGGTGATTTTAAATGATCTTTAAATGAAGTTGGATTTGATTTGACAGTGGGGACTACAGACAGGATGTGCCTCAGAGGCCCCAAGAGGTAGAGATACCGCAGGTAAATCAACTGGAAAATTAAAACTCACACTAACTGGAAATAGTATTTCTAATTTCTTTAGTAAATACTGCTTTAATATATTTTTTTATGATCATTTTTTATTTATTTTACACCTTTTTCACACAGGTAGACGGGAACGTGGCATCTCCAGAGGGGAGCGAGAGCTCCACCTCAGACCAGACCCCCATCACCCCAGAGTCCACCACCACCGAACAGCCTTTCTACTACAGTGACCTCCTCAGGCTGCTGTGTAGTGTCCAGTACAGCACGGTGCTGTTCGTGGCCTGGTTCATGGGCTTCGGTTACGGCTTTGTGTTCACCTTCCTGTATTGGCATCTAGAGGACCTGAAGGGGACCACCACGCTGTTTGGTGTGTGTTCGGTTCTGAGTCATGTGTCGGAGCTGGCTGCTTACTTCACCAGTCATAAGTTTATCGAACTGGTGGGACACATCAGGTAAGGATGGGGTTCTTGGTGGTGTTCTTGTTTTTGGGAGGGTGGTGGTGGAAGGGATATTGCATTATCCATCAATCTTCTAAAACAATATTTTACCAAAAACAGCAGCAACAACAACAACCGAAGCACACAGTATTTTCTGAAACTGAGGATTTCCACATTTGCTATCCCGTTTCACCACAACTAGACCTGCCGCATGTAAACAATCGTGTTCATTTAGAGTGCCTCTTGAACGTCACACAGACCTTGAGCGTATACTATAGTCAGACAAACAGACAGACCTAGCACAGAGCAGGGACATTTGAGAGTGTGGTGTTATGTTTAAGGAGAGACGCCCATCCCTCTGGCAGCTCTGTGTGACCTATGTCATTTTGACGCACAATTTTCAAACATTCTTCTCTAACATCTTGGGTGGTTATAACCCCGCAAGTAATACATTTACCTATTAGTGCAAAGGTCTCAGGAAGAATTTGTGCCAGTGCTTTTTGCCTCACCAGTTCAATGGGCACTGTACGCAAAGAGTCATACTAACTATGCCTAGTAGGGCATCTCTTTAGACCTTGGATGAGTGTTCTGCGATGGAATCCTAATTAACGCAACAAAAGACGCTCTAAGCCTGAAAAGCCTATACATTCTATACATCACCCTATTTTATCAGTTTGCCTCTTCTTAATAACCTTTGCTCAGAGTACCTAACCTCTGAAAATCTCATCACTAATTTCTTTCTTTCCTCCCTGTTTTCCTAACTTAGGGTCTTGTACATTGGCTTGGCATGTAACACAGCACGCTACCTGTACATTTCTTACTTGGAGAATGCATGGATAGTTCTGCCTATGGAGGTCTTACAAGGTAAGAAAGAGCAGGTCAGACAGTGACATTACTTCCTGTTGACATCTGACTGAGGAAGGTTCAAGTTTGAGTCTGTAGTTAAGGGTTGTGATATTGAGCCTCAGTAAAGTACATCTTAGGACAGGAATCTCTGTTATTTCAAGCAATCGCTACCTTATAAAACACCTTTTCCCATGCCAACTAAACAAGAATGGGATAAGATATCATTTTATAGGAATGTTAATATTGATTTAAAGTGAAAAGGCCATTAAAGTATCACATCAAAAACAATCATATTAAAAGACAGTATCACCAGAAGGAAATTGAATAAGGATATCCTGGTAATGTCATATGACTTGTTATCCCTGTTTGTCTTTCTGTGGTTACAGATGAGATATTATTTAAGAGCAGGTTGGATGGGTCTTGTCAAATACTGA
Organism: Coregonus lavaretus; assembly: GCF_964263955.1. Taxonomy (NCBI): domain Eukaryota; kingdom Metazoa; phylum Chordata; class Actinopteri; order Salmoniformes; family Salmonidae; genus Coregonus; species Coregonus lavaretus. The sequence continues at coordinate 7,131,395 of NC_140025.1, forward strand.
TTACATTGAGACACGATCACATGTATTTTTTTCTTTTTTTGTGGGAACACTTGGGAACAGACTTCCTAAATTAAACACATTTTTATTAAACACATTTTTAGTTGAATTCCTGGTGATTTTACAGTCTTTTTTTAACCAAAAACAATGCATAGTGCCAACTGTAGAGTTTGGTGGAGGAGGAATAATGGTCTTGGGCTGTTTTTCATGGTTCGGGCTAGGCCCCTTAGTTCCAGTGAAGGGAAATCTTAACGCTACAACATACAGTGACATTCTAGACGATTCTGTGATTCCAACTTTGTGGCAACAGTTTGGGTAAGGCCCTTTCCTGTTTCAGCATGACAATGCCCCCGTGCACAAAGCGAGGTCCATACAGAAATGGTTTGTCAAGATCGGTGTGGAAGAATTAGACTGGCCTGCACAGAGCCCTGACCTCAACCCCATCGAACACCTTTGGTATGAATTGGAACGCCGACTGCGAGCCAGGTCTACTCGTCCAACATCAGTGCCCGACCTCAGTAATGCTCTTGTGGCTGAATGGAAGCAAGTCCCCACAGCAATGTTCCAACATCTAGTGGAAAGCCATTACAGAAGAGTGGAGGCTGTTATGGCAGCAAAGGGGGGACCAACTCCATATTAATGCCCATGATCTTGGAATGAGATGTTCGACGAGCAGGTGTCCACATACTTTTGGTCATGTAGTGTATATAATGATTATCTTTATTTTGTTTACTAAAAACGCTTCATGACAATTTTTCTAGTAATAACTGATAATACCCTCAATAAATAAGTAAGAATAAGCTTGTTATTACTGGTCATAAATGATAAGCACTGTTAGCTTTGGTGCTATATATTCTTGCTGAGCTCTGTGTCTTAGGAGGGTTTTGCAGCCCACAAAGCAAAGTAAGATGACCATCACATGACTTCAGCATAAGGATTTGTATATCTATCTGACGTTTGAGTCTGTGGTCACGGAATGAGAAGTCTGACTGCCTGAATGATGATGAATGGAAGTCTAAGTGTCAACACCTCCTTATCCATAGGACTCAAATAAAAGAGGCAAGGTTTCCTGTTAGATTGTTTTTCAAATTTGTGCTAATATTACAAGACAGACTGCTTTTTCTTCTGTATGACATTAGTATCGAAAATAATGTATAACATTTAACATTTTTTGTCATTTTGCAGACACTCTCCAGAGACATTATCCAGAGCAACTTACAGGATCAATTAGGGTTGAGTGCCTTGCTCAAGGGCACAGATCTTTCACCTAGTCGACTCTGGGCTACAAACCAGCAACCTTTCGGTTACTTGCCCAATTCCCTTAACCGCTAGAAACTACACCACAATGCCCTACTTTGAAGAATAGTATTTATCCTTATAAACTGTGTAATGTTTAACACCTCCATCAATGTTTGTCCTCTGGCATCATTTACATTTTAGTCATTTAGCAGACACTCTTATCCAGAGTGACTTACAGTCGTGAGTGTAGACATTTTTTGACTTTTTTGTACTGGTCCCCCGTGGAAATCGAATCTACAACCCTGGCTTTGCAAGCGCCATGCTCTACCAACTGAGCAGCACACAGTATTTAAATGTTCTAACATTTGTTTTGTCTGTCTGTCTCTTTGTAATGTAGGTGTGACCCATGCGTCGGTTTGGGCTGCCTGTATCTCCTACCTGAGTGCCGCGGTGCCCCCAGCTCTGAGGACCTCTGCCCAGGGTATCCTCCAGGGTCTACACTTGGGACTGGGACGGGGCTGTGGGGCCATGGTGGGGGGCGTCTTCGTCAACTACTTTGGTACGGATGCAACAACAACAGCCCCTTTTGACAGTCCCATTTGAGTAGTGAAATTTAGCAACTCCTGCCATATAGCCATGTTTTTATATGTTAACATGATTTTGAGAACCAATGAGTTATACTGTTTATTACATATTTATAAACTACATACTGTATCCACTAATAATGAACTGTTTAAAAATTATGTATAAACCATTCATAACCCCATTAAATGACACCTTAATATAAAGTGCTACTATTTGGTTTGTTCTGTATCTGTAACGTGCATCTTTCTTTTTCCAGGAGCTGCAGAGACCTTCAGAGGGATTGGAATGGCTTCCCTGGTTATACTCCTCATCTTCTCCTTCATTCAATGTCTGACCGGACAGAACGAGGAAAAGGGTGAGGGAGGGGAGAGCACCTCAGTCCATATTTATTTAATAAACCCTGCATCAGTGCACTGTTTTAGGAATTTGTTCTGTATAGAACCAAAAAGGGTTTAATGGATTGCTCCATATGTTGCACAAAAAATTGTCTTTATAGAACTGCAAAGCACCATTATACTTAACAGTGTACCATACAATAATAACCTAAATTGTATTCCCCTCACTAGAGGACAGGATGCTAGCAGAGAACATTCCGGTTCCTTCCAGTCCGGTTCCCATCGCTACCATAGACTTGATGCAGAACCAGAGCCAGGTCAAAACAAAATTGTTGTGCTCATATGCTGCTTCTTTCAGCAAACCAGTTTCCCATTGTGGGACAATGAAGTGTACTATTAATACTACTAATTAATACTACTACTACCAGGTGGGTGTGACGGTGTCCCGCCCGGACCCTAGACCCCCGGCTAAGAAGACCAAGCACCAGGAGGAGCAGGAGGATGTTAACAGACCGGCCTGGGTGCTGAGTGGATCCCCCTGGGTCACCATAGCCTTCGCTGTCTGCCAGATCAGAGAGATGTACTGCATGACCAAGAATAGTCTACCCTCTGAGACACAGCCACTGCAGGTAGGATGATGAATGATAGTCCTCTTATAAAGATGTGTAAAATCTCAATGAGAACTCTTGTCCTCAGATGTGCGAATCGAAAGTTTATGAATTTCAAGCCAATTCATGTTTAAAAAATGTATAACCTTTAAAATATTTTATTTCAATGGGATTTATGTTTATGTCATATGATTAACAGTGACAATATGTGAATGATTTTTCCCACGCCTTCCTGTGAACTAAAGAAAGGTGAGGCCGTGTTTGTTCTTTGTGTGCACTGTAGAGGTGAATTCGACAGTGGTGAATGTGGTCAAATGTCCTATGTGCCTGTGTTTGGTCTCCTAGTTTAGTGCATGGTTTGGTTATATCTTTAGTGTATCCAAAACATTTTGTCATGATGGATTAGCCAATTATGTTATATTATCTTGTCTGTTGCCAGGAGCAAAATGATCAGAACTCTTCTGAATACCAGGCAGTGGAGACTGAACACAGCACAGAGCAACAGGAGTTCCCACACCACCATAACGGTTCCCCCAGCAGCGTACCTAGCAAGGCCCACCCCGCAGAGCACCCAGAATCCCAGCCCTCTTCCCTACCAGACCAGGGGAACTCTGTGGAGCACCCTGCCTTTTTACCTGTTAACTTTGAGGCTTCACATCAACTGTCTAGTACAAACCCTTTCCGGCAGTAGATTAAAGGCTTGAGTTGTTGAGTTTAGAAACGGAGCAGGTACTTAGTAGCGAAAGGGTAAGGGGCAGTAAGTACTACTCAACATCGATGACTGTGCTGTAAAAAGTACCAAATGATAAGCTTTCTGTGTGTGTGTCATCTGACATTGTGTAAATAGAATTTGATCTAGAAAGGGTCAAAAGGGATTGTTGCCTTCTAGAATGTAATGTATTTATTTCATCTGTCTTCCTGCACGAGCTTCTGACAATCATGTTATTATTTTGACTCTTGGGATGAAATTATATGTGTATACAATAAAAATTTATTTGTAGAGAAATCATTAACTTTCACTGCTTTTCTGGTGTTTCAATTATATTATAGCTGTCTATTCTTGCATGTTTTTAAAATTCCAAGAGTAGACACTTGGTGGCAGTAGTGTACCGTATTCAAGGACTAACCCTAAGCGTGTGTGTTGTGTGGAGGTTGAGGTCAGGGTGTGTTTGCTTTTGCTGCTGATGGGAGTGTATGGGAGGACAGTAATAGTGTTCTCCTCAGAAACTACACCACAATGCCATCTGCAACTTCCTTTGTCTCGGCAGAGAATAAGCTAATATCGGTGTTGATGGAAAAAGATGAACGAAATTAATTAATTGGACTGTTTCCCCCGAATCGTCTTTGTTTTGAACACAGCAAATAATGTCCTTCATTATTAGTGTAGGCCTACTCTAAATAAAGTGATTATACTACAAGTCTCAAGAGACAAGACTGACCGTGGCAGCTGTCTTATCCAATATTGTTAAGCCTGTTGTCTACATCTAAGGAATTAATCATTTGTACATTTTACCTTAAGGTTTTTCCATCAGCTGCACTCTATGAATCAGTTCATTTGAAAGTACTCTATGAATCAGTTCATTTCAAAGTACTCTATGAATCAGTTCATTTCAAAGTACTCTATGAATCAGTTCATTTCAAAGTACTCTATGAATCAGTTCATTTCAAAGTACTCTATAAATCGGTTCATTTCAAAGTCTAATAAAAAATGATGACATTCCCCTGTTCCTCAACGATCTTATTGAGGCATCACAAGTATAATACTTGTTTACTCTTGACCACACAGACTCGCACATACATTAGTCCGCTGCAATGCCTTATGGGTATGTATGGCTTTGCTGAAAGTGTTGAGTCATGGACTGGTCCTATTTATCCCTGTGGTGTGGACACTCCAACATGCTAGGACATGACAGGACCAGACAGCTGCCATGTTCAGTAGGGCATCATGGGATTGTTGTAGTACTGTAGCAGCATCCTTTTATTTATTTGCACAGTACACTGATAATGCTGCACTGATGAAATAGCTACACATGGTAATAATCATGCTGATCATTGGAATGATAGGTGTGATATTGTGTAGGCCTATGTGATATTTTAAAAACACTCCAGGATAGTACAACATGTGCTACATGCTATAGTGGAGAGGCAGTTAATTGATTATTGAAATATTCAGACTGTGTTGGTTTCTCTCTGGCTGTACCATTGATGCCCCCTCCCGCCGCTGAAGCTACACTGCCTCAACTCCTAGCCTTTCATCCGAAGCCAAATAGAGCGATTCAACATCCATCTCTACCATCAATTTAAATGTGTTGCTTGTTTTTAAGATTATTTTATTTAATGAAAAGCGCTATACAAGTTAAATAAATTATTATTTTTATTATTATTGTTATGTGTTTTGTGTATATTGTAGGCCTAGGACCTTTTGACAACATCTAGTAAATTAAAATGCCTGATGTCCAATGCATCTATACATAAGAGCACATACAGTCACCAGGGTCATCTTGTTAAGTTGATGGAAAACATTGTTTAAACGCAGTGAAAGAGATAGCCTAGGCCTACTAACTGAATGTGTCAAATTAGAGCACAGATTGTTGTTTCCCATTGCAAACAGTTTTGCTACGGTGTCTGTGTGCCCTACTGAGCACGACCCAGGATGTCCTGCAGAGTGAGAAAAAGTGCCTTGTATGACACAGTGAGAGGCTTTGTCTCTACCGTCATCAATACAACCATACATGACGCCTACAGGGCCAGCCTCTCCGTGGGCTGATCAGTACGGCCCACAGCCCACACCAGCCCCAGCCTTAGCCTGCAGGAGGCACAGCAGGGGAGCTCAGAGCCATGCTTACTCCCACCAATACCTTGTTGGGCTGCAAAGCCATAGGATCCAAGGAGCAAGGACAGTGTGGAAGAGTAGAATGACTCCCCAACCCACAGCCATTTAGGCCTAAGTAGTGGTTCATTGAGGTCTAAGCAGTTGATCTTTGACTTAACATTTCAGCACTTAAATAATTAGTACGTCAGTTTCTTGTCAAGTGCAGAGAGAGAGAAACGGACCCATCCCTTTGGATAAGTACTGTAAAGTACATATAAGGCAAACTAAGTTGCTGAGGTTTTGTGATTGAGTCAGGGACTTGTTTTGCGGGTGGGCGTGTGAGTGGGGGGATCCCTAATCCCTAGCGTCTGCAGTTGTTTTTCATGCCTGTTGGGTTGAGATCAAAAACTTAACGGCAATAATCATGCAAAATTGTCTGGCTTTCGCTTCAAAGAGAATATCAACATTAGTTTTACTAATTTTCTTGTTTGTATAGTTTGTTTCATCAGTTCTACTAGTTTTTATAAAGGGAACTGGGTTATATTTGATAGACTGAGGATACAATACAATGTCTCTGAAATAAATGATCATATTAAACTGTCATTTAAGAGCACAAGTCTAGATTTGGCATCTACGTGAGGTGATAGTTAGAAATGTCCCCCTGCGTTAGCAGATTGAGCTCCAACACCATCAGAGCTGGTGCACAGAAGGGGAAGATGGCGGAAGACCGCCAGAAGTGGAGAGCCTTTGTTGCTGCCCTATGAGCCAGCCCAGTCGTGATGGGGATAAGTGAGTGAGTGAGTACATTGGAGGATCATTTGACACACATTAGCATGGCTAGGGGTGGGTGGTGAGGGGGTCTCTGGAATCTGAGTGATCGTAGGCCCACCCACATGGGTAAAAACCCCTGGGTTTAGAAATGTAATCTCCTTTCATTATGACTCTGAGAAGCCCACAACGGACCCTGAGTGTGGGCCGATCAATCCTAGCCTGCCTCTGTGTTCGTCATTAGGTACTAGTTTGGCGCATCTGTGTTGTATCGACAGACCACTATTTACTGGGAAAACTCACAGTGAATTTTCAGCTGCTGCATTTATGAACATATAGCTGCACAAACAACATAGTGACATTGATTAAAAAATGTCCTGAAGATTATTGTACTAATACTACCACATCATTTCTAAGATTGCAGTACTTATCTATTTTTTTTCGGACAACCCCCACCCACACAAAAACACCCACACACATACTTCCTCCCACACACACAGCACACTCTGCCGCCCACACACACACTTCCGCCCACACTTAGCTCGCACACACATAAGACATAAGATGCTCATGGAGTCGAACACAAAAACACACACAAAGTAATGGGCTATACATTACATACTGCTTAGGGTTCACCTACAAATGTTATTTTTCACTCACTCACTAACACAAGTATGAAAGTAAACTATTCATTTTTATAGTGTAATAGTGTGAAATGCATAATGTCTTATAACGCCTGCATAATTGTTCATGTCTGTCAATATTGAATGTATCATATTCTAATTTATGCATAACAATTTCTGTGTTATTCATGTCCTTCATCTTAACCATTTTGAGACCAGGAAGCTTCCTTTGGTGTGTGGGGGGGTGTTATTACAGGGTAGGGTGAGGGGCTGACAAGCTCACACGTGCATGGGTGTCGGTGAAACGTGTTTGTAATTGGTACAACAGTGAAAATGTACAGAACACTTTTAAAAAGAACACTTATAGAAATCTGAAATACAGTACCGATAAAACTATTAGAGGCAAATGGAAAATATATATGTTATCTCATCTCTGAATGTGGACATATTCAATGGAAAATATATATGTTATCTCATCTCTAAAAGTGGACATATTCAATGGAAAATATATATGTTATCTCATCTTTAAAGTGGACATATTTCATGGAAAATGTAGCCCTGTAACAGGATGCATGGCAGCAATGCCGGGTGTATTCAGAGAGAGAGAGAGTGTGTGTGTGTGTGTGTGTGTGTGTGTGTGTGTGTGTGTGTGTGTGTACGTGTGTGTGCATGTGTGTGTATGTGTGTGCATGCTGCGTGGGCTGTGGCAGGTCAGAGCCGTCCACAGACAGGATTAAAGGAGTGGGTGTGCTGCTGGAAACTATCTGTTCTGAACTTACCTGTTCCCTGTTACCCTGGCCCTGCCTGGCTGTGTGGAAAACACATCATTAAAACCACACAACAGCTGCTCCTCTACTCTATCTGTGTCCCAAATGGCAACCTATTCCATATTCCCCATAGGGCTCTGGTCAAACGTAGTGCACTATATGGGGAATAGGGTGCCATTTGGGACGTATAATCTGACTCAATTACCTATCCTCATCATTAATCTTCTTCATAAAAGATAATGTAGTAAAGTACTGTAAATAGTATCTAGTCAGCTCTTTTCTCTGTTCTCTGGTCTCATAGCTTCACAAGGACGGGAAATACAGTGTATGCTCCTCTACTCAATTATCCTGATAATTCATATTCTTGGTTTAAAAAATGTAGCAGCTAAAGTAGTAGCCTAGCTCTGTAAATAGATACTCGTAATTATATTTTTTTGCAGCTGAAAAAAGTAGCTCTGCAAACATAGATAGTAGTTAGTTAGTGTACCATGCTTCTGAGTCTCTTTTCTCATGAGTACAAGAAATGTGCGCTGAGAGTTTGTTCAGGAGCAGTGTGTGTAGATTCTAGATATTCTAGATCTATTTTCCAGGATAAAAACAAAGGCTCATCATCTCCCTAAGGCTGTACTGTGTGCTGTGGCTGCATGGCCTACTTGCCAGAAATAGCTAATTGATACAGAAGCAGATTGAGTTATTTTAACAGTAAGCAGGAAGCTTTCTGTTGTGTCTCTAGAGAGAATAAGCCTTCCTCCTTTCTATAATTTTTGATAATAATGTGAAAATAAGAGTTCATATTCGCATGACAGTGAAGGACACAGAATGAACATCTTATTCTGTGAGTTGATTATGTGTATTGTAGACAGTCCACGCCCAATGTGAAATGGGCAATGCACACGTCTGAGAGTATATTTGGAAAGGGAGGAAAAAGGGCTGGTGCCAGCCGAAGATTTGTGTGGGTGTGTGTAAGTCCTTAGAGAAGGGTTTGTGGTTCCCATGCACACATAGGACAAAGTCCCCCTTCTCTCTCTGCCTATATTCCCCCTCACTGCCTCAATTCGGAGAGTAATCTGCTGGGTAAGACACAAGGAGACACTTAAGTGTCATGGCAAGAGACTGAAAATAAATGTTTGCATAGAAACACAAATTTGCATATACTAAAGTGTTTTATCCAAAGAGTGAAGAAATTAAAAGATCAAAGAACATAATTACATCATAGATGATTTGAGCCAATCCTTATTAGTCTATCTGAATGTCAATAGTTTCACTTCTGTACAGGCATATAGCCTATAGGACGTTTTAGGGTCTACTCTACTCGACTCACACAGTCCCAGTTGACCGACGCTGCCTGCCTCTGCCGCTGCTGAGATATGGTGCTTGGTATTCCATGCAGAAGCCTCCCACGCCCCTGTCCGCCCACGCCAGGATTTGCGTCACGCAGGCGCGTGGGAGTGAGCACTGTAGCAACCGCGGAATATCCCAATTGCAATAGCCGCCTCACACTCATCTAGTCTAGAGACGTTCAACACAATCGTATTTCTATTCAAGGAGGCGAAGAAGGGAAGGTAAACGTTGTCGAAGAACGCGAGGACTTTTTAGGCCAGAGAGCGCGTTTATTAGGAAATTAGAGCGCGTCTTTGGGATCTACGGATTTTTGTAAACAGTTTCTTCAGTTACAGTTTATGGCAGTTCAGGCTTAACTGTAGCTGATACATTGTAACAACTAGAAAAAGGAAACGAAAGGGGACCAACGTTCACCAGGTATGTAACAATTATAATACATCGTTGGAAGAAGTTATTGGGCTATGACAATAATGTAACAAGTTGTAGCCTTGATACAATGTTGCAGCACTGTTCTATTATTGCCGACAATTGGTATGTTTACTCATCTTCCTGATGTGGATTTACTTGCAAGACCGGTTTTGAGTTACATTGAATCTGGTGCTGTTTTACTGCATTTTGCATTTACCTTTTTACTTTTTGTGTGTTTTAAAACGAATGTATTTTATTTTCTATTTAGCTTGGTTGATTTGTGCAAATATTCCATGATCATATTGACTTGATTTGCCTATGTGATTGTGATGTCTTGAGTGCCTCTTGATTTGCACTGTTCTGTGGAAGGTTGAGTTTAATCAAGTTGCTTTGCATTTTGCCCTGAGGTTTTGACAGCAGTGGTTATAAAGTAGTTGTAGGACTGCAAGTGCAGACCTATCATGAACTGAGGAATAGTGGATTAGCAGGTGGTGTTTGTGCAGTTGTTTGCAAACACTCTCTGAATGCACATTGATGATAAACAATCAAATTATATTATTCACATAACTAAAGGTCGTTCAGCAATATTGAATTATTTGTGACATAGTCCTCTAACTTGCAAGAAATGGGTAGTTAACAATCCCATGGCTAAAGCAAGTGGAGCCTGTGTGTGTGAGAGAGAGAGGCCAGCTACACATGCTGCAAAGGAGGAGTGAGCCATGTGGTCCCATCAGCAACTAACAGGACTCTAACTGCTAACCGCCACTCTTCCTTCTGCAGCCCTAGTACTGCAGAACTTACAAAGGAAACTCAGACAGAGTGGAGGGAGTGCCTCTTCCTCTCTCAGTCAGTCAGCCAGTCAGTCAGTCACACACACAAACACACACACACACGCACACATACACACACACAGACAGACACACACACACCCCCACACCCCAAAACACACGCATGCACACACACACACACCAACACTCTCTGGTCGGGCAGAACCTCTTGCCTAACCCGTCTTGTGTTCTCTCTCCCAGGCATGGCGGCGGCGTTGCCCAGAACTCTGGGGGAGCTGCAGCTCTACCGAATCCTCCAGAGGGCCAACCTGCTGTATTACTACGAGGCCTTCATCCAGCAGGGAGGAGACGACGTGCAGCAGCTCTGTGAGGCCGGGGAGGAGGAATTCCTAGAGATTATGGCTTTGGTGGGCATGGCCAGCAAGCCCCTGCACGTCCGGAGGCTCCAGAAATCCCTGCGAGACTGGGTCACCAATCCAACGTTGTTTAATCAGCCCCTGACATCTGTACCGGTGTGTAGTATACCAGTCTATAAGTTACCCGAGGGGTCACCTACACCAGTCAGCGCGGAGCGAGGGGGTAACAGCAGCGCCCGTGGCGAGACCCATGGCAAGGTACCCAAAATCATGGCTGCGACATGTCTGGAACCAGGAAAGCTGGAAGTGGCCAAGGACAGAGTGTCAGGGGGATCTCCGCTGCAGAGCGGCAGCGAGGGGCGCTTCTGGTCGGGTCACAGTAACGACAGCGAACAGAGCCTCTCTCCGTCCGACCGGGGGTCTCCGTCATCCCCCCGAGAGGGTCTGGAGGCACTTGACGCTGCAGCTTTGCAGTCTGTCCTGGAGTGTGTGGACCGGATGACCCCGGCCCTGCCAAAGAGCGACCCCGCGGAGGTCAAAGAGCAGCTGAAGACCAATAAGAAACTTGCCAAGATGATTAGCCACATCTTTGATATGAGTGATGATGATCCAAGGAGAGAGGAGGAGATCAGGAAGTATAGCGCCATCTACGGACGCTTCGACTCGAAGAGGAGGGACGGCAAACAACTGACGCTTCATGAGGTAGGGATAAGAGATGGGATCCTTTTGCAGTACTAGGCTAGTATGCTCAGTGGCAGTGCAATACTAGTGACAAACCTCAGTTCCACAAATAAGAGGCGAAAACTACAAAAGGTAAATCACCTGAAGAAAATGTGTGTGCTTGCTTCAGCTGTCTAAAAGTAGGTCGGTAGTGGTAGACGTTACAACTGAAGAGTTCACTGACAGAATTGTGTATCTCCAGTTATAGTTGACAACATGACTTATTATCATCTGTGTTCTGTCTTTCAGCTGACAGTGAACGAAGCAGCAGCCCAGCTGTGTATGAGAGACATGGTACTACTGACCCGTAGAGACGAGCTGTTTGGTCTGGCCAGGCAGATCTCCAGAGAGGTGACCTACAAATACACCTACAGGACCAGCAAGTAAGAGCCACTGCACCTCACGCAACCTTGCTTGTTAGAGTTAGTAATGCTAAAGGAAGTTGGTAAGCATGGGTGACTTATTTACATGCTAAATACATTTTCTCCTCATGGTTATTACTATGTAACGAATGACTGTAATGTGTTCAATTTTTACGGAGACATATTTTTAAGTTATGTAAATTATCGTATGGTATCATTAATGTAATGTTCAGACTATGCTTTCCATATCTTTCAATGTTTCTCTGCAAACAAACTGAAGATAATGTATTGTCTTCTCCACTCTAGGTCTCGCTGCGGAGACAGAGATGAGCCGTCTCCTAAAAGAATAAAGACAGAGGAGAACTTCTTTGACATCCAGGAGGCTCTGCAGGCCATCCACATGAGACAGGGCATACTGAGGGAACAGCTAGCTTGCGCCAAGTCCAAAGGAGAGGAGATAGTTGGGAGAAACCTTCAGGTAACATGCTTGAAAAGTGGATTATAATATGTGAACATTACAGGAGACACGTTTATTTGACACTGTCATTTTTGGAGGCATGTTTTTGACACTACAATGTTACGTTACTGTAGCTAGCAGAAAAGAGTAGGAGCAGTTGCTAACGAACTGTAAATGTATTGTGTTTTAACAGGTGCAGTTGGACCGTCTGTTAGCCAGACAGATGGAGATCCTCCATGAGGCGGCGGTACAGGAGAGGTTACATGCTCTGGACTGGAGGATACCTGCAGGGGCTTTGAAGTACCTCAGTGAGCCTCCAGGCAACAACGGCACGTCGGTAGACAAAAGCACAGAGCACCAAGGTGATGATACTGTCTGTCTTCTGCAACTCTCTTTGTAGTATGCTCCTACATGAGTGTTATACTCATGCTCCAAATTCACAGCTCTGGGAACCACCATTTCCAGCCTTCAAATCTTATCTTATAAGTCAGGGAATCAGTTGATATCTTTTTTTCACACTTCTCAAAGTGAGGAGGAATCATAACTGTATTAAGCCTTAGCCATCCCTCAGGGACTCATCCCATTTTCATCCTTTTCTCACTCATCCTTTTCTCTCTCTCACGGCCCATGCTCCTGACAGCTCATTATATTCATGTTACCCATAATTATCCTCTCTCTGCTCCTGTCATTAACTCTCCCACGCCTGTTTACCTCCTCCGCCATGTTGCTGCCCAGGGGCGTCCCTCTCTCTCTCTCTCTCTCTCTCTCTCTCTCTCTCGCTCTCTCTCTCTCTCTCTCTCTCTCTCTCTCTCTCTCTCTCTCTCTCTCTCTCTCTCTCTCTCTCTCTCTCTCTCTCTCTCTCTCTCTCTCTCTCTATCTCTCTCTCTTTCTCTCTCTCTCATCCTGTCTCCTTCATAAGCTATTAAAAGCACCTTATTCAAGTTGAATAAGAAGAAGAGTATAAAAGTTTTTTTGGCACCGAGTGGCGTATAAACTTGGGCCCACAGCAAAATGTGCATCAGATCTCTCAAGATTTTGAGAGGCAGAATGTTAATGTCGTTTTCTGTGTCATCTAAGCAGCTTCTTGAATGATACAGTAACAGCAGTGCCAATGGAATTTATCCTGTATTATGGCAGTGTGTATCTCAATGGTTTATCCATGCCCTAATGTTTGTTTGTCTGTGTGTTTATGTGTGTTTTCAGACGAGCGACCAATGAACTTGCGGGTGGCCAGTAAGAGTGTGGCAGAGGGGGAGCTTCCCCTGGGGAAGCAGCTAGCCAATGAGCTCAAACGTTACCATAACAACCATAACACAGATGAGGCCAAAACACCAGCAACAGGTACAGCACCACTCATGCAAATTTATGTTCACTCTTGAGTCACATATGTGTAATCGTGTATTAATATACATACACACTACAAACAGTGAGTATTAGTAAGGGTCTGTTGCACGCACATACCTGCCTACATTCAAGCTACAGTATGAGTGTATATGATCAGAAAATACATGGTATGTTTTAATCTGATTATATTTTCTTTGTGTTGCATTTTACCTTAGAGAATGGATCCTCACATCAAGCGGCCAACCACACTGACAGGAAGACCATCAAATCAGAAACAGAGGATTCCACATAGTGCCTCCCATCCTTTGTCTGTTTCCTCATCCGGTTTTAGTAATAATTTACACTATTTACAGTAAGCATCTATCTCAGTCAAATCAATGGATACTAAAGCAAGCACAGCCACAGTAGAGCCTTAACAACCAACGTTGCCTCAAAAATAGCATTTATTTTCTTTAATTTTGTCTAAGGTTTTTGCCAAAGCGTCTAGACTAGAGCATAGATTCAGTTTTGGGGAAAACTGAACAGGACAGGGATGTCCTTTCACAGGATACCGTTCATGCTGTAAAGGTCTTTATGTATTTATTGATCGATTGTACATTATGTTATTTAAGAATGATGGGTACGAAAAGTAGTCTTGAATGACCATCCTGATCTCCTGAGCTTACATTCTGTTTCGCTACATGAATTTGAATGAAGTTACGTGAAACGAGAGCGCAGCGGTCAGGATGGTGGATCAGGCTATACGAAAAAGAACAACGAATAACATTTGTTGTATTCTTTTTACCCCAAGCTATTTTGGGCTTGTTGTGTTCGATTGGTGGGCAACTGATGTACTATAAAGAATACAGTAGGATTCTGTTTTAATCAGAGGTGAAAAGAAAGAGCTATCTGTAGAGGAGAAATTATAGTTTCGCTTCCTGCTAATGTATGTACTGTATGTATTTATGAGTGGTACTGTAAATTAAACTGAGGCTGCAGAATGTTTTGTGTATAGAACTCCAGTTAGAGTTCAGATCAGTGTTATGGGATAGGTCGGCCCAGGGACGGACTGGGACCAGAAATCAGCCTTGGCATTTTCTTACTTTGAGGCCCCAACACTGGCCCATTTCTATCCTCAAGGTCCCCATACCGGCCCATTTTTTCCGTTGAGGCCCCCATTAATAGCCAGATCATGATAATTGTGCGACAAAAAAAAATGACCAGCCCTCCTGGCATTTGCCCAAATGCCAGATGGCCAGTCTGCCCCTGGGTTGGCCTAGACATGGGATGGGGCCTACAGTATGTCAATCAAATCGAGTTTCCTGGATGAGTCTGTCAAACACATGGTTGCTCGATCCTTTACTGTAAGAATGTACATTTGGACCTCAACACAACATTAATTGAGTTACTCATTTTATTGAGTAGGGCCCCTGGTCTGTTATTAGGGCTGGGAATTGCCAAGGACCTCAAGATACAATATTATCAAGATACTTTGGTGCCGATACGATATGTATTGTGATTCGATACTGCAATTCTATTGCAATTCAATGTTCCAAACATATTGCTCACCATGTCTGCTGGAGAGGGTTAAGAGAGAGCCATGAAAAAAGGTGTTTTGATCAGTCATGTGAATAAAAGTGCTAAAAGCATGTTGGCTCACCATTTAAAAGGAAGATGGATAACAAGCTGTAGAAGGAATAATACTGGAGTTTTTGCACAGCTAACGAGCACAAAAATAATATTGCGATACAGCTAAAGAGCACAAAAACAATATTGCGATATTGTGCAAGATAATGTTGCGATATATTGTCAAAAATAATATCCCGATATGTAACTGTATCGATTTTTACCCCTATCACTATCTGTTATATTGTTGCACTCCAGAAAGTTGTGTTTTAATACATTTCTCACTGTAGGATTGACAGGGCCAATTCGGCCTGTAGTATTACAATAATATTAGCCTAATCCCAAAAGCAGGGTTTTGTCGGTGTAGTGTTGGTGTCAATCTCAATACAGTGTTTATGTGTGTAGAGCAAAAACCGAATAACTGTTGTTAGAGAAAACAAGTGTCTGGTATCATAAGATGTTAATGTTACTTAGCCTAGTAGTGTTAGATCCTACCAGTGTTTCAACTGTGACCACCAATGTATAATTCAAGATGTTCGTATGTTAGAGTTAGCTCTCAGATGGTTGTTTAATGTTGTGTTTCCAATGTGTAAATCTGTCTTGCTCTAGAGTCTGTTGGTATTTTTTGGGGTCCCCGCAGTCACAACAGTTTTGTAATTATAGTCTCTCTAGCTTATTAAGACTGCTACAAATGCAATACTTTTGTAAGTACTGTTTAAGTACTAAGTACATACTTTCTGGGCCCACTGTCTGTTCTATTCTGTGCTAGGTTACTTCTCCTGTCCTCTGTACTGGTTTAGTTTAATCAGTGTCATATAATGTTCACAGACCAATGCATGTCCAGCAGTGTGATAGATAGTCAAGATGTTAATAGTACATTGATTCATGTTCTTATCACTGTTATCGTAAGTGATCGAGTTAGTCTAGGCTTGCCTACACAGTAGATATGCACCTGTTTTTTAAACACTAATATATTTTTTTTGTTATACAGCACATAAACATAATTAAACTTTATTTTTTATGGTGGTTGTTTTTCTCATTCATGGTATTATATATATACGCCCCGTGTAGCTCAGTTGGTAGAGCATGGCGCTTGCAACGCCAGGGTTGTGGGTTCGATACCCATGGGGGGCCAGTATGAAAAATGTATGCACTCACTTAACTGTAAGTCGCTCTGGATAAGAGCGTCTGCTAAATGACTAAAATGTCAATGTAATGTCTGATCCAGAAAGAAGGAAAGTTATATTTTCTATGTTATCAGATTTAAAAAATATATTTTATATTCATCCATTATTATTATTATTATGTCCTGCGATAAAATAACAACATTTAGAAGAAAAAACGTTATTATTATTTTTTTTTACAGTTAAAATGTTGTATGGCAGAGAACCTACGCTGGTATTTATAAGGTATAATGAGCGCAGACAGACAGACTGAATGTGGTCCAGTCAACACTTTCTCTTCTTAAAAAAGAAAGGGATGATGAACCGCTGTCTGGGGTAATGCATTTGCATCAGCGTCATATTAAAACATTCGGAAACTGCCCGATGACTCTCTCTGCTCACTCTGACGCAGGTCCTTTTCATACTTCACATCTCTCTCTTTCGCTCTCTCTCCTCCCTCTCCGCCTCTCTCATCTCGCTCTCTTTCTCACACACACACGCACAGATTTTCTCCTGAGATCAGGTCAACTCATCACTGAACACCCACACGTGTAGATCCCTCCCTCCCATCCTCCCAGTCTCAGCCCTGTGTGATGGCCTCCCTGCCAATGCAAGTCACTGATGTGTTGCCATGGCAATAGTGATTGTAGGCGGCGGCACCACAGGCAGTGGGAGGGAGCTCAGCCCTGCTGCTAAACTGCGTGGGTGTGATCTGGTGAACGCGACATCACCCCCGTTTAACAAAGCATGAAACTAACAGTGTTTGAACAGAGGTGGGTATCAAGTGAATTATCCCCTCATATTCTACAATAGTGCAACTAATAAAGGATTAGTTAGTTATTTGTTTGTTTTTATTTTAACCGTTTTTATCAGATTGTAAAGTCCAGGAGGTTGCTTTGTTTAAAGGGATAGTTCAACCAAATTACAAAATGACACATTTGTTTCCTTACCCTGTAATCAGTCTACTGACAAGGTATGACAGCAAGCCATGCTTTGGTTTTATTTCAGCAGTGTTTCCCAAACTAGGGGTTGTGGCCCCATGTGGGGTCACCTAATTTGAAAATTAGGGTAGCGGGAGAAACTCTGAAATAAAATAAATTGGGCTTGGTTCATAGAACCGGGGTTACGCTAGATGCGTTGTAATAAACAGAGTGGTTTCTGTTTTCTTCCTACAAATGTGTTTCTATCTTTTGAACCGTTCACGCTACAAAATACTATTATCTTTCCCTCTACAATGCCCACAAACCAGAGTGGACAAGACCAGGCACTAAATCAGACTGGGGGAAAAAGAACATTATCAATGATAATGTTCTTTCCTACACAAAAGATCATGCAAAAGTATTGCCTGATGATCTTCTGAACTTCCCAATACCTTTCTGATGCATTTCAGTCACTTCAAGCCATACTTCCTTCAGATTGAAACACTGTCAAAAGAACTGTCAGACTGATTTGTAATAGACAGTCATAGCCCAAATTAAAAAAGTAAACATTGGCTGTTGATTACATCACTTTTTTCACATGGTGGGGTCGCATTTATTTATTTTTAATCCAAATTGGGTCACGGGCCAACATTGTTGGGAAACCCCTGGCTTACAGGGTAAGGAAACCAATATGTAATTTTGTAATTTGGGTGAACTATCCCATGACCTAATAGATGTTTTATTTTCTGCATGTATTCAGTTGTCAGTGCTGACCTGTGTTTGTCCTACTCTGCACCACCATTACAGTTTTTGGTGTATTTTTGTTTGTTTTTATGTTTCTATGAGAGAGCTTAGAGTTTGTGTAGAAGCTGGCATTTATGCTGTTTCACTCATTGGCTGCAATATACATGTTGTCCAGAAGGTGTCAGAATACAACCAAAAATGCTTTCATGAGCGAGATGAACGTTACAGTAAAAAGAAAATAATTTCAAAGGAGGGGTTTTAAACTTATAGAAAGATACATTCTTCCTCTCCTCTCTGAGCAATAAGAGGGAGTAATGCAGTGGGATGGTAGGCGTACAGCTGCCTGCACTGTCAAAGCGGGGAAAGGTTTGAGAAAGATTGGCCCATTTTATGCTCAGATTCAGTTAACTTCAGTGAAAAGCAGCTTGACTTTCTCTACAAACAAATGGAAGAATGGATTGAACTGGGCCTACATTGTTTATTCTGGTCATTGTACAAATGTGTTATACGGTGGACACTATACAAATAATTCCTACTGAATTGTACTTAACTGCAGTATAGTATTATGTCTATTCATGTAAGCATTGTTATTATGGACATTGGTATTGACCGTGACCTTTACCCTCCTGTGATGTCATTGCCCAGAGTCGGGGAAGTAAAACGGGACACTTCCTCATGTTAAGTTGGCTATATCTGTCACGACTTCAGCCGAGGCTGCCTCCCCTCCTTGTTCGGGCAGGTTTTGGCGTTCGGCGTCACCGGCTTACTAGCTACTGCCGATCCATTTATCATCACTCCATTTGTCTTGTCTTCAATCACACACACCTGGTACTTATTCCCTCATTAGTCATGGTATAAGTGTTCCCTCTGCTTCCTTTTTTTTTGGGGGGGGGGGGGGGGGGATAGATCAGCTTAATATTGCAGATAGATTGTAACTTCTATCAATGTAATTGTCTGCATCACTTCCAATCCCCCATGTTTTTTATATATATACTCCCCTTTATTACTTTTCAACCCCGCCATCCTTTCCCTACTTGGGGTAAATTCATTGTCTGTGTGGGTGATTGTTTATTGTGGAGGTTTGTGAAGCTCGGTGGAGCTTGTGTATTGTGTATCGACGGGAGTATTTTCCTGTGTGCCTTGTATTTTCCAGTGCGCCTGTTTTGTGCCCTGGAGTGTGTTTGACACATTTCTGCGTAAACCTGTATTTTGCGGATTAAAGCCTGTTATTCTGTGATTTACCCTTCTGCGCCTGAATTCTTCAACACCACCTCATCACAATATCGCTCTCAGTATTCTACCGTTTGTACATGGTTGCTGTACACCTTTATTTTCTAGTTTACAAGTAAAGGCAATTACCATTGAAACGTGTGGACATTCCTTTTCAAGTTACCACAAAATGCCACTCTGTCAACAAAACAAAGGAGATGATCGTGGACTTCAGGAAACAGCAGAAGGTGCACCCCCCTATCCACATTGACGGGCCTGCAGTGGATAATGTGGAAAGCTTCAAGTTCCTTGGCGTACACATCACTGACAAACTGAAATGGACCACCCACACAGACAGTGTGCTGAAGAAGGCGCAACAGAGCCTCTTCAACCTCAGGAGGCTAAAGAAATTTGGCTTGGCACCTAAAACCCTCACAAACTTTTACAGATGCACAATTGAGAGCATCCTGTCGGGCTGTATCACCGCCTGGTACGGCAACTGCACCACCCGCAACCGCAAGGCTCTCCAGAGGGTGGTGCGGTCTGCACAACACGTTACCGGGAGCAAACTACGCGCCCTCCAGGACACCTACAGCACCCGACGTCACAGGAAGGCCAAAAAGATAATCAAGGACATCAACCACCCGAGCCACTGCCTGTTCACCCCACTATCATCCAGAAGGCGAGGTCAGTACAGGTGCATCAAAGCTGGGACCAAGAGACTGAAAAACAGCTTCTATCTCAAGGCCATCAGACTGTTAAACAGCCATCACTAGCACATTAGAGGCTGCTGCCTATAGACATAGACTAGAAATCACTGGCCACTTTAAGAAATGGAACACTAGCCACTTTAATAATGTTTACATATCTTGCATTACTCATCTCATATGTATATACTGTATTCTATACTATTCTACTGTATTTTAGTCCATGCCGCTCTGACATCGCTCGTCCATATATGTATATATTCTTCATTCATTCTTTACTTAGATTTGTGTGTATTGGGTATATGTTGTGAAATTGTTAGATATTACTCGTTAGATAGTACTGCACTGTTGGAGCTAGAAGCACAAGCATTTCGCTACACCCGCAATTACATCTGCTAAACATGTGTATGTGACCAATACAATTTGATTGTATTTAGTTTAATGTCACATGATCAGTCAGACAGACATTACAGCAGAGAACTGACTACAGTTAACAGTATAACAAGTGAAGTAATTTCTGCTGATTTAAAAAAAAATGATCATGCATGTCAATCACTCTCCTTGGCATGGCATCTAGATAATCTGTTTCATTGTAAGAATATGCTAATAGCATTTATTTAGAGGGACTACCCATTTGAGTGGTATTAATTATTTGAGTGTGTATGGCTAGTTTTTTTCATCACTACACACGTCAATAAAACATCACAGGAAAATCATAATGGTATTGGGTAAATGCAATTACCGGTAGCCTACAATTCAATCACAAAAAATGCTGGTGTGTGTAGGCTACACGCCAACTGCCTACAAATAACCTAACGTTGCCAGGCATAAAATAAACCCCTGAAACTATATAGATCCCCCACCTTCTGGTCTTGACGATATTTAATTTTTTTAAACTGTGGGGGCAGTTTCTCTTCTGCACTGTTCCACCAATCCAGTAAATGTGGAGGAGAGATAGTGTCCCCTTGTTAATATTCCGGATGGAAACAACTTCAGAGCGCAACCTAGCAAATAGTCTGGCATGGTGGACACGTCATAATACCCACGAAACCTAGCGGTAAAACTCGGTAATGTTCCCAATCGTTTGTTTACCATGCATTTTTGCGTTTGGGATTTTAAAACTACTTCATATAAGGTCTGTGTTTCGTGTAGGTTTACCCAGGCGTGACGTTTTGATGGCCATGTAATTCTCTCTCGGACAAGGTGAGTTTTGTCAATATATTCACCTCAATTTAATTCAAAATGCTAATTAGCAACAGAGAAGACCTCAGCAAGAAGACTACAAATTCCTGCAGGAAGCTCCTGCACATCATCTCTAGTTGGCACTACCAGCTACCATTCACCAGCCCAATCCATTAATTTTTGTCCCCTTCCTTTGTCTTAGCTAGCCACTGACTACACTTTAGTTAGCAGAGCAGTATATCAAAACAATCATTTTGTTTTACTTAGCCAAGATAATTGTTTGTACAGTATGTCGACTTTGGTGTATATTTCAGACCTTATGGCATTTTTCAAGGATGCATTAAAGTACATTTTTCAAGTGCATTAAAAGGGGAGAAGACCACTAGAAGTCTGACCTTGTGGAGAAGTGCAGCTATAGGGAGGGGCAACTGTTATGTTATGCTATGTTTGAGCATCTTAGCAATACAGTGTGTCTTATACAGCTGTCAACATTCTACAAGGAAAGAGCCACTTAATCAATTATAAAATCATTAACCAGATTACCCTGGATATCAGACTTTGATGATTGATAACTCAGTTCTAGAATGTTGTCATTGATGAGAATTAATCCAAAAATCTATTGACATTCATTGTAGTTTCATGACCTGAGACAAATCTTCAAAGGCACAGTATTTATTTATTCGGAGTGGTACATGCATTCACACAGTCTTGGTTTAAAGGATCGTTTCCACTATATAATTGATACGTCAAGTGATAAAATCCCAAGTTAACAATTAAAAGTTTATGGAAAAACTGCAATTAAATATTCTACAGCTGTAATGTCATAAATCAAATCAAACTTTATTTATATAGCACATTTCTTACAACGAATGCATTTCAAGGTGTTCAGTCGTTGGATGGGTGTTGTCTGTAAAGTGGGGCCCAGATAACGAAGAGGAGAACGTCAAGGCGTTCAAAATGGCTACAGGGATGAATGTGCAGGAGTCAGGGTTTTGGGTCTTGGGGTCTGGGATCCTGGGTGCTTCACCGGATGGTCTGGTGGGCACCACAGCAGTGGTGGAGGTCAAGTGTCCCTATGGTGCAGGGATGTCGAAGGATTTATATATCAAGGAGGGAGGGTCTTACAGCCTCCGTGAGGTCCAAGAGCAGCTCCACATCACTGGAAGGGACACCTACTTCTTTGTTGTGTGGACCACTAAAGCCTCCATCCCCATTCAGGGTGACGACCTCTGGCAGACTCCTATTGCTCCTCCTGTTAGTACCTGTTTTCAGGGAAGCCAATGGTCCAAAAATATTCCACATACACACACTAGGCTCACTGAATGCCTTATATTACATACAAGTTTTGCTCAAAGCAGCCAACTAAAGTAATGTAGTACTTTATCATGGGCACACTGGAAATGTACATCTGTGATGTTCAAATAATTTCTTACCCTCTGTGTCTTACTTACTGAAGGCCCCAGTCATCCCTTCCTGTACCTGACATTGTTGAGAAACAAGTGAACAATGATTAAAGATCATACGCAAACAATAGGCATCTAGAATAGGTTATATTACATTCAAGTTTTGCTCAAAGCAGCCAACTAAAGTAATGTAGTTAACGTAAGTTCAATCATAAATGCTGGTCTGCGTGCATCTCCTCAGTTTCATTCAGTAATACAACACAATTCACATTGCATTTGATCATGGGCACAGTGGGAATTTATATCTGTGATGTTTAAATGAGGTTCTCTCTCACTCTGGGGGTAAGACATCACTTCCAGCAGATTTCCTTGCTGAGGGTGACGTTGATCATGCACTGCTTCTCGTGGGGTGAGCCTGATGTTCCGCATGTCATGACTCATGTCTAAAACATAGGGGAAAAGGGGACATAAAGTCAAAATTTCGATGCATCTACAAATCCAATGTCTTAAACAATATTGTATCATATTTGATGAGTTACTGACCTGTCCGTCCACAGGCTCGATGTGATGTAGTCTCCACAACTGGAAGCTCGTGCTCGGATCACACTGGCACAGGATGTCCATGCACCGGATGGTCTGAGGATGCACTCCTGTTGGACTGGAAAACAAAGTGACATTTGGTCAGTGGTGGGTATTTTTCAATGCTGTATCACCATCTTTATCTGGACAGAAAACGCATTGTTTATCATAACACAAACCCACCTTGGACAATGTGACAAGTGGTCCCGCAACACCCAATGTCTCATTGTTTGTTCTGGTTTCCCAATCAACAGTCTGGATCTTCCTCTTCTGCCATGGTGGATGATCTTTTCTTCTGCCATGGTGGATGATCTTCCTCTTCTGCCATGGTGGATGATCTTCCTCTTCTGCCATGGTGGATGAGCTACCTTTTTATGCTAAATACTGGGCCATTTCTCTTTCCTACCAGAAAATGGCAGCTGTAGACCTGAGTTTTGTAACTGGGTTTCCGGTCCGCCCATCTAAAAGACAAAAAAAAAAGTTCATTTTACTAGCTAACTAAGTTGATTACAAAAATGGTAACATCTATATTAAAATACCATAACCCACAGACTTGACTATAGTAACGGTAAAATAGACTGGGCTTTGGTCTATCTGCACTTCTAAAATCCTACTATGTGGATGGGACATTTCTGCTTGGATGGAGGAATTATCTGGAATTCTCAACAAGATGATCAGGACAGTCTAGGGTACTATTTGCCCAAAGAGGTGACTATTTCTCTATTTCTTGAACTGCATTGTTGGTTAAGGGCTTGTAAGTAAGGTCTACACCTGTTGTATTCGGTGCATGTGACAAATAAAATGTGATTTGATTTGATATTGCGATGAGCCGTCAAGACACGAACACTGTCACGTCACACATGGTCTCACACACACACACACACACACACACCTTGTTTGTTTAGTCTCTTGCTATTTATGGTCTCCTACCCTATCCCAGAAATTAGAAGAATAAACTCCATTTATTTTGTTCAACACAATGTGGACGTCAGGTCCCAAACAGAGTATGCGTGTTGAAAGATAGTGTCCCGTCCTACCAGGCTGCTGGCCTGGTGTAGGATCAGATAGGGCCAAGTGGTGAAATAGTGGTGAGGTTTTAATGGGTGTATGGGGTAGTTGGTAGGGCAATTTTTCTTCCCTTTTCCCCGTCCTTTTTCCCTTCTCCTTTTTGTGTCACAAAGTGTAATAAATTCACACTCTAGAACAATAGGTGGAAACACAGGGTTAGATACTGTATAGTAATAGAACTAGATTAATAGGGAGGCATCAGTACAGTAGGTGGCAGTGTATGCTCCTTTCAGTTGGTTGCAATCCTCCGGGTTAAGCGGGCAGTGTGACAAGAAGCAGTGCGGCTTGGCGGGGTCGTGTTTCGGAGGACACATGGCTCTCGACCTTCGCCTCTTCCGAGTCCGTACGGGAGTTGCAGAGATGGGGCAAGGCTAACTACCAATTGGATATCACGAAAAAGGGGTAAAAAGTCAAATAAATCACTAAAAGAAAACGTATGCCAGGGATGAGATGGTTGTGCCCCTTTTATCAGCAGGCAAACAAAACCCAGTTGTTACCAGGTTAGTGTAGTAGTATAATGAGGTGAAATCTATTAACTTATGCTTAATTCTCAGTAACTTTATTTTATAAAACCAGGACTTGCTGATCAGTTTTAGTGTTTTTTAAATTTACATTTGCCCAGTCCATGTTTGGGATATGTTGTTATCTGGGATACATTTTCCCTTATACATTTATTTTGTCACCAATATGTGATAGTACAAGACATTGTTCAATGAAATATTTTACACTAATTACAGGTACAGGAAACTCATGGCCTACTTCGATTGACTGTTCAGTCGTCGAGAGTGTTGGGCACACCACTATCGGGAGGAGCTGCCAACCCAAGGGAACGACACAAAAAACTTTGTGGAGGCAGCAATGCGGGTCCTTAAAGATAAAATCTTCCAGATTACGAAAACGTTGAATCGCCCTGCCTTATTTGACCTGCTGACATGCCACCTGGAGGCCTACTATGAGGCGGGGTAATTGAAGTTGCTCTTGGCCGCTGGAAAACGTTCCACCTCTCACATTTTCTGGCCCAGGAGAGCAACGTCAACCCATCTGACATCGAGCAGGTAACATAGTGATGAATACAGGTTTGTAATATTACACAAACCCATCATGTTGTCTTTTATTATTTGTTGTATCTTATAGCTTGCATTATACGTTGTCTATCATCTCTTCCCTAATGTCTGCCAGGTGAGGGAGAAGAAGTACAAGGTGAAGGGCACCACACCAGGCCAGACCTATACTGTGGACATGGAACTCTGCACTTGTCCAGTCGGGCACACAGGCGCTCCATGCAAGCAACAAGCTTCTGTGGTCCTGGTCCAGATATACAAATGTCTGTCCAGCAACTTCCTCCCTGAAGATAACAGAAGGTAAAATAGTGACTATTTTATTATTGTTGATGGTTAGACAATCATTTGTGAATATTTTATGTACTGAAGTTGATTTAAAATATATCTTACGGCAACAATACTTCTGGATTTCCTACAGCCACTGAGACAGCCAAGTCAGCCATTAGATGGTGCGAGAGCACATAAAACAGACAGATGACGAATATGAGGCAACAATACAGAATGTCATCTTTTATTTTAGGGTATTTCTATAGATATCTATTTGAGCATTTCACAATGAAAACACATGCAACTAGTTTGAAGAGTTTCAAATGGCCATTTGAAGAATTCATAAGCATCTGGACAAATTAGTGGTGTCACAGCCCAGCTCGTGACTGAAGGAGTAACGGGTTTGATGCAGTCCTTGATGAAT
Source organism: Coregonus lavaretus (assembly GCF_964263955.1). Lineage (NCBI taxonomy): Eukaryota > Metazoa > Chordata > Actinopteri > Salmoniformes > Salmonidae > Coregonus > Coregonus lavaretus. Next base: position 7,157,237 of record NC_140025.1, read on the forward strand.
TACCACAGCTATGTTACTTATTTGCTTTATGAAACGGTATTATAAAGAATATTTTTGTTTTATTATTCAATATATACAGTATACACTACCGGTCAAAAGTTTTAGAACACCTACTCATTCAAGGGTTTTTCTTTATTTTTACTATTTTCTACATTGTAGAATAATAGTGAAGACATCAAAACTATGAAATAACACATGGAATCATGTAGTAAGCAAAAAAGTGTTAAACAAATCAAAATATATTTTATAATCAGCTTCATGAAGTAGTCACCTGGAATGCATTTCAATTAACAGGTGTGCCTTCTTAAAAGTTAATTTGTGGAATTTCTTTCCTTCTTAATGCGTTTGAGCCAATCAGTTGAACAGTTCAAATAAGCAAAGACAAACAACAGTCCATCATTACTTTGTAAGACATGAAGGTCAGTCAATACAGAACATTTCAAGAACTTTGAAAGTTTCTTCAAGTGCAGTTGCTAAAACCATCAAGCGCTATGATGAAACTGGCTCTCATGAGGACCACTACAGGAATGGAAGACCCAGAGTTACCTCTGCTCCAGAGGATAAGTTCAGCCCAGCAGCCAAGAGAGCAGCTAGACATCCCGGCCCCATGATCCCCCGTCAGCCTACTGCAGTTGTCCATAGAGCGAGCAAGGTTTGATCGAAGAGGCATCTGACTGCTGGACGTCCCAAAACACGAACAGCGTTCCTCAGCACCCATACTGCTTAGACAAAAAGGCCTGCCAGGTTTGGGCATCACAAGTTGACCAAGTCTTTGGCAATGAATTGTTCACACCAGAAGAGAGGAGTTAGTTGTTAGTTTTTATGTGGTTGCTTCAAGTATTTATGGTGTTTGATGTTCTGCTGTCAAACTCCGACAGGAGAGCATGCATGGATGGATGTTCGTACTATCCGTTGAAGATAGGCATCCTAGTTTATTAACTGTATAACATTTAGCCACCTTGCGAGTTATTTGCCAACCTGTACCTGTGCGGCAACGCTTTCCCCACGTCTGGGGCCTTTCAGAACATGTGTGTATATATACAGTGGGGAGAACAAGTATTTGATACACTGCCGATTTAGCAGGTTTTCCTACTTACAAAGCATGTAGAGGTCTGTAATTTTTATCATAGGTACACTTCAACTGTGAGAGACGGAGTGAGATCGGCAGTGTATCAAATACTTGTTCTCCCCACTGTATAAGAAATCCCGCTATGCCCTCCGAACCATCAAACAGGCAAAGAGTCAATACAGGACTAAGATTGAATTGTACTACACCGGCTCCGACGCTCGTCGGATGTGGCAGGGCATGAAAACTATTACAGACTACGAAGGGAAGCACAGCCACAAGCTGCCCAGTTACAGAAGCCTACCAGACGAGCTAAATCACTTCTATGTTTGCTTTGAGGCAAGCAACACTGAAGCATGCATGAGAGCATCAGCTGTTCCGGATGACTATGTGATCACGCTCTCCGTAGCCGATGTGAGTAAGACTTTTAAGCAGGTCAACATTCACAAGGCCGCAGGGCCAGACGGATTACCAGGACGTGTACTCCGAGCATGCACTGACCAACTGGCAAGTGACTTCACTGACATTTTCAACATGTCCCTGACTGAGTCTGTAATACCAACATGTTTCAAGCAGACCACCATAGTCCCTGTGCCCAAGAACACTAAGGTAACCTGCCTAAATGACTACCGACCCGTAGCACTCACGTCTGTAGCCATGAAGTGCTTTGAAAGGCAGGTAATGGCTCACATCAACACCATTATCCCAGAAACCCTAGAACCACTCCAATTTGCATACCGCATACTGCACTCCACACTGCCCTTTCCCACCTGGACAAGAGGAACACCTACGTGAGAATGCTATTTATTGACTACAGCTCAGCGTTCAACACCATAGTGGCCTCAAGCTCATCACTAAGCTAAGGACCCTGGGACTAAACACCTCCCTCTGCAACTGGATCCTGGACTTCCTGACGGGTCGCCCCCAGGTGGTAAGGGTAGGTAACAACACATCTGCCACTCTGATCCTCAACACCGGGGCCCCTCAGGGGTGCGTGCTCAGTCCCCTCTTGTACTCTCTGTTCACCTATGACTGCGTGGCTAGGCACGACTCCAACACCATCATTAGGTTTGCCGACGACACAACCGTGGTAGGCCTGATCACCGACAACGGTGAGACAGCCTATAGGGAGGAGGTATGGCAACTGCTCGGCCTGCGACCGCAAGGCACTACAGAGGGTAGTGCGTACGGCCCAGTACATCACTGGGGCCAAGCTTCCTGCCATCCAGGACCTCTATACAAGGCGGTGTAAGAGGAAGGTCCTATAAATTGTGAAAGACTCCAGCCACCCTAGTCATAGACTGTTCTCTCTGCTACCGCACGGCAACCGGTAACGGAGCACCAAGTCTAGGTCCAAAAGGCTTCTTAACAGCTTCTACCCCCAAGCCATAAGACTCCTGAACAGCTAATCATGGCTACCCTGACTATTTGCACTGCCCCCCCCCCCCCCCCCCTTTTTTTACGCTGCTGCTACTCTGTATATTATCTATGCATAGTCACTTTAACTCTACCCACATACAAATTACCTCAACTAACCGGTGCCCCCGCACACTGACTCTGTACCGGTACCCCCTGTATATATACTGTTATTTTATTAAAGACAACTGGGAACTCGAAAAAACAAGTTCCAGTCATGACATCAGTGACCTTAAGGTCAGAAAGTCGGAGCTCCAGTAAGAGGCCAGAATTCCCGAGTTGGAATTCTGAGTTGGATGACCGTTCAAACCGATTTTCCCAGTCGTAGATAGTTTATTTTTTCTGGTGTTCCCAGTTGTCTTGAATGCACCCAAGTCAGATTTCCGAGTTGCTAGTTGTTTTGAACGCGGCATTAGCAAGGGAAATTTCAGAGTTCAGACTAGCACGTGAACGTGGCATAAGAACGTTCACGGCACACGCCTGCTTTTCTCCTGTCTTTTGAAGGCAGGAGCATGGCTGAGGCTCTCCGAATCTATCCAATCACCGCTCTCATGCTGTTAACCGATGCGGAAATATGTAGATTACCTGTATTAATGGCACCTGTTTGAACTTGTTATCAGTATAAAAGACACCTGTCCACAACCTCAGTCACACTCCAAACACCACTATGGCCAAGACCAAAGAGCTGTCAAAGGACACCAGAAACAAAATTGGAGACCTGCACCAGGCTGGGAAGACTGAATCTGCAATAGGTAAGCAGCTTGGTTTGAAGAAATCAACTGTGGGAGCAATTATTAGGAAAAGGAAGACATACAAGACCACTGATAATCTCCCTCGATCTGGGGCTCCACGCAAGATCTCACCCGTGGGGTCAAAATGATCACAAGAACGGTGAGCAAAAATCCCAGAACCACACGGGGGGACCTAGTGAATGACCTGCAGAGAGCTGGGACCAAAGTAACAAAGCCTACCATCAGTAACACACTACGCCGCCAGGGACTCAAATCCTGCAGTGGCAGACGTGTCCCCCTGCTTAAGCCAGTACATGTCCAGGCCCATCTGAAGTTTGCTAGAGTGCATTTGGATGATCCAGAAGAGGATTGGGAGAATGTCATATGGTCAGATGAAACCAAAATATAACTTTTTGGTAAAAACTCAACTCGTCGTGTTTGGAGGACAAAGAATGCTGAGTTGCATCCAAAGAACACCATACCTACTGTGAAGCATGGGGTGGAAACATCATGCTTTGGGGCTGTTTTTCTGCAAAGGGACCAGGACGACTGATCCGTGTAAAGGAAAGAATGAATGGGGCCATGTATCGTGAGATTTTGAGTGAAAACCTCCTTCCATCAGCAAGGGCATTGAAGATGAAACTTGGCTGGGTCTTTCAGCATGACAATGATCCCAAACACACCGCCCGGCCAACGAAGGAGTGGCTTCGTAAGAAGCATTTCAAGGTCCTGGAGTGGCCTAGCCAGTCTCCAGATCTCAACCCCATAGAAAATCTTTGGAGGGAGTTGAAAGTCCGTGTTGCCCAGCGACAGCCCCAAAACATCACTGCTCTAGAGAAGATCTGCATGGAGGAATGGGCCAAAATACCAGCAACAGTGTGTGAAAACCTTGTGAAGACTTACAGAAAACGTTTGACCTGTGTCATTGCCAACAAAGGGTATATAACAAAGTATTGAGAAACTTTTGTTATTGACCAAATACTTATTTTCCACCATAATTTGCAAATAAATTCATTAAAAATCCTACAATGTGATTTTCTGGAGAAAAAAAATCTCATTTTGTCTGTCATAGTTGACGTGTACCTATGATGAAAATTACAGGCCTCTCTCATCTTATTAAGTGGGAGAACTTGCACAATTGGTGGCTGACTAAATACTTTTTTCCCCCACTGTACCTATTTAGGCAATCCCTAGCTGCTGGGCTGCTCAGTCCTGGCCCTGGGTGTCTGCCGTACAGTTGGTTGACTCTCTGGCCTTGGCCTAACACACCTGAAACCAATAATGAATGTTTCGCTAAGATCCTAAAGCTGAGTGGGGTGTGTTGGGTTGGGGCACTGCAGGGCCTTGGACCCCTAGGGACAGGACGGGGTGGCCCAGCTATATTGTGTGCAAGTAAAAAGAGCTCTACAGTACTATTAGGCCTATGATATGAGTTATATGGAGGGTGTACTGTTTCTGTGTGTTTTTATACAACTTTTATAAAATATGGGAAGGAAGTTGTGTTGGGGAGAGAGTTGAGTTATTGACTAGACTGGTGGGGGTTGGGCATGCAGGTCGCTCAGGCTGGCTGTGCGGTCTGGCTGAAATTTGATAGAGGATGTCTTAATAAAGACAATCAAAAGTCTTTGTACTTTACTTGTAAGAGTTGTTCATTTGTTAGGCTATTTATTAAAGGTGCAACACAATATAATATTCATTATTTAATTAATTGATCTAGTTCAGTCTTATCAATCACTTAAACATATTTTAAAAGGATCCCTTACCTAGCATGATGACTGGGAATTTTTGCATGATGACTGTGCCCTTGCCTCCAAGACTTCACGGCAGAAGCACTGCTACTTGCAAGGACTTCTGTTGCCAGAAAATGTCCCGACCTCACAGGATCCTTCTGAGTAGGGACCTAATTAGAACAGAAAAGTAGTCTGATTTTAGTTTAATTTAAATGTCGTTATTGATAGTTATGGATTTTTTAAAAATATATAGGCCTACTTAACAAAACTATAAACGCAACATGTAAAGTGTTGATCCCATGTTTCATGACCTGAAATAAAAGATCCCAGAAATGTTCCATATGCACAAAAAGCTTATTTCTGAAATGTTGTGCACAAATTTGTTTACATCCATGTTAGTGAGCATTTCTCCTTTGCCAAGATTATCCATCCACCTGACAGGTGTGGCATATCAAGAAGCTGATTAAACAGCATGATAATTACACAGGTGCACCCTGTGCTGGGGAAAAATAAAGGCCACTCTAAAATTAGCAGTTTTGTCACACAACACAATGCCACAGATGTCTCAAGTTTTGAGAGAGCGTGCAATTGGCATGCTGACTGCAAAAATATCCACCAGAGCTATTGCCAGAAAATGTAATGTTAATTTCTCTACCATAAACCGTTTTAGAGAATTTGACAGTATGTCCAACCAGCCTCACAACCGCTGACCACGTGTAACCACGCCAGCCCAGGACCTCCACATCCAGCTTCTTCACCTGCGGGATTGTCTGAGACCAGCCACCTGGACAACTGATGAAACTGTGGGTTTGCACAACTGAAGAATATCTGCACAAACTGTCAGAAACCGTCTCAGGGAAGCTGCTCAGAGCATCTGCGTGCTCCTCGTTCTCACCAGGGTCTTGACCTGACTGCAGTTCGCTGTCGTAACTGACTTCAGTGGGCAAACGCTCACCTTCGATGGCCAGTGGCACACTGGAGAAGTGTGCTCTTCATGGATGAATCCCGATTTCAACTGTACCAGACGGCAGACAGCGTGTATAGCGTCATGTGGGCGAGTGGTTTGCTGACGTCAAGTTTGCGAACAGAATGCCCGATGGTGGCAGTGGGGTTATGGTATGGGCAGTCATAAGCTATGGACAACGAACACAACTGCATTTTATCGATGGCAACATGAATGCACAGAGATACCGTCACGAGATCCTGCGGCCCATTGTCGTGCCATTCATCCGCCACCATCATCTCATGTTACAGCATGATAATGCACTGCCCAATGTAGCAAGGATCTGTACACAATTCCTGGAAGCTGAAAATGTCCCAGTTATTCCACGGCCTGCATACTCACCAGACATGTCACCCATTGAGCCTGTTTGGATGCTCTGGATCAACGTGTACAACAACTTGTTCCTGTTCCTGCCGATATCCAGCAACTTCGCACAGCCATTGAAGAGGAGTGGGACAACATTCCACAGGCCACAATCAACAACCGGATCAACTCAATGCAAAGGAGATTTCACGCTGCATGAGGCAAATGGGGGTCACATACTCACTAGTATTCTGATCAAGTAAAATCTTTTGAAGTTGTTACATGTTGAGTTTATATTTTTGTTCAGTGTGTATATAGAGTATTATTTATTATTATTTATCTTTTTACCCCGCATTTTTTCCCATTTGGGATCTTTATTATCCACCTGCGCAGTAGGTGGCGGAATGCATATATAATTGTTGCGAACGCCATTATACCAAAGAAGAGGAAGAAGAACATCGCCAAAGACAGATCACAGCTTGACGTTATTGCGATGTGTTTCTGGTTTATGAGGACAAAGTTCTCTGTAGCATAGCTTGTTAGCTAGAGTAGCCTCAAATGTCATAGTAGTAACGTTAGCTAGCTAGCCGTCTTAAAACGAAGAAGATGTCAACAAGTGCTGTCACGACGTGCATCATCACTGCTGCTGTATGCAGCCTGTTGCTCGTTGCTCAAGGGCAGATGGACGATGAAGAATGGATTGATCCCTATGATATTTTGAACTACGACGCAAGCACAAAGACCATGAGAAAGCCTGCTGAGGTACAGTACAAGCAGCTATGCAATGCATGTTTCCGTGCCTTGACTCGGTGCCATAAATTGAAATTATTATCTTATTGTTGGAAGTAAAAGCCTAACTGTTGTTCATTAGTTTACTCATATTAGGGGAGGGGTGGGAAGGTTAGCAGAAAATAAAAAAGGAAATATATTTTTTAAAAATATGTATATGTACTGTACCAGTCAAAAGTTTGGACACACCTACTCATTCCAGGGTTTTTCTTTATTTTTACTATTTTCAACATTGTAGAATAATGGTGAGGACATCAAAACTATGAAATAACACGTGGAATCCTGTAGTTACCCAAAAAGTGTTAAACAAGTCAACATATTTTATATTTAAAAATTATTCAACGTAGCCACCCTTTGCCTTGATGACAGCTTTGCACACTCTTGGCATTCTCTCAACCAGCTTCATGAGGTAGTCACCTGGATGCATTTCAATTAACAGGTGTGCTTTGTCAAAAATGTATTTGTAGAATTTATTTCCTTCTCAATGAAGAACAGCTCTAATAAGCAAAGAGAAACAACAGGCCATCATTACTTTCAGACATGAAGGTCAGTCAATACGGAACATTTCAAGAACTTTGAACATTTCAGGCGCAAAAACCATCAAGCGCTATGATGAAACTGGCTCTCATGAGGACCGCCACAGGAAAGGAAGACCCACTTACCTCTGCTGCAGAGGATACGTTCATTAAGAGTTAACTGCACCTCAGATTGCAGCCCAAATAAATGCTTCACAGAGTTCAAGTAACAGACACATCTCAACATCAACTGTTCAGAGGAGACTGCGTGAATCAGGCCTTCGTGGTCGAATTGCTGCAAAGAAACCACTACTAAAGGACACCAATAAGAAGAAGAGACTTGCTTGGGCCAAGAAACATGAGCAATGGACATTTAGACCGGTGGAAATCTGTCCTTTGGTCTAATGAGTCCAAATTTGAGATTTTTGGTTCCAACCGCTGTGTCTTTGTGAGACGCAGAGTAGGTGAACGGATGATCTCCGCATGTGTGGTTCCCACCGTGAAGCATGGAGGAGGAGGTGTGATGGTGTTGGGGTGCTTTGCTGATTTATTTAGAATTCAAGGCACACTTAACCAGCATGACTACCACAGCGTTCTGCAGCGATACGCCATCCCATCTGGTTTGTGCTTAATGGGACTATCATTTGTTTTTCAACAGGACAATGACCCAAAACACACCTCAGGCAGTGTACGGGCTATTTGACCAAGAAGGAGAGTGATGGAGTGCTGCATCAGATGACCTGGCCTCCACAATCACCCAACCTCAACCCAATGGAGATGAGTTGGACCGCAGAGTGAAAGAAAAGCAGCCAACAAGTGCTCAGCATGTGGGAACTCCTTCAAGACTGTTGGAAAAGCATTCCAGGTGAAGCTGGTTGAGAGAATGCCAAGAGTGTGCAAAGCTGTCATCAAGGCAAAGGGTGGCTACTTTGAAGAATCTAAAATATATTTTGATTTGTTTAACACTTTTTTTTTTTTTTGGGTTCCTACATGATTTCATGTGTTATTTCATAGTTTTGATGTCTTAACTATTATTTTACAATGTAGAAAATAGTAAAAATAAAGAAAAACCCTGGAATGAGTAGGTGTGTCAACTTTTGACTGGTACTGTTTATAAATATATTTACAAAGAAATATGGGGGTTTGAAAATTATGCTGATAATTACATTGATGGAAGCTACAATCTATCTGCAATATTTAAGCTGATCTACCCCCCTTTTTTATCTTATTGTTTAGGGTATCCAATCAAAAACGCATATTTTGACCAATGGGTAAAATAATGTTAAAGCCTGCAATATGTAACTTTTTAGGTGACATGGACAAATTCACATAGAAATGTGTGTTATAGACCCTTTTCCAGTACGTGAAACACTGACGTCACGCACAGATGCGCGCGACTCTTGGCGGCAGTAAGAAAGCCATCGCCATCTGCGCCCATTCAACATAGCCTAGATTTAAGTTTTTATTACTTCTAATCAAAATAATGTTTTGGTGATTGTCATACGCTTACAATGTTTTTATTATCGATTGAACAGTCGCTAAGATTATATTTGGTTGTGATCTTTGCAAAATAACTATTTTGGATGCAGCAGTTGTTAGCTAGAATGCTAACGTTCATTGATATAGGCTGTAGCAAAAGCTAGCCAAAGAGCCATTTTACTGGTTGAAGTGTAAGTATAATGCAGTTGATTTTCGATGACACAAACATTATATTAAGCAGGAGCCTTCATCTTATTATAATCCAAAAGTAGTGTGAAAGGCACTAATAAGCAGCATGTTAAAAATAGGCTTTTTTTTGCTGGCGTTCTATAAGAACTCCCCCTTGTTATGCCACCAACGTGCGTGCATCGCCCTCGTGTTGCAATGTTTGTAAACACAGGAAGGGGTCTATAGATCGGCCATTCTCATTGAAAGCAAATCTAAGAAACGGTATGTTGTATGCGCACTTAAGTTTTGTTTTTTGCTCTTTTACTTTCGGATTTGTACACCAGCTTCAAACAGCTGAAAATACAATATTTTTGGTTATGGGAAATATATTTCACACTGTTTTTAATGGTACAATGATTATCTACACTAGACTTGCTTGTTTTGTCACAAACTGAAATGAAGCGAACTATTAGAATTTTACCAACTGGGAAATGGCAGAGCGATTTTCTGCGTAGTGCACCTTTTAAATGCAGAAGACACATTTCAGTTCAATGCATTCAGTTGTGCAACTGACTAGGTTTTCCCTTTCCGAGGTGTGGCCATTCCTCTTCTGACTGTGCTAGGTGAAGATTATAAGAGTACATGGCCATTAAGACCAGATCGTTCTTCAAGATGTTCATAGATGACCAGCAGGGTCAAATAATAATGTGGTTAAAGAGGGTGCAACAGGTCAGCACCTCAGGAGTAAATAAATGTCAATTGGCTTTTCATAGCCGAGCTTTCAGAAGTCGAGACAGCAGATCTGTTGACTCAGAGTGCTGAAATTTGGCACACATGCTCAGGGATATGATTCTAACTAACCCAAGTGATATCTCAGACACCACTGTGCCGATTTTGACAAAATTACCCTGACTGGCCCAAGGGGGCCGCTATAGTAATCAACTGAAATCCCACACTTTGAAGAAGCATATCTCCTGTCCTGTTTTGAGCATGAATTTTTATCACTAAATGGCCCAAAGGGGGGCGCCGCAACATTCGTGGGGGACAACATGTTTAATGTAGCCTTGTTTTGTTTTCTTTGTCATGTTTCCTATTGCAGCAGCAAGCTATTTGAACAAAATCAAATCAAATCAAATTTTATTGGCCACATGCGCCGAATACAACAGGTGCAGACATTACAGTGAAATGCTTACTTACAGCCCTTAACCAACAGTACATTTATTTTTTATAAAAAAAGTAGAATAAAACAAAAAAGTGTTGAGAAAAAAAGAGCAGAAGTAAAATAAAAGAACAGTAGGGAGGCTATATATACAGGGGGGTACCGGTGCAGAGTCAATGTGCAGGGGCACCGGCTAGTTGAAGTTGAAAATACAAACAAACATGTCGAATACACATTATTCTGGCCATCTCTTAAATGCTTATGACAGAATGGCGAGAAGGTGATATGTCACTTTCCTGATTTTTATTTAATTTTTCTTTACACAGGTTTCACAGCTGCCGTCATGCAACGCTGTGTTCAAGCAATTTCTCACCAAGCTTCTGAAGGAGATTGAAAAATTTGGCCTGGTATGTTTTGGCATTGTCTCATCTGGTATGAACACTAACAATCGATGCCCTAATGCTCTTTATGTAAAGGCCGGGGCTGCGGATCAGTATGTAACCATCCCGCAGGCCCCCCTGGATCTTTTTCCCCAGAGCTGATCGATCCGATTCACATTCTGCGCATGTTATTTTACACCCACCAAATGTTTTTACATAGCTGCTGCTCAACCTCTCCCTCCCTTCACATTTCTCTCTTTACTCACCCTCTTCTGAACTCTCAACCAATTTGATCGCCTTGATGATGTAGCCTACGTCTCTGCCTCATATTTCTGAATAACAGAAATAAAAACCCTGCAGCTATTTGAAACGAATATTCCGAAAAGAAATATATTTGTAAGCTAATTTGTGATGTAGGCTACAACCTTCTGTCTGTTATAGGCTAACTAAGGATATTGCAGTAGCACAAGCAGGGCACAGTCTACATTTACATTTACGTCATTTAGCAGACGCTCTTATCCAGAGCGACTTACAGTTAGTGCATACAATATTTGCAAATGCCATGCTCTACCAACTGAGCTACATCCCTGCCGGCCATTCCCTCCCCCCTCCCTGGACGACGCTGGGCCAATTGTGCGCCGCCCCATGGGTCTCCCGGTCGCGGCCAGCTACGACAGAGCCTAGATTCGAACCAGGATCTCTAGTGGCACAGCTAGCACTGCAATGCAGTGCTTTAGACCACTGCGCCACTCGGGAGGACACATTGCATTGGAGCAAAACAATCAGCGTTTTAACCACGTGTACATTTGTGATGATGTTTGCAATAGCCTCCTTTTACACCAGACAAAGATGTCCGAACATCGCCGTGTGGAGGAAGAAGAATGGAATTAGTCTTCAGCCTTTAATATCAAGCAAGCCTTTTGAATTCGAGAACAAAATCCTTAGTATTGCAAACAAAATTAATGATATTGAAAGCAATAAAATCACAAGTACTGAGAGCAAAATAAATAATATTGCAAGGAAATCATTTTGAAAGGCAAGAACAAATTAATTGTAAATGAATGCTAAAATATATATATTCAGTGAAACGGGTCCCTCTTTGCCTGCAATTTTTCCTATCTTTGGGTATGTTATTTGAATTTTGTTTTCACTGCCTAGTTTTTGCAGTTGCTAAGTTTTGGCACATTCATTCCATGTAGGTGGGGTTAAGAGGGAGCCTAAGATGATGCGTCTATTGGTCAACCGGTTTTGGAGTGACAGGTCAGCCTCACCCAATGATCCAGTTTGTTTACATCCTAGCTACATGTAGGTATGTTAGATAGGCTACCGTGCACCCGGATAACTTGCTAGCAACTATTTTTTTTACTGTATAAAGTAGCTTGAATTGCTAATTCCAGAAGTTAGATGTGTCGAATGTATCGCCTGAACTAATATCTTCAGCATCTAACTACAGTTTCTAAACCCAGAGGCCAACATCGCAAGACTTATGGGAACGCTTGCGAAGCAGTCCGGGGTTTGAGAAGTCTATGGGCTTGATATTGCAGCCGACAGTGCAGGCAACTGCCGACTGACTGATCTACAAGTCACCTTGCATCATAAATAACAACTCATTATTATTTGTAGATCAGTCAGTCACAATTTTCCCACAATACATCACTGTTTTTTTCATGCTCTCGAACACAGCCAATGAGAGTGGAAAAGGACAAATTGTGAAAAGAAAGTGGAAAATCTTAAGGCACAACCTGGATTAGAGCCAATGTCTTAAGTAGTTGAACATGTTATTACTCCAACCTTATGAAAGTGACACTGACGTGTTCCTGCGCATGAGCTTAGCTAGCCAATGTCGCCATGGTATTGCCTAGAAGTGTGATCGTGGATTTCTATTGGAGAAGCGGTTTCTGCCCATCTTCATACTGTACTGCTAACTAACAGGCTAAGAAGCTAGCTAGCAAGTTGATTCACACAAATTACTGTGGTCATTTCTAGATAGCTGCAGTGCAACATAACCAAAGCCAAAACCAACCTTTTGTAAACATAAATTTACAGTGCATTCTGGAAAGTATTCAGACCCCTTTTACTTTTTCCACACTTTGTTACGTTGCAGCCTTATTCTAAAATGGATTAAATAACATTTTCCCCTCATCCATCTACACACAATACCCCATAATGACAAAGCAAAAACAGGTTTTTAGAAAAACTGAAATTTCACATTTACATAAGTATTCAGACCCTTTACTCAGTACTTTGTTGAAGCACCTTTGGCAGTGATTACAGCCTTGAGTCTTCTTGGGTATGACGCTACAAGCTTGGCACACCTGTATTTGGGGAGTTTCTCCCATTCTTCTCTGCAGATCCTCTCAAGCTCTGTCAAGTTGGATGGGGAGCGTAGCTGCACAGCTATTTTCAGGTCTCCAGAGATGTTCGATCGGGTTCAAGCCTGGGCTCTGACTGGGCCACTCAAAGACATTCAGACACTTGTCCCGAAGCCACTCCTGCGTTGTCTTGGCTGTGTGCTTAGGGTCGTTGTCCTGTTGGAAGGTGAACCTTCGCCCCAGTCTGAGGTCCTGAGCGCTCTGGAGCAGGTTTTCATCAAGGATCTCTTTTGTACTTTGCTACGTTCATTTTTCCTCGATCCTGACTAGTTTCCCAGTCCCTGCCGCTAAAAACATCCCCACAGCATGATGCTGCTATCACCATGCTTCACCGTAGGGATGGTGCCAGGTTTCCTCCAGATGTGACTGTTTGCATTCAGCCCAAAGAGTTCAATGTTGGTTTCATCAGACCAAAGAATCTTGTGGTCAGAGTCCTTTAGGTGCCTTTTGGCAAACCCCAAGCAGGCTGTCATGTGCCTTTTACTGAGTGTCTTCCGTCTGGCCACTCTACAGAGATGTTTGTCCTTCTGGAAGGTTCTCCCATCTCCACAGAGGAACTATACCTCCCTGACAAAGGCCCTTCTCCCCCGATTGCTCAGTTTGGCCGGGCGGCCAGCTCTAGGAAGAGTCTTGGTGGTTCCAAGCTTCTTCCATTTAAGAATGATGGAGGCCACTGTGTTCTTGGGGACCTTCAATGCTGCAAAAATGTTTGCTACCCTTCCCCAGATCTGTGCCTCAACACAATCCTGTCTCAGAGCTCTACGGACAATTATTTCGACCTAATGGCTTGGTTTTTGCTCTGACGTGCACTGTCAACTGTGGGACCTTTATATAGACAGGTGTGTGCCTTTCCAAATCATGTCCAATCAGTTTAATTTACCACAGGTGGACACCAATCAAGTTGTAGAAACATTTAAGGATGATCAATGGAAACGGGATGCACCTGAGCTCAATTTCGAGTCTTATAGCAAAGGGTCTGAATACTTACAGTACCAGTCATACGTTTGGACACCTACTCATTCCAGGATTTTCCTTTATTTTTACTGTTTTCTACATTGTAGAATAATAGTGAAGACATCAAAACTATGAAATAACACATATGGAATCATGTAGTAACCAAAATATATTTTAGATTCTTCAAAGTAGCCACCCTTTGCCTTGATGACAGCTTTGCACACTCTTGGCATTCTCTCACCCAGCTTCATGAGGTAGTCACCTGGAATAACAATAATATTTAGAAGTGGTGTAAAGCTCACCGACATTGGACTCTGGAGCAGTGGAAACGCGTTCTCTGGAGTGATGAATCACGCTTCACCATCTGGCAGTCCGATGGACGAATCTGGGTTTGGTGGATGCCAGGAGAACGCTACCTGCTCCAATGAATAGCGTCAACTATTCAAACATAACATTTGGTGGAGGAGGGCAATTTTTTCCCATGGTTCGGGCTAGGCCCCTTTAGTTCCAGTGAAGGGAAATCTTAACTCTACAGCATACAATGACATTCTAGACGATTCTGTGCTTCCAACTTTGTGGCAACAGTTTGGGGAAGGCCCTTTCCTGTTTCAGCATGACAAAGCCCCGTGCACAAAGCGAGGTCCATACAGAAATGGTTTGTCGAGGTCGGTGTGGAAGAACTTGACTGGCCTCCACAGAGCCCTGACCTCAACCCCATCGAACACCTTTAGGATGAATTGGAACGCCGACCTCACTAATGCTCTTGTTGCTGAATGGAGGCAAGTCTCTGCAGCAGTGTTCCAACATCTAGTGGAAAGCCTTCCCAGAAGAGTGGAGGCTGTAATAGCAGCAAAGGGGGGGACCAACTCTATATTAATGCCCATGATTTTGGAATGAGATGTTCGATAAGCATGTGTCCACATACTTTTGGTGATGTAGTGTATATATTGCCAGTAACAATAACTCCATGTTGTGTATTTGTCAAATTTGAAGAGACAGAGTAGATGGACATAACCTTGCCGTAACATTCTTTGAGTTAGCCCTTGGTGAGACAGTCGACAAAGCTGTTTCTTGACTCAATACTGTTAAAGCTGCAAGACATGGGCATTATTGCATATACACAAGTTTTTCCTTGCTAGTGTCGACTGGAAAATGCAGAGGCATAAAGCAGATACGTTTTTAATTAGTTAATGGATTTGTCATGACGTAGCAATCAGTCTGCACAATTAACCATCACAAATTATTTTATTAAGGATATACCCCTTACTGTACACCTGGAGACCTGTGATAGAGACACTGTCCTACAGGTAACAGTTATTATTGTCCTCGTTCGTGTTCAAGAAACCGGTTACAATTTCCACAAAGTGTTTGACTCGTTTTCCTTGATAATGGTTTCCAACATAAGATTGGCAGAACTTCACTAAAGGGCAAGAACATTTCTGTATTGTAATTCTATTTGCAGAATACCTTAACATATGGCTGAACATATGGACATATGGCTGGTAACAAATTGTCACTGTAAACTTGACTGAACACAGTTCAGCAACAATGGATAAGTCTGCCTTCCTATTTCTCATCAGTACAGTTAGAAATATTTGTAGTAGTATTGGGGACAAAGTGATATTCCTTCTCGGCTTCTCTCAGCTATGGAGACAGGTCATCAGCCCTGAACCGCCTGTGAAAAAGGAGCACAAAATTAATTATCAAAAAGGTTAAAATGGGTGGAAACCTAACACAGATTATCAATGTACAACTAATGATCAGTGCACTAGTCACAATTCAATGACAGTTTTTTTTATTGTTCATGATATCTGTATACTCCGGTTTAGTGCATGTTGTCACACCCAACCATTAATTCACTCAATTTATCCAAGTATGGTCTTATTGTAGTTTTAATAGGTGTTATAGCACAGGTAGGGATGACAATTTACACACTGCTGCCCTTCTGGGCCAAGAATGAGGAACACTGAACTAGTGCACACTTTGGGAGGAAGAGTGACGAATCAGGACATGCAAACAGAAACTTGACTTGCAACAAACAAATGTAATTTACAAGAACTCTGTGGTGGAGGATGGGACTACAATGATAATATAATCAAATTTGAACTCTACCATGAACATTACCATACCGTACAGTAGCACCTAAACAAATTTGTAACTTCTATTAGCCCATAGAAACGCATTGAATAACAGATTCATACATGTCAAAAAATACATAAAAAATAAGTATGTTTTGAAGTGTCGGTCCTATATCTGAGAGACGTGGAATTACCCCTATACCAAAACGGAGAACACCATCCTGTTCGTGAGAGTCTCATCTTTCCATAGAGGGGTCACATTAATATGTGCAGCCCAAACCGTTCAGACGCAGATGTTTTTGTGAGAAGACTGATTTTCGGTCTCCTGGTCTGACAAATACTGCTTTAGCTTTGCCACCTTCCACTGCAGATGCGGAAGGCCGTCATGAGCGGATGCCGTTGTTTGAGACACAGCCCATGCAAAAAAACATCTCTAGGTTATTAAACAGACGGATTTTGATTGGGATTTTGTATTATGCTAATTAGATTTCCATGCGGACATCGACTCTAGGGGGTTAAAAAATAAATGATTTGTGCTGTCTGGAAAAAACAAAAAACATGAGAGGTTGAAATCCAAAATGGCCAATAACCTGCCCAGCTAGGCCTATCATAAAAGCGTCAAGACAAGTTAAAGTTATCACCAGTAGCCTATTTCCCAAATATTTTAATAGCCTAAGAAGTTGTCCAAAATGTGCCGCATTCAAAAAGAACAAGAATGAAATTTAGTCTATAGCCTAGGCTTAGGCTATTCTCAATCACAGCTTTATGAGAGATGGAACAAACAATATGCCCGTTAAGAAAGGAAGATGAGGCAATGCTGACGCTCTACCAGAAAGATTAGAAAAGATTTGCCTCCACTTAGCCTCTGCCCAGGCTTTCAACATTATCTTTTGTCATGATTCGTCCAGTTGTAGTATGTGGTTGTAGCGGAGGTATTTATAATAGGGGGCGATACCATCCTATACCACAAAGTTTTGAGTACATAATCACGATAGGATAAAGGTTGACATCGCCCAACCCTAGTTACCACCTTGTGATGTAATATGCTATCTGTAGATGCCAAATGCCTATACTTTGTACTATTTATTTTCTATTTCTTTCCAACCACTAGCCCAGTGATTTCCAGAATGATCTCTACTACGACGCCAAAGTAAGACTGTCTCGGCAAGCGTTGGCAGAGATCTGGACGCTTCTGGAGGGAATGGACAGCTGTAGAATGGGGGCTCTGGACGATGCCCTCAGCCAGATCCTGGTGGATCTCAAACCACAAGAATTCGAGGCCTCGAGATGGCACTTTGAGGACACCTTTGGTGTGGAGATCGACACAGTCATGAAGGTGATAATTTGTAGCAGAGGGGACTGTGATGCTCAAAATGAAGTGGATTTACAACCGTACACACCACATGTGGTTTGCCTAAAGGAATTGATGATTGATAGTTTGTAAAGTAGGCTACACGGGATTAAAATAACTTTTCTTTTTCTGTGAGGGAACTTATTTTCTGGACTTAGAAGTTCATACTGTAACGCATAAGATAGGACTAGCCTACACACAATCTACAGGACATATAAAAACAAAACTGCTCTCAATGGTGCTGGCTGGCATGTGTCTGATCTTTGCTTGAGGAGGCGAGTCCGATCTGCTCCACTGACTGACTGAGATGCGTATGAAGCTAACTTGCACATTTCTGTGTTCATCGATATGACTAAACCACTCTGATTCAGAGCACAGTCATTTACTGGACACTCAAGACAAACAGAACTGACACCACTCGTTGGCATTATAACGCCAGGAATAGTTCTCATTGTCATTGCAATTATTTAAGGAGCGACTGCCCCTAAAAAGCAACTTCTCATTTTGAAAATGGCCTATGTGGCATCAATATGAGCCAGAAACATATATTCTAGTGTCATCATTGACTACAAAGTGTAAATAGGATACATTTAGTCATAAAGTCATTCTCGTCCAAAACAGATTTGCAATTATAGGAAAGAATGGAATATCACGGAATGAAGGGTACCGTAACAGTTTTC
This sequence comes from Coregonus lavaretus, assembly GCF_964263955.1. Taxonomy (NCBI): domain Eukaryota; kingdom Metazoa; phylum Chordata; class Actinopteri; order Salmoniformes; family Salmonidae; genus Coregonus; species Coregonus lavaretus. The sequence goes on from NC_140025.1 coordinate 7,175,411, forward strand.
CGTGGGTTGGGTTTATTATAATCCTGCCCACAGCTGACAGTACCCAAGTAATTTGGAGCGCAGCTGCATGCGACCTGATCGAATGTCAATTTGGTTTGACATCCAATATCCCTATGTGGCTAGTTGGGGACCATCAGTAAATTACACAATGTACCTGGGACAATATTTTAAAAGGTCAATAGCTCCACATTTTTACGACTTAACCTCAAACCATCTATAAATTGTAGAAATTCGTATACAAATATTGGAAGCATTTAATGAGACAACTAAAAGATGTGCAACAAATATTGTCCCAGAGATGGGCTATCCAAAGTCAAAGCAAATTTGCCACGGTTGCACACCAGCCAGCTGAAGCTAATTGACAAAATAATTTGGCTAACTCTTCCCACCTGCGAACACACGAGATATATATATATATATATATATATATATATATATATATGTGTATATATATATATATATACACATACAGTGGGGAGAACAAGTATTTGATACACTGCCGATTTTGCAGGTTTTCCTACTTACAAAGCATGTAGAGGTCTGTAATTTTTATCATAGGTACACTTCAACTGTGAGAGACGGAATCTAAAACAAAAATCCAGAAAATCACATTGTATGATTTTTAAGTAATTAATTTGCATTTTATTGCATGACATAAGTATTTGATACATCAGAAAAGCAGAACTTAATATTTGGCACAGAAACCTTTGTTTGCAATTACAGAGATCATACGTTTCCTGTAAGTCTTGACCAGGTTTGCACACACTGCAGCAGGGATTTTGGCCCACTCCTCCATACAGACCTTCTCCAGATCCTTCAGGTTTCGGGGCTGTCGCTGGGCAATATGGACTTTCAGCTCCCTCCAAAGATGTTCTATTGGGTTCAGGTCTGGAGACTGGCTAGGCCACTCCAGGACCTTGAGATGCTTCTTACGGAGCCACTCCTTAGTTGCCCTGGCTGTGTGTTTCGGGTCGTTGTCATGCTGGAAGACCCAGCCACGACCCATCTTCAATGCTCTTACTGAGGGAAGGAGGTTGTTGGCCAAGATCTCGCGATACATGGCCCCATCCATCCTCCCCTCAATACGGTGCAGTCGTCCTGTCCCCTTTGCAGAAAAGCATCCCCAAAGAATGATGTTTCCACCTCCATGCTTCACGGTTGGGATGGTGTTCTTGGGGTTGTACTCATCCTTCTTCTTCATCCAAACACGGCGAGTGGAGTTTAGACCAAAAAGCTATATTTTTGTCTCATCAGACCACATGACCTCCCATTCCTACTCTGGATCATCCAGATGGTCATTGGCAAACTTCAGACGGGCCTGGACATGCGCTGGCTTGAGCAAGGGGACCTTGCGTGCGCTGCAGGATTTTAATCCATGACGGCGTAGTGTGTTACGAATGGTTTTCTTTGAGACTGTGGTCCCAGCTCTCTTCAGGTCATTGACCAGGTCCTGCCGTGTAGTTCTGGGCTGATCCATCACCTTCCTCATGATCATTGATGCCCCACGAGGTGAGATCTTGCATGGAGCCCCAGACCGAGGGTGATTGACCGTGATCTTGAACTTCTTCCATTTTCTAATAATTGCGCCAACAGTTGTTGCCTTCTCACCAAGCTGCTTGCCTATTGTCCTGTAGCCCATCCCAGCCTTGTGCAGGTCTACAATTTTATCCCTGATGTCCTTACACAGCTGTCTGGTCTTGGCCATTGTGGAGAGGTTGGAGTCTGTTTGATTGAGTGTGTGGACAGGTGTCTTTTATACAGGTAACGAGTTCAAACAGGTGCAGTTAATACAGGTAATGAGTGGAGAACAGGAGGGCTTCTTAAAGAAAAACTAACAGGTCTGTGAGAGCCGGAATTCTTACTGGTTGGTAGGTGATCAAATACTTATGTCATGCAATAAAATGCAAATTAATTACTTAAAAATCCTACAATGTGATTTTCTGGATTTTTGTTTTAGATTCCGTCTCTCACAGTTGAAGTGTACCTATGATAAAAATTACAGACCTCTACATGCTTTGTAAGTAGGAAAACCAGCAAAATTGGCAGTGTATCAAATACTTGTTCTCCCCACTGTATATATATATTTTAATTTTTTTCACCTTTATTTAACCAGGTAAACCAGTTGAGAACAAGTTCTCATTTACAACTGCGACCTGGCCAAGATAAAGCAAAGCAGTGCGATAAAAACAACAACACAGAGTTACATATGGGGTAAAACAAAACAAAGTAAAAAATACAACAGAAATAAATATATATACAGTGTGTGCAAATGTAGCAAGTTATGGAGGTAAGGCAATAAATAGGCTATAGTGCAAAATAATTACAATTAGTATTAACACTGGAATGATAGATGTGCAAGAGATGATGTGCAAATAGAGATACTGGGGTACAAATGAGCAAAATAAATAACAATATAGGGATGAGGTAGTTGGGCGGGCTAATTTCAGATGGGCTGTGTACAGGTGCAGTGATCGGTAAGGTGCTCTGACAACTGATGCTTAAAGTTAGTGAGGGAGATAAGTGTCTCCAGCTTCAGAGATTTTTGCAATTTGTTCCAGTCATTGGCAGCAGAGAACTGGAAGGAATGGCGGCCAAAGGAGATGTTGGCTTTGGGGATGACCAGTGAGATATACCTGCTGGAGCGCATACTACGGGTGGGTGTTGCTATGGTGACCAATGAGCTAAGATAAGGCGGGGATTTGCCTAGCAGTGATTTATAGATGGCCTGGAGCCAGTGGGTTTGGCGACGAATATGTAGTGAGGACCAGCCAACAAGAGCGTACAGGTCACAGTGGTGGGTAGTATATGGGGCTTTGGAGACAAAACGGATGGCACTGTGATAGACTACATCCAATTTGCTGAGTAGAGTGTTGGAGGCTATTTTGTAAATGACATCGCCGAAGTCAAGGATCGGTAGGATAGTCAGTTTTACGAGGGCATGTTTGGCAGCATGAGTGAAGGAGGCTTTGTTGCGAAATAGGAAACCGATTCTAGATTTAACTTTGGATTGGAGATTCTTAATGTGAGTCTGGAAGGAGAGTTTACAGTCTAACCAGACACCTAGATATTTGTAGTTGTCCACATACTCTAGGTCAGACCCGTCGAGAGTAGTGATTCTAGTCGGGTGGGCGGGTGCAAGCAGCGTTCGGTTGAAGAGCATGCATTTAGTTTTACTAGTGTTTAAGAGCAGTTGGAGGCTACTGAAGGAGTGTTGTATGGCATTGAAGCTCGTTTGGAAGTTTGTTAACACAGTGTCCAATGAAGGGCCAGATGTATACAAAATGGTGTCGTCTGCGTAGAGGTGGATCTGAGAGTCACCAGCAGCAAGAGCGACGTCATTGATATACACAGAGAAAAGAGTCTGCCCAAGAATTGAACCCTGTGGCACCCCCATAGAGACTGCCATAGGTCCAGACAACAGGCCCTCCGATTTGACACATTGAACTCTATCTGAGAAGTAGTTGGTGAACCAGGCGAGGCAGTCATTTGAGAAACCAAGGCTATTTAGTCTGCCAATAAGAATGCGGTGGTTGACAGAGTCGAAAGCCTTGGCCAGGTCAATGAAAACGGCTGCACAGTACTGTCTATTATCGATCGCGGTTATAATATCGTTTAGGACCTTGAGCGTGGCTGAAGTGCACCCATGACCAGCTCGGAAACCGGATTGCATAGCGGAGAAGGTACGGTGGGATTCGAAATGGTCGGTGATCTGTTTTGTTAACTTGGCTTTCAAAAATGTTTGAAAGGCAGGGCAGGATGGATATGGGTCTGTAACAGTTTGGATCTAGAGTGTCACCCCCTTTGAAGAGGGGGATGACCGCGGCAGCTTTCCAATCTCTGGGGATCTCAGACGTTACGAAAGAGAGGTTGAACAGGCTAGTAATAGGGGTTGCGACAATTTCGGCGGCTAGTTTTAGAAAGACTTTAGTGGACTCCTTCCTGCCTTTACCCCAGATTGGTACAGAGGTGCCATGACTCTCCAGCACGATCTCTGTAAGATGTACTACGAAGTCCTCATGGTCAACCCAATCCTTCTCGTACCCCCAACTAAGGTAACCTGTAGTTGACAACCGGGGTTGGGAACAATTCTATTTCAATTCAGTCCATACAGGAAGTAAGTGCAAAGCCTTTGGTCTAGCGGTAATGCTCTAGGCACATAAACTGTCCCTACCGGAGACTAGGGTTCAAACCCCAACTCCAACCCTTAAATGCATCCCATCTCTCTGTATCCGTCTCTAGTTCTACCTGTCCAAATAAAGGAAACAATGAGAGTGAATCCTTCCTGCATTGACTGCACTGAAATGGATTGACCCTAACCCTGTTGACGACCAATAACCTGTGTAACATTTAGCCTATTTCCAATGGGACGCAGTGTGATAGTGTATTATTATATCTCTGTCTCTGAAGGAAATCACTATGACCATCACCAACTTCTTCACGGAAACTCAGAAGCACTTTGGCCAGAGGATCAGTGAGTTCCTCGTTGCCCTCAAGGACCTACCGGTCACCCTGCAGATCCCTGTGCTCTTCATCATCGTGCTTTCCATCCTGGTACACACACACACACTTGAAACACTGTCACAAGGGCTTGGGTAAATTCCATTTCAATTCAAACAATTCAGAAAGAGAATTGGTGTTGAAAAATCCTTAAGAAACTAAATGGCCCTTTTCAATTCTTGATTGAGAATTTCTATTTACTTCTGTATTGAAATGGAATGGAATTTAACCCATCCCTGACTATCACACAGCAGTCATACTAACTGTTTCCAGTTTTAGCCAGTTTCCTGAATGTCACTGAAGCAGTATATTCCTCCATCTTCCTCAGGTGTTTATGTACTGTAGCTGCCAGGCAGCCATCCGGCCCGGCATTACAAGACTGCTGCGCATCGGCAGGCCCAGGGACCCCCCTCCTCCAGCCGTGGACAAGCCCGAGCCCAAGGCCCATCTGAGAGGGACAAACCACGACCCACAGGCAGGGGGGGACGCCCCTCAATGCTCCCCTCCCAGATACGTGGAGACCCTGAGGAACGACGACCGGCTGTTTAGCAACGTCCAGGAAGAGATTCAGCAAGAACCAGTTGTAGCTGGGGCCACAACTGAAGGAAATGACTCACAAGAAGCTAAACCCTCTCCAGCTAAAGCCAAACCCAATGAGAGGGACGTGACGTCTGAATCTAAGGTGGCTACTGACTGGGAGGCTGAGCAGCTGGCCAAGAGGCAGCCCTCAACAACTACACAAGGGAATAATGTAAGTGGTTTGTGTTGATCTCGACTGAGTTATGGATGCAAAGGTGTTCCCTTATGAACCTGGGGGCTTATCAAAAGCAGCTTGTCATTCTAGGTTTTTAGCCTCTACACTGGAATTGTATACCGGAGGTCACTCCAGCAAGTGGTCTCGGCCGCAAGCTGCACAACAAATCCTTGAAAGTAGAACCAAACATAATTTGACACTTCAGAGCTGCAAGCCACAGAGGGGACCTGCCTCTAGCAGTGGAGGAAAATGTCGCTTAGGGTGGGGTTCCGGGGTCCCCCCCTGAGAAATTGTATGTAGAAGGACTAAGTTAAGCTGGTGACTTCTAAAAAGGACATTCTACTCCAAAATGAATTAAAATCTAAAATAGAATTTCCACCTACAGAAATGAGCCCAATAACATATTGGTAAAATTATTTTAACATATTGGACCATGCATATAGCCTATGCATGGTCCATATTATCAGGTATGCTATTAGCAATACGCATTATCACCTGTAGCCCAACTGATGCAGCATAATGGCTATAAATACATAGGCTAATGCATGGGGTTTCCTATCTGCTTTTACCATGGGCTTAATCCTTAGCTAGATCCCAAATGTGATATTTTAACTAGTTAGCATGTATTGATACATTTTATGTCCCCAGAAAATTGCATAAACACAGTGAATATAATGTAGGCCTACCTGTTAGGATAACTTGGGGTAAAACGCCACATGGGGTAACACACCCCCTCCTGTACTTCTCACAGAAACCCCTTCATGACACCATGCTCCTCGGAGCCAGATGCTGATGATGGGTAACCCTTTGCTGGGCAGCTGGCATTGAAACCCCCCATGCTAGGCGAAAGGAGTTCCAATGACGGGCGTTTAAAGTTATTATAGCTGGTGGTGGATGGTTGTCAAACAATCATTAACCAGCCTTCCTGATTTGAACTTTCGTAAACTACATTATGGATATTGGGAAATGATCTATGTTTATGGGTATACAGTCAGTAAGTCCTCTGTCCTTGTGTTTAAATGCCAACCACAGCACCTTACATGCGTTAATGGGATGATTCAGATTCTACATCAATTGGTAAATTGCAGATCCAGTGTTTTTTTTTTTTACCCCAATTTCCCTTTGCCATCTCTTTCATATGTTTTTAACACCACTGTGCTTTATTGTGCTTTTGTTTGCCTGCCTGGTCAATGTGCATGTACCCTCAACACATGATGATTGTGTATGTTGTGCGCAGTGATCCTGTCGGTAGTGGCAATGTTTTGTGGCAACTCACCATTCTCTTCTGAAATAATGTGAATGATGTTCTGTATGGTATTACCATAGACATATCCACATGTATAGGCAGGCGTACATCATTGGGTATTACTAATATACACTGAGTGTACAAAATATTATGAACACCTTCTCTTTCCATGACAACTGACCAGGTGAAAGCTATGATCCTTTATTGATGTCACTTGTTAAATACTCTTCAATCAGTGTAAATGAAGGGGAGAAGACAGGTTAAAGAAGGATTTTAAGCCTTGAGACAATTGATACATGGATTGTGTATGTGTGCCATTCATAGGGTGAATGGGTAAGACAAAATATTTAAGTGCATTTGAACGGGGTATGGTAGTAGGTGCCAGGCGCACTGTTTTTTGTCAAGAACTGCAAAGCTGCTGGGGGTGTTTGCACAACTCAATATTAGGAAGGTGTTCTTAATGTTTTGAACACATTGTTGGGATTATTTGTTTCTAAATATTGCTCTTTGCTTACTGTGCTTTGCAGACATTGGAGAAGTCATCAGAAGAGAAGATGGTGCATGGTGAAACTGATAGGGTGCCTGTACAAGAGACTGAACCAACGTCACTAGCACTATAGACAATGTTCTTGTCATTGACAGCAGTGCGCAATCTCCAATCCGTGAGTTGGATGCCTTAAGCCATATATGAAGATGCATTGTATTTTTTTTATCAAGATAATAAAGAATACTTTTTATTTCTTTTTTGAAAATGTCATGTTTTTCAGTTTACAATGTAGCAGTAGTGATTTTTGTCTCTAAAAAAAGCACAGTTTGTTGACATGTCTTACTTTAAATGTGTATGTTTTCGTTAGGGGTAGACCAGCTTTAATATTGCAGATTGTAGCTTCCATCAATGTAATTGTCTGCATCATTTTCAATCCCCCATATATTGTTTTGTGTGTGTGTGTGTGTGTGTATGTATATATATATATATATATATATATATATATATATATATATATATATATATATATATATATATATATATATATACATACATACATACATACATACATACATACATACATACATACATACATACATACATACATACATACATACATACATACATACATACATACATACATACATACATACATACATACATACATACATACATACATACATACATACATACACACACAGTACCAGTCAAAAGTTTGGACACACCTACTCATTCAAGGGTTTTTCTTTATTTTTACTATTTTCTACATTGTAGATTAATATTGAAGACAACAAAACTATGAAATAACACATGGAATCATGTAGTAACCAAAGAAGTGTTAAACAAATCAAAATATATTTTATATTTGAGATTCTTCAAAGTAGCCACCCTTTGCCTTGATGACAGCTTTGCACACTCTTGGCATTCTCTCAATGAGCTTCACCTGGAATACTTTTCCAACAGTCTTGAAGGAGTTCCCACATATGCTGAGCACTTGTTGGCTGCTTTTCCTTGACTCCAGCTTGTATATACTATATACATTTTACAGACACAATCTATTTTACAATTGTTATCTTTTGTTTGTTTTTACTACTATCCTTCTGCTACCGTCAACCCCTTCCATCTATTTCTGAAGACCATCCAGTTTGAATTCTATTTGCCATATATTTGTAACTGTTTCACACAAGTTCTGAACCTATATACATTTTACGGACACAGTATATTTTATATTAGTTATGGTATCAGTCCCACCCTTCAGCTCCACTCAACCCCTCCCATCTATCAACACCATCCATATTGGATTTCTATTTGCCATATTTTTCAACTGCTGTGATGTTTCACAAAAGTTCTAAACCTTTCTATTTTCATAGTTTCTACAGATTTTTAAATTAAATAAACATTTTTGCTAAAAGTATTATTATATTATTGATCGATTTGACTATGACTTTTCTAATGACCCAGTAGTGCTATCTGCAGAGTTGGCTCCAGGTAAATGTTGGAATTCTTCAGCCATTCCTGGACCTGTGACCCAAAAACAAGCTACATATGGACAGTACCAAAACAAATGATCTAATGATTCTGTCTCTTCGCAGCAAAATCTGCAGAGCTGGAATGGTTGTAGCCCCCATATATACACTGCTCAAAAAAATAAAGGGAACACTAAAATAACACATCCTAGATCTGAATGAATGAAATAATCTTATTAAATACTTTTTTCTTTACATAGTTGAATGTGCTGACAACAAAATCACACAAAAATGATCAATGGAAATCAAATTTATCAACCCATGGAGGTCTGGATTTGGAGTCACACTCAAAATTAAAGTGGAAAACCACACTACAGGCTGATCCATCTTTGATGTAATGTCCTTAAAACAAGTCAAAATGAGGCTCAGTAGTGTGTGTGGCCTCCACGTGCCTGTATGACCTCCCTACAACGCCTGGGCATGCTCCTGATGAGGTGGCGGATGGTCTCCTGAGGGATCTCCTCCCAGACCTGGACTAAAGCATTGTTTGCAATTACAGAGATCATACGTTTCCTGTAGGTCTTGACCAGGTTTGCACACACTGCAGCAGGGATTTTGGCCCACTCCTCCATACAGACCTAATCCAGATCCTTCAGGTTTCGGGGCTGTCACTGGGCAATACGGACTTTCAGCTCCCTCCAAAGATTTTCTATTGGGGTCAGGTCTGGAGACTGGCTAGGCCACTCCAGGACCTTGAGATGCTTCTTACGGAGCCACTCCTTAGTTGCCCTGGCTGTGTGTTTCGGGTCGTTGTCATGCTGGAAGACCCAGCCACGACCCATCTTCAATGCTCTTACTGAGGGAAGGAGGTTGTTGGCCAAGATCTCGCGATACATGGCGCCATCCATCCTCCCCTCAATACGGTGCAGTCGTCCTGTCCCATTTGCAGAAAAGCATCCCCAAAGAATGATGTTTCCACCTCCATGCTTCACGGTTGGGATGGTGTTCTTGGGGTTGTATTCATCCTTCTTCTTCCTCCAAACATGGCGAGTGGAGTTTAGACCAAAAAGCTCTATTTTTGTCTCATCAGACCACATGACCTTCTCCCATTCCTCCTCTGGATCATCCAGATGGTCATTGGCAAACTTCAGATGGGCCTGGACATGCGCTGGCTTGAGCAGGGGGACCTTGCGTGCGCTGCAGGATTTTAATCCATGATGGCGTAGTGTGTTACTAATGGTTTTCTTTGAGACTGTGGTCCCAGCTCTCTTCAGGTCATTGATCTCTGGAAGACTGAAACGGGTTTCCCTCAAGAATTTCCCTGTATTTAGCGCCATCCATCATTCCTTCAATTCTGACCAGTTTCCCAGTCCCTGCCGATGGAAAAACATCCCCACAGCATGATGCTGCCACCACCATGCTTCACTGTGGGGATGGTGTTCTCGGGGTGATGAGAGGTGTTGGGTTTGCGCCAGACATAACGTTTTCCTTGATGGCCAAAAAGCTCAATTTTAGTCTCATCTGACCAGAGTACCTTCTTCCATATGTTTGGGGAGTCTCCCACATGCCTTTTGGCGAACACCAAACGTGTTTGCTTATTTTTTTCTTTAAGTAATGGCTTTTTTCTGGCCACTCTTCCGTAAAGCCCAGCTCTGTGGAGTGTACAGCTTAAAGTGGTCCTATGGACAGATACTCCAGTCTACGCTGTGGAGCTTTGCAGCTCCTTCAGGGTTATCTTTGTTGCCTCTGATTAATGCCCTCGTTGAATGGTCTGTGAGTTTTGGTGGGCGGCCCTCTCTTGGCAGGTTTGTTGTGGTGCCATATTCTTTCAATTTTTTAATAATGGATTTAATGGTGCTCCGTGGGATGTTCAAAGTTTCTGATATTTTTTTATAACCCAACCCTGATCTGTACTTCTCCACAACTTTGTCCCTGACCTGTTTGGGGCTCCTTGGTCTTCATGGTGCCGCTTGCTTGGTGGTGCCCCTTGCTTAGTGGGGTTGCAGACTCTGGGGCCTTTCAGAACAGGTGTGTATATATATACTAAGATCATGTGACAGATCATGTGACACTTAGAATGCACACAGGTGGACTTTATTTAACTAATTATGTGACTTCTGAAGGTAGTTGGTTGCACCAGATCTTATTTAGGGGCTTCATATCAAATGGGGTGAATACATATGCACGCACCACTTTTCCGTTATTTTTTTTTTTTTGAAACAAGTTATTTTGTTTCATTTCACTTCACCAATTTGGACTATTTTGTATGTTCATTACATGAAATCCAAATAAAAGTATATTTAAATTGCAGGTTGTAACACTATATTTACATGACACTTCAGTCATTTAGCAGAAGCTCCCATCACATATCACTACATGACATAATGCAATGCATAATACAATGCAAAATACAACATTATATACAAAAATGTATGTGTCTCTTCACAGTCCCCATCATATCTGGTTTTTGAATCTGGTTTTATTGCTAGTTTTAGTTACCTGGGATGGCAGAGAGTTCTAGTGCCCTGGTGGCCTCTAACGAGCACGGCAGTGGAAGATATCTTGACAAGGTTAGCACAGGAGTACGGTGTTCAACAAACACACTAGCTGGTAAGTCATCACAAGACAAGGAAGCCTGATATCCTCTGATAAAAGGGATAGGTACTTTCCCTCTGGAGGGATAGGTACCTTCTGGCCAATGGTTATCCTATATTAGCCAGGATGACGGATACACAGCCTTGGAGGGCGAATTTCGCATTCTGACCCACAGGTCACAGGCTGTACACACAACTCACACAGAGTTTAGCTTACCCTCCAGGCACCTGGGAAGATGCAATCCGAAAAACAGGAGCAGCGGAGCAGTCAATTTGTGCAATACAGCTAAGCTAATTTTGAAGAAGAAATAAGAGGCAATGCGTGGTCTGATGAATGGTTTAATATGAACCACGGGCCCGTCCTCCCACGCGGTCACGTCACTGGCGTGACTTTGTTGTTTGTGATTATTACTCGACCTGTGAGGTCAATGGATATAATCCATACTTTCAACCATACTGACATGCTATCCGGAATCCTTGGGAAGTCCGTACCCCATTGAAGTTGACATTTTAAAGGTAAGTGTTAAGGTTAGGGTAAGGTAAGGGGTTAGGGTTTAGGGTAGGGACATCCAAAGGATACCGGATAGCACTGACCTTTATCTAACGCGCTTTAGTTAGCCTAAAGTCGATTTCAATGGTTTTCCAGTGTGTTTGTTGCAATTATTTATTGATGTGCATCAGTTGTAGCATGTTAATGTTAATATGTTTTATGGATTTAAAAAATAATAATTAAGCAATAAGGCAATATGGGGTGTGGTATATGGCCAATATACCACAAGGGTATATTCCAGCCAATCAGCATTCAGGGTTTGAACCACTCAGTTTTAATAGACAGCTATTAACCGACATTTTGGTTACTAAACAACTAATTGACAGACGTTGGTTCAATTATTTAAATTCCTTTTAGTTAAGGGTTTTTTGTGAGCCCAACACGCCATTTCTCTAGAGAGAAATCAAATCATTCACAAGAGAAATGAAGTCAATAACTATATGGGACGCTGGGCTGAAGGGAGTTGTAGTTTTCACTAAGAAAATATTCAACCTAGTTGAGCACAGAAACATGGTGTGGTAATTAAATACAATGAACATAATCACTTGTTGTATCGCCCACCAAGCAAGGAGTTTCTGTATGGAGGTCAATGAGAGAGTGTCGAATTTGGTCAACAACAAAAAATGAATGGCTTATTTGCTACACGTAGGACACGTGACATCCCGGCAACTTTGGAAGAAAAAAACACTTTATATCCGAGTTGTCTCATGGATTGAGGCTAGTAGCATAGCATTTTCGCCATTAAATACAGGCGGTTGACGTCAACAACCGTCATCGAATATTCAAAAATAAATTACAATAATTAGATGTATCCACCAATCCAAAGAAAGGATAGACAGCCCGCTGTGCCGATTTGTGGACAACGACTCCCATAGTTAGGGCGGCGGAGAGACGTGTATCTTGTCAGTATATTCATAATCATTGGTCATATTCACCTGGTATATTTGAAGCCATGATGCACGGGAAATTAGCATGAATGACAGCCAACAAGACCAGCCAATCTGAGGGTGATTTACGCGCTAACAGGAGCCAATAGGAGTCGAGTTGGGCGTGAATGAGAGGTTTTTGTCCACTAGAAAACATCTGAGAATCGTGACTCACTGACTGAACGGTTCTTCACGACCGAGACCCAACGCATTTGGAATATATTGCTTCATATTTATTCAATATCTAGCTAGCTTAGTTATAAACCGTTCCACTATTTAGCTTGATAGGATTGAAATGTTACATTTTCGGTCTTCGGTAGTGCTCAAGGAGTTGTTTCAATCCAACCTGAAGCGCCCTTTGACAGGTATCGCCAGAAAGTCATCACCATCAGTCGCGTATTGCTTTAGCACCGCCTGTACAGATGTCAGATCCGTGACCAAAGTAAAGTGTGTCCAGCATGCGGTTGGATGGAGAGCTACGCCATACACTACCAACACCCACGGAACTCGGAACCTCTCCACCAAGAGCCATAACGGTTCACCGCCAACGGACACCAAAAATGACACCGCCACCAGCAATGAAACCGCCACCAAGGAGGCAGCTGCGGAGAAGTGAGTACCGTTAGCTAGCCGGTACAGCTGATAAAGAATGAAATACAGTATCTTAAGCTATGCAATTATACTTACCTGTGGGGGAGTTCTTTACGTTCTATCCAGAATAATCACATGGACTGAGTCTAGCAAGCTAGATTGGTTTCTAATGAACTGCAATAAATTATACAGTCCTCATTTGTCTAGAGATGTTGTTAACCTGACCAGTGTGTCCTGATAGTTTCAGTTCTGAAGAGTCGATGAGACCCATATCACAACAGTCCTGCACACCTGTGCTGGCCTCATACAGCGTCTTTGCTTTTGGTGTTGATACAGCTAGGAGGATGCATGCATAGATAGGCCTCACGCCTCATAAAATTAATCAAGCAGAATAGCGTCTTCCAGGGAACTGTTGGTGAATTTCACATAAGCCCCCTTTATAAGCCTAGACCTATGTTCATTTAGTCATGCAGTCTAGTCTGTGTGGTGAAGGTTATGCATTAATTTGGGATGTTATGAAATGATAATGTCTATAAAACAGCACTGTTATAATATAATAATAATAATATTATTATAACAGTAAGAGCCTATAATAACATGACTATAGAACAGTTCATATCTGGCAGGAATAATTGTAAAGTCAGGTACACTCCTTCAGGCCTTAGTCTATATCAGAAAGGGATTTTCATTCTCCCCAGAGATAGAGACCTGATTGCCTGTAGTGTTCAGTCAATGACACCTGGAGGTCACCTGGAGGTCGGTCATCAAGCAGTGTTTTTATTGTTTGCTAGAGAAAGCTCTCTCCGTCTGTTCTCTCTGTTATAAGTGTCATTCTACTTGAATACTGAACAGCCTCTCTCATTCTATAGTGTCTTGGTGGCTATATAGCATGGTAATAATGGCATGATAATAACAGTTGTTGGGTGTTTCAACAACTTGTATGTTTTGGACACATCTTGTCATTGGAAATCTCCATTTGAGTTGGCATATCATGAATATCTTATCAGATAGTGAGTATTTGTTCTCATCGTGTTAGGCCAGCTGATAAGGTAGACTATTTATGTACTGCCAAAGGCAACTGTCCAATATTAGTTCTGTCCATGGTGACAGGGACCACTTTGCTATTTAAAAAGACCTGGGTAAAGGGTAGGCTATTGAATGTCCATTATGAGCAAATAATTTGATCAAATCTACTCTCAGCCAATCTTGCAGAGTCAGACACTTTAGAATCCTGGAAGTCTATTACCATGGAGACCGTCTCAGATCTGGCACTGCAGACTGGGCAGAGTGGTGCTTGCTGCATCAGAATGGGTAGAATGGCATTTTGGATCTAGTGTGACAGTCAGTGGGGATTTGGGAATGGGGATGGCTGTCATCTAGGGGGCTACCATTTTGGAATTATAATGGATGTGGCTTTACATAGGCTACAGTGTATTATCCTGATGACCATCTCTTTGACAATGGATCTGTTTCCTAGCATTAAGGCCTAGCTTTAATAGGCTGGGTGGGATTTTAGGCTTGGAGGGATCTTACATCCAATTTAGATGTGAAATCATTAGGCCATACCAACTAGCCTGATTGGGGTAATGCAAGTTTATTGCATAATTTCTCACTTCAAAAACTGACATGACTCGCCTAACAATTCCCTGCTGCCAAAGCCTGCCCATCCCCTTGTGCAGCTGTCACACTTGGGCATTGCTACTATTGCCCCAGTCGGTGGCTTTAATTTGAGCATCATGTCATAGTCACCAATAACTCTTTGACCCTGGGAGAGCTGGTACAGCGAACAGTAATACAATAGCCCCAGACAAGAACGAGAAGAGTGTTCTCTCTCTAGACCCAGTTTCTAATCATACATAACATTTGATGGCTCAATTTGATTCATTCTCCCACAGAGGTTTGCAGGTATCCTATCCTAATCCTACTCACTCAACGTTGTGCTGTGATTGGAGTCCCTCTAATGAGTAAAACAAAATAGTCACATGATAATGGGGACAGGAACTCCTGAGTTTACTCATGCATTTTACTGCAGACAGATGTAGAGACGCCCTAGGCTATTAATGCTGCCAGGAATAGGCTCACTCTCTCTGTCACATCCATTAAGTTTGCTTTTTACCAGAACACAAATGCATCTACTGGTAATGATATGCCTCATTGCCCACAGCTGAGCAGGCACCCTTCTTGTTTTATCCATGGTCAATTTGCTTTAGCTGTTGTCAACCAGCTGTCGTACATTATTGACAACAACAACATCCTCCGTCAGGGTAGGTTCAGTCACAGGTACACAAACATTAGGCCTAGTCAGTCCAAATGGGTCCTCTGCTGGAAGGTAGCCTAGGTAGGCCTATAGCTTTGTGCCTAGAAAGGAATTATCAATACACAGTCTATAGGCCTAAGCCTATTGGTCCATTTGAAGGTTTTTCCTTTTCTGGTTTTGCATTGTATCTGTTTTAAAGTACCATCACCAAAGCTGTTTTTTCTGTTCCTGGGTTGCATTGTGTTAGCGTGTGCAGCTGCAGCATATTGTGAGTGAATAGAGATGGAGTCCTTCAGACTGCCCTGACTCAGATTGATTTTTGTGGTTCCCTCCTGTCAACAGACTATGATCAATGCACTTTGGACCAATTTGCAGTGACATCTTGGAGGCGGTGAAACCAGGCTGATAAATTGGGTCGAATAAAAATGGTAGCCATAAGGACTCAATCAAGTCGGTTAATGTTTGTGTCAGGCGCAAACATATTAATCAGAGCTCTGCCTTGAAGTTGCGAGCATTTAGGCCTATGACCATGTTAATAATGTCATCTCAAGAATTGCAGGCTAGCCCACATAAATAATTATATTTTGCATTGATTGTTCATTTAATTTGGTCACTGTTGAAGTAGTCACGCTGCCTTGTTCTTACTTATTGAACTCAATTGAACTCCAGTGTATAAATAGCACAGTAGATGTGTGTAACACACTGACTGTAGGCTAGGCTTGGCAGCTTTCCCAAGTATTAATGAGGATCAGTGACACCAAGTCATAGCCTCTGGTCACCAGAAACTATGGCCAGGGATACCAAGCACTCTTTGCAGGAGAGACCCAAAAGTGGGGCAGGCAGCGTGCTGTTGTAGGCTGAGGGCTAGGCTATGTGGCGGGCTCCGTGCAGGGCTTCTGATGAGGCACACTCTCTACATGCTGCACACAGTTGACCTCACAAAGCTGCAGGGAGATAGAGGAGAGGAGTGGGGGGAGCGGGGAGAGGAAGGAGGGGAGCGGGGAGAGGAGAGGAGAGGAGAGGAGAGGAGAGGAGAGGAGAGGAGAGGAGAGGAGAGGAGAGGAGAGGAGAGGAGGCCAGCTAAGGCTGAGTGAGAATTAATTAACGGAGCATAATCAGCACCAGTCCAGATGTTTCACACCTGCTAATAGCCTGTCTGTTTGGACTTCCTATTATCCTGGGGTGAGGGCAAGGGCTTGGAGACATGAAGCACAGAGGGTGATGTCCATATGGGCAGTTTGGAACACAACATACGTCCTCAGTTTAATGATTTGTTTTACAGTGTTCTTTGCTGGAAGGGAATAAAGATTTTTTTCGGTTCTGCCATGCCATGGTTTTCACTGTTGTTGTGCAGTGTTGGACGTGGCCTAAATATTGAATGTGTATGTTAATCCATGAATCAGTGTGTCTATCAGTAGGCCTATCTGCCACTGAGTTTGTTCTAATGCCACTCACTTACTCTTCATATTTTCTCTCCTTTTTCGTTTCATCCACTTGCTTTGCCTTGGTGTGTAAGTATATGTCTCAATTTATATATTCATTTTCGTGTAGATGTACTGTAGTGTTTCCAGGCTAAGCCTTGCGGCTGCTGAGTGCTCTCTCTTCATTTCTCTACCTCGAAATGTCCTCAGCCTCTACAAGCGACTGCGCTTGACTTCCCCAGCTGCCCCCACTGACTGTTTGTTCTAGCATTCCTCTCTGGCAGGCATCAGCCATCCAGAAATGACTCCAGAAATGGACCAATGACCACAATCAAATAGGCCTTATCAAAACATTTGACATGGAAATGATAAAGAATCATAATCATTCAAGAATAGGACTCAAAACTAACGAATACGGCTTAAACAACCCCCAAAATGGAAGAGATCCTATTAAACAACAACAGCAACAACAACAACAAACTGAAAGACATGCAGTGTCCGGAGTCTGAGTCATTCCTGGGTAGCTGATGAGTGGATTTGACCCTCTACCTCTATTAAAGCCCTTCATCATTTTTGAAACGTTGTGACGTCTTCTTAATCGCTAGGGCAGGCTACGGAGCTGGGTTACTATAGCTCTATTGCCTGTCTGTCCCATGATGCATTGCGGGACTGACTAAGCCTGAGCTCCCACCCACCTCCTTCAGAGATCCGATTTGGTGTATGGTGAATCATTATGAAATACATACACCTCGTTTTAGGCCTAACTACAGTATTTGTCCTATCTATCTACCTCTAACATACTGTACTAACTCTTCTCTCCCAGAGTGAGTGGAACGGATTTGGAGCTGCTATGCATAATACCAGTCAGTAAATAGGGTGATGACTCACCTCAAGCCCCCGGGCATTAGCTAAAACTTGACACTATAATTTGTAACTGATATGCATGTATTTAAATTGACATGAAACCAACAAAGCTTACCTTATTTATGTTTGAAGATCCTTGCAAACAAGATATTGTCTGTTCAAATTCTCTGAACTCTCCTTGAACCATTCAAGTGACATTCTAACTGAACCTATCTGACTGGTGTTTTGGAAGCAGTGTTCAAACCCTTTCCTTAAAGCTGGGACTGTAACGCCAAATACTCACCTCCTCTCCTCTACAGTATTATAGCTAGTTAACCCTGGCCCCCTGCTGCAGTTCCCAATTGCCTTTAGAGAACCTTGGCCGTTACTCACTCACTGTATGTTTGTGTGTGTGTGTGTGTGTGTGTGTGTGTGTGTGTGTGTCAGGAGAAGGAAGGCAGGCATCCTGCCCAGTCTGGAGGATCTGCTATTCTATACCATCGCCGGGGGCGCTGAAAAAATCCCAGCTCACAAATTCACCACAGTGAGTGTCAGGCCAGAGCCAACCAGGCAGCCACATGGTTGGGCCAGCTGGATGGTAGTATAGCAATGGTGCCTGCTGTGTCATGGTTACTGCCACAGCCTTATACTGTATATCTGAATATAAGGCTTGTTACTACTCTGGCTGTACCAGGAAGCAATAGTTCACTCATGTCTGGCCCCTTGCTTGGGCTGACATTCATAGAATTAGATTCTTGTTAGATTAGAATTCATTCTATTTCTATGGTGAAATGTTGATCTCCCGCTATCTGGCATGGAAGAGCAGTTTATTCAATAGGCCTTATTAGTCTTGACATTTACATTGGATCCCTCCAAAAATATAGCGTAATATACCATTAAATTGTCAAGTTATAACCTTGTTATAAGCATGACATTAAACATAATAAACATGTTGTAAACATGTAATACATATGATAATCGTCAGCCCCCTGACATGAACCATGCTTTCTGCAGGCGCTGAAAGCCACAGGGCTTCGGACCGGAGACCCCCGGCTGAAGGAATGTATGGAGAACCTGAAAGTCATCATGAAGACCACCTCAGACGGAAACCTGGACCGACACCTCTTCAAGAAGTAAGACACTCTAGAGCTGGGATGTAGAACAAGTTAGTTCTAGTTCCAGAACCCTCTAGACCTAGAACAGAAGGCTTTAGTGGTCATTTGATATGTCAAGCACTGTTTGTAATTTAGTTATTTGTGTGCCTCCTTTATTTGAACACAGTTCATGTAGGCCATAACTTATTCAGGTTCCTTAGAAGCATTTGGACATTTCAATGCATTCCAAGTCATGAATGATTCATCATCTTTCAGGCTTTATAAGGAAGCATAAGGAAGCCTAGTCCTTTCAGATTGTCAAGGTCATATCAATCCCATTAATTTTAACATATCCTTGTTACAAAAATAATAAATGGCAATTTGTCAAGAGACTCATCTCTACGATCACAAGAACTGTCATTTCCAGATCAGCTGATATTTGCTTCTTCATTAAAGTAGTTCAACAAAAAGATTGTTCCTATTTACAACTCTAGGACATACCATGTGACATAGCACACATAGCCCAGTGACCGCTTGAGAAACCACTCTGTAGGCAAGCCCCCCTGCAGGATACAGATCATAAGACAACACACTAGGAGCTACACAAACATGCTAGGAGGAGCTGCAGTAGATTTGACTGGAAGCCATCTGGGAGGAAACTATTTATAGGCAAGAGAAGCCTATACAGTAAACACACCAGTGGGCGCATACAGTAGCAGAGATAGGAGAGGGTAAATAGATATCTGATTTCATACAGTAGCAGGGATAGGAGAGGGTAAATAGATATCTGATTTCATACAGTAGCAGGGATAGGAGAGGGTAAATAGATATCTGATTTCATACAGTAGCAGGGATAGGACAGGGTAAATAGATATCTGATTTCATACAGTAGCAGAGATAGGAGAGGGTAAATAGATATCTGATTTCATACAGTAGCAGAGATAGGACAGGGTAAATAGATATCTGATTTCATACAGTAGTAGGGATAGGACAGGGTAAATAGATATCTGATTTCATACAGTAGCAGAGATAGGAGAGGGTAAATAGATATCTGATTTCATACAGTAGCAGAGATAGGAGAGGGTAAATAGATATCTGATTTCATACAGTAGCAGAGATAGGACAGGGTAAATAGATATCTGATTTCATACAGTAGTAGGGATAGGACAGGGTAAATAGATATCTGATTTCATACAGTAGCAGAGATAGGAGAGGGTAAATAGATATCTGATTTCATACAGTAGCAGAGATAGGAGAGGGTAAATAGATATCTGATTTCATACAGTAGAAGAGATAGGAGAGGGTAAATAGATATCTGATTTCATACAGTAGCAGAGATAGGAGAGGGTAAATATATATCTGATTTCATACAGTAGCAGGGATAGGACAGGGTAAATAGATATATGATTTCATACAGTAGCAGAGATAGGAGAGGGTAAATAGATATCTGATTTCATACAGTAGCAGGGATAGGAGAGGGTAAATAGATATCTGATTTCATACAGTAGCAGGGTAAATAGATATCTGATTTCATACAGTAGCAGGGATAGGACAGGGTAAATAGATATCTGATTTCATACAGTAGCAGGGATAGGAGAGGGTAAATAGATATCTGATTTCATACAGTAGCAGGGTAAATAGATATCTGATTTCATACAGTAGCAGGGATAGGACAGGATAAATAGATAGCTGATTTCATACAGTAGCAGGGATAGGACAGGGTAAATAGATATCTGATTTCATACAGTAGCAGGGATAGTACAGGGTAAATAGATATCTGATTTCATACAGTAGCAGGGTAAATATATATCTGATTTCATACAGTAGCAGAGATAGGAGAGGGTAAATATATATATCTGATTTCATACAGTAGTAGGGATAGGACAGGGTAAATAGATATCTGATTTCATACAGTAGCAGAGATAGGAGAGGGTAAATATATATCTGATTTCATACAGTAGCAGGGATAGGACAGGGTAAATAGATATCTGATTTCATACAGTAGCAGAGATAGGAGAGGGTAAATAGATATCTGATTTCATATAACATCTTATACAAATCTATGAGCTAATTCCTCACAGTTATCTATTCCCTGTATCATGTGTACAATAACAATGTAGTAATATATGCCATTTAGCGACTTGCATGCGTAGAGTTTCGTATGGATGGCCCCAGCAGGTATTAAACCTGCAACCCTGGCGTTGCAAGTGCCATGCTCTACCAACTGAAGCACACAGGACTCTGTGTGTTACACTAGTCATAAGGAGACTCTGGTACCTAACATAAACACCACCGTCTCCTTTTCTCTTCCAGGTGTGTCCAGAGCAACATCGTGCTGCTTACCCAGGCCTTCAGGAAGAAGTTTGTTATCCCCGACTTTGTGTCCTTCGCCTCCGAAATCGACGCGCTCTATGAGAATGCCAAAAACCTGGGAGGGGGACAGGTGGGTGAGGGAGAGGCCCCGGGGTCAGTGAGACGGCATGGTGATGGTGGTGATGATCATTTCCTGTTTAAATGCCCATGGGGACTGGTAAGTGTTGAAATGTTGTTGCCTTGTGTTTTGTTTTGTTGTGTAGGTGGCTGACTACATTCCCCAGCTGGCAAGGTTCAGCCCGGACCTCTGGGCCGTGTCCATATGCACTGTGGATGGACAAAGGTACAGTAGCTATAGTCATGTTTAACAAGTAGTAAACATGTAGTAACCTACATTTGTATTTCTATAACCAAGATGGAGCACTTCCTTGACTTACAGTATAGTGTTCCTGTCAAACTGTTATAGCATTCCTGTTCCTGTCACTGACATTGTGACAATGTCAATGACAATGTCACACATTGTAAAGTAGCTCATTAGTTACCCTACATAATGAGGCATTCATTCGTATTGTTGCAATTTTCCTCTGCTTATTGCTTTTATCTCCTGGTTCCCCCACTCATCCCCTCTCTCCATCCCTTCTTTAGACACACAGCAGGTGACACCAAAGTCCCGTTCTGCCTGCAGTCGTGTGTAAAGCCGCTGAAGTATGCCATCGCCGTGCACGACCACGGGACAGATTATGTGCACCGTTTCATCGGCAAGGAGCCCAGCGGCCTGCGCTTCAACAAACTATTCCTTAACGAGGAAGGTGAGGGACGCACGTATAGAGATATAAAATACTAGAGTGGCTGGTGTCATAAAACCTACAGAGCTCCAGAATGAGATTCTGTATTTCTATGGTCGCAGGCAGCACCAGTCTGTCTGGAGCTCCACTGCTCACTGTGTGGATGTTCATTTCACACGCAGAACTGACAACAGAGGTGTTAGTTACGATGCAGTGCTGCTCAGGTGGTCCTATTTTACTTCAAACCTAGCATACCCCTGTGAAAAGATAATGTCCTTTCATAGAATCATTTATATTTTGTATACATACATTGGACAAGGCAGTTGTCCGGGTTGATTAATAGATAGAAAGTAGTCCCTCTGGGTGGGTTGTCATGTGATTCAGTGAAAGGTGATCCAGCCTGTGGTGCAGTCTGTTGCCATGGTAATGTTATGTAATCTTAATGAGAGGTGTTGGTGCAGCCGGATAGAATCAGTACATAGGCTCTCAATGTCCATACGCTCTACTCAATCTGCAATAGTCTACATAGACCTAGAGAATAACAACAACTTCATGTATACTCCTGAGTGGCGCAGTGGTCTAAGGCACTGCATCACAGTGCAAACTGTGCCACTAGAGATCCTGGTTCGAATCCAGGCTCTGTCGCAGCCGGCCGCGACCGGGAGACCCATGGGGCGGCGCACAATTGGCCCAGCGTCGTCCAGGGTAGGGGAGGGAATGGCCGGCAGGGATGTAGCTCAGTTGATAGAGCATGGCGTTTGCAACGCCAGGGTTGTGGGTTCGATTCCCACGGGGGGGCAAGTATAAAAAAAATATATATGTATTCACTAACTGTAAGTCGCTCTGGATAAGAGCGTCTGCTAAATGACTAAAATGTAAATGTAAAAAATGTATCATATCTTTGATAAGATCCTAGTTTAAAGCTGGAATCCGTACTTGGTGAAACTGCCACGTTAGCTTGCGATATTACAACAACAAATACGTTTTTTTCCCTCTGACAAATTTGCACATCGTTGCACGCTCGATAGAACAGCAAAGTATGCAATGCGATTTATTTTTCTTTTTTCACAATGCTGGATGCTCCTCTCCTCCGTTTCATCAACAAAACAAAAGCAATAACAACTGTGCTGCCGTGAACAGTGTCAATGTTTCACCTTCTGCGGATTTCAGCTTTAAGTATAAAGCACATACAGAAGCTATCTGGAGAGCAGCAGTTGTCAAGCTCTCTCAAATCAAGCCTTATCTTTTTCAAATCAAATCAAGGCAATGCAACTCATTGCTCTGATTGCTGTGTTGGTTGGTAAATGATGCTATCTAGCTCTGTAGATTGTGACTCAGGTTTAGTACAGGGTTTCAGTAAATCCCAGGTCGGTTTTGGTTTTGATGTACTCTCTCCTATTGGCCATGTTATCTAATCAGTTTAGGCAACCTGCTAGCAGTGGTAGGAATGTTGTTGTTTCCTGGTTTTTGTGTGTGATTGCATAAGAAGATTAAAGGGTGTAGGGGATAGGGAAGGGGAAGTGGCGTAACACAACAGACCTACAGTGCAGCTAGTACTGAGCAGTGAGTTCATGGCTATGTACCTCAATATCACTAGTATGCTCTCTAGATTACAAAGGCAGCTGTGGTCCCATTAGCATTCATTCATTATCCATCTGATTGTTATTCTGCTAATTTCCTCACTTCAAGTTCAAAGTTACATGATCATTGGGCATATTTGCTTCGAACATTGAATGTGTTGAGTAAGGGCGGCAGGTAGCTTAGTGGTTAAGAGCGTAGTGCCAGTAACCAAAAGGTTGCTGGTTCTAATCCCCGAGCCGACTAGGTGAAAAATCTGTCAATGTGCCCTTGAGCAAGGCACTTAACCCTAATTGCTCCTGTAAGCCGCTCTGGATAAGAGCGTCTGCTAAATGACTAAAATGTAAATGTAATGTGTGGTGATTGTGAAGAAAATGTAACCTTGCTGTGTATGAATGTATACTCTGTCCACTGCATCTGTAAACATGTTATAATGTAATATACACTGATTTCCACAGATAAACCACATAACCCTATGGTTAACGCCGGCGCTATTGTGTGCACGTCCCTCCTAAAGGTAAATAACATTTGAATTTCAGATAATAATGTATGTTTTTTGAGGGGGAAACATTTGTTTAAAAAAAGAAACGTCGAACCATGCCATTGTTCAGTACAGTGGGTAGTTGTACCAATGCTAGGTTACATAATACGTTAGTTCAGTTCTGGACGTAGCTCGTCACCTCTGGAGTGACAAAGTTGTATTGAATTACATTCTAAATACATTTAAAAACAGGGGGGACTTCATTGCTTTAGCCAGATTACCAGCCTGCACTGTACTGTATATGGAGAGATTAAGACTAGATAATTCAGCTGAAAGGGGATTTGTTTGGTGAAAGCATCAGTGAGCTGCCTGCCTTTCAGTTATGCACATAGCCCATACAGTACACACAAGGCTGAGTTTGTGTGAGACAGCGCTAGCGTGTCAGATTGGTCTAACCAGCCCAGCCATACATTTAATCATGGGTAAAACTGCTTTGATATATGAATGAAAGATCAAAATGTGGGTGTGTTCTGTGCATCCGTCGTCTGCTTAAATCTTATGTCTGTGACCAGGCAGAGGCAAAGCCATGCTGGCTGGCTATTGGCTGAGAGGAGTAGAACATCTTTGCTATTGGCTATTAGTCAGGAAGTGCTGTTAGAAATAGCTTACTGTATGGGAGCAGTGCTCCCTCTGCTGCTGAAACTGTGATGAATTATCTGTGTGTTTATTATGAGATATTGTAGGGTAAAACACATTCACCTCCAATGCGTTGTAGGTGCCTCGCTGAAGACTAGAACCAAGAGGGGACACATACATGTATGTTGTGTGCATAAGTCTTCTGTAGTGTTGTTACTACATAACCCACCACCAGCCCATGTATCATATCCACACGAGGAACTACGTTTGTTTCATACTAAACTTTCAACAATCACATACCGTAAACTAAGCTAATGATACAAACTCTGTCCAAATGACTTCTCTTTCACCTTCAATGTATTCAGAGAAATAATACTTTTAGCTATTCTCTCTTAGCTCTTTAGATCTTCTTTCTCTGCAGAAATGAGGTTACATCTCCAATAATTAGTGGCTGCAACCTGTTGCAGGTACCTTTTTCTTACTGTATGTAGCCAAAGCCCATATATATATAGCTGTAGGGGCTAGTTTAACAGCACAACTGTCTGTCTTAGATGAAGACAGTGTAGGCACTACATTACCACCTTCAAAACAAGACTAGCACTTTGTTCCATATTTCAACGTAACATGGCATATGGACCCAGATAGATGAGGCTTGGCTACTCATCAATCTCAACCACAACCAAGCCAAGTTACTGAATGAAGCCTTGAGTTTTCTGGTTTGATTTGGGGTTGAACTCTGATGGAAAGGTGCTGTATGATTATCCTGTCTAAGAGTTTGTAGGAATAACACCTATAAGGAATAACAACTCTATAAGGAGTAATTAATGTTAACATTTTATTTTATTGATACTTGTGTCATACTGTACACTATGTACTCAATATGGTACATAGTACAGTACACAAAAGATTACACCTAGTGATATACAGATGTAGGATTTTAATTTGAGCCAGTTTGCTACAGCATGAATATAATCCTGCAACAACAGGAAATGTGAATTATTATGTGAATTATATAATTAATGGACATTTTTTGTAGGGGTTGATACATTTTTCGTTATGGCAAATCAAGTCTTGACATTTTAAAGTGAAAATAAATTACAAAATGTAGAAGCCTTTTTAAACCTTGAATACACTACAAGTTTGCATTTCCTGCTGTGAGTGATCAAATTAAGATCCTACATTTGTAGCCTATCAGTAATTTGGTTATTTGGATAGCACTCATTTGACTTGACAGGGTAATGATGTGGTATCTTTCTGCTTAAATCTTCATTATAACTTTAAACCAATCACTGTAACGGTTGCTAATGGTGGGCTCAATAATCAATCCACTGATTGGATGCCCCCACATTCTAATCTAATCTATTCAGTAATGTAGACCAGATCTGTCTCTCAAAATGTGGTTTCCCTATGGTAGATCTGGGACTAAACTATGGGAATGTTGTAATGTATTTTTGAAGCCTCGTTTGTGGTTTATTTGTTGTTGCATATTTTACAGCATTAAGATCTGTGGGAAATTATGACCACTGCCACAGGTCAATGACGTTGGTAAATGTTTTCTTTAAATTATTGAACAACACCTGGATTTGTTATAATAATTTGTCACCTCCATTTTACAAACGGTTTACAAACTGCTTATAACCTGATAATAAACAGAAAGGCAAGGATCCTAAAATATGTTTTTCAAAATTGTGATAGTACAAACGTGCCATTTTGTTTTGGATTGATTTTGTGTTTTATTGTTTGAATGTATTTAACTGATTTATTTGCCCTATTTGTATTATTAGAGTTAAATATAAAGTTTCCTTTCTGTAGTACCTCCTCTCCTCAGCTCACACTACATATCCCAGAAGTCAGTGTGTTCTACAATATTAAGTGATGACATCACTAATTAATCTGCACATATAGATCCATAACCTTCTACAACACACAGGATCAGCCACACACTAGCATACATCACATCACTAACTTTCAACAGACACTTAGACCCCTACAGTACATAGGCTACTTACACTACTACAGATTAACTTCACGTATACCTGTCTATGCAGAATTGCAGATATAAGGAATTGTATTTACCTGTGGTGCATTTTATCCCCATAACAGTCTGGTAGAATGGGCTACACATTGTTTTGCCTATTGTCTTTTGGTAGATTATTTTCTCATTTGAAAACCCTCGACTCTTTGATTAATGATTCATTTAGTCTCCTTCATATCCAACTAGCTAGTTGCCCACTAATCCTAAATATTTGTAATATTAGGACTAAACTTATTTTCTTTAGGGTACATACAGTTTTTTAAATAATGATTATTGCTAGATTTTGTAATGATATTGGTAATTTGATCTAGGAATAATTTGAATATGTCATAAGGTATTCCCACTAGCTAGGTGATATACTATATATCAAATTTGATAGTATGTGATTTTCTGTTTCTCTTTTAGCAAGGGGCAAGCAACGCTGAGAAATTTGATTACGTAAGTAACGCTACCCAGTTCTTTTATGTTTAGCCCTACGCTGCGCTGACTATTTGAGATGATCATCTTTGTAATGATGGGTATACTTTGTGACCTTTGGACTTTGTATTGCAGGTCATGAACTTCATGAACAAGCTGGCAGGAAACGAGTATGTGGGTTTCAGCAATGCCACGTGAGTTCTCAAGAGGAAGAACTGGGGTTGTGGTTTGGTTCAGCACCTTGGCTCACCACCATTGGCCAGGTGCCATGCCTTAGTAATCATCAATGTTGTTTTCATCACTAGATTTTTTAGTATGATTATCAGTTTCAATCAGTACTGTATTCTGCTTTAGAATAACCACCACAAAAACAACAACCATAGTGATAAATCTCGATCTCAACAACATCAAAAACCATAGCCACAGGAAGTAGTGGTGCTGAGGGTGCTGCAGCACCCCCTGAAAAGTTGCTAAAAGAAAATAACGTCAAAGAATGTAATAACATTAATAAAAGTAGTGCACTGGGCCTTTACTAGTCCTGTATTATCAGACCGATATAGCCGTCAGTAGTGCGGGCAAAACAATGATGTTGCACCGCCGCCGCCCCCACCCCCAAACTACTTCCTGTGGCTATGTCAACAACACAAATAGCTTTACTGGTTTGGGAAGTAGAATTGGAACCAAATTGGAATTGAACTTGAAACAGAACAGCTAACTAACAACACAACTCTCTTTGCACCCAGATTCCAGTCAGAGAGGGAGTCTGGGGATCGGAACTTTGCTATCGGCTACTATCTGAAGGAGAAGAAGGTTGGTGACAGCTGAAACAAGCACACACATTTTACATCAGTCAAATGTACCTTTTCTAGATCACTTGGACATTTTTACTAGGCATTTACTAGGCATTGTCTGACTGTCAAATCAAATCACTGTTGTTTCTTTCTAGTGCTTTCCAGAAGGGACAGACATGACTTCCATTTTAGACCTCTACTTCCAGGTGAGTATTTGTATTTGGCAGCAGCTACTCCAAACACATTAAGACACTTACATCACACATAAAACAAAAGATAAAACAGTACATCATATAACATTATTACACCACTACATATCTACAATACAAAATGTATAATACCACCATACAACAATATTACAATGTACGTGTGTGTGCTAGCGTTTGTGTGCATATGCGTGTGTCTCTTCACAGTCCCCGCTGTTCCATAAGGTGTATTTTTATATGTTTTTTAAAATCTGATTCTACTGCTTGCATCAGTTACCTGATGTGGAATAGAGTTCCATGTAGTCATGGCTCTATGTAGTACTGTGCACCTCCCATAGTCTGTTCTGGACTTGGGGATTGTGAAGAGATCTCTGGTGGCATGTCTGGGCTCTGCATGGGTGTCCGACAGCTCGGTTCATTCAGCTTGTCAACACTTCTTACAAAAACAAGTAGTGATGAAGTCAATTTCTCCTCCACTTTGAGCCATGAGAGATTGACATGCATATCATTAATGTTAGCTCTCCGTGTACATTTAAGGGCCAACCGTGCTGCCCTGTTTGTGGCACCTGACCACACAACTGAACAGTAGTTAGGGCCTGTATGACCTGCCTTGTTGATAATGTTGTTAAGAAGGCAAAGGAGCGCTTTATTATGGACAGACTTCTCCCCATCTTAGCTACTGTTATATCAAAAGGTTTTGACCCTGACAGTTTACAATCAGGATTACTCCAAGCAGTTTAGTCACCTCAACTTGCTACATTTCCATATTATTCATTTCAAGATTTAGTTGAGGTTTAGGGTTTAGTGAATGATTTGTCCCAAATACAATGCTTTTAGTTTTTTAAATATTTAGGACTAACTTATTCCTTGCCACCCATTCTGAAACTAACTGCAGCTCTTTGTTAAGTGTCGCAGTGATTTCACTCACTTTATTAGCTGACGTGTATAGTGTATAGTCATCCGCATACATAGACACACTGGCGCTGATGACAGTGTAGGTATACATGGTAAATTGGTGTTGGCATCGAGTGAGCATTTTTTCTTCAACATGGTTCAAGTTTGAAGCTGTATCATTTCAATGGGCTTTAGTGGAGAAACATCCTGTTTGTGTTTTTCTCTCTCTGTTAGCTGTTATTCCCTATTGTATATTAAAAGTATTCTATTCTACTCTAGCTGTGCTCCATCGAGGTGACCTGTGAAAGCGCTAGCGTCATGGCGGCCACCCTGGCCAACGGCGGCTTCTGTCCAATCACAGGCGAGCGCGTGCTGGGCCCGGAGGCGGTACGGAACACCCTGAGCCTCATGCACTCCTGCGGCATGTATGACTTCTCGGGACAGTTCGCTTTCCACGTGAGTCTCCAAGTTCCTTCCCTCAATACTTGCATTTGTTGATTTGACAGGGACCATGTACAACAGACTTTGCACCAGATTTGAGTTACAATACTAATTTGCAGTCCCCTAATTTTCCTTCCCCCTAGTTTAGCGTTGTTTCCTACTGTCTGTTTGGCCTGTTTTTGGCCTGCTGTTCTTTGTCGTTGTTCCCACTGTGTCTCCAATCTTTCACCATTTAAGCATTACACATTACACTGCAGTAGGTCTTCCACTTCATGATGTTTGTCCATCCACTGCTGTTCATTTATGCTGATATGTTTTGACACTGTTGTCTGCACTCCCTGTTAACCTCTTCCTCTATGCTGTCTGGCAGGTTGGACTTCCAGCTAAGTCAGGCGTGGCAGGGGGCATCCTGCTGGTGGTGCCCAACGTCATGGGTATCATGTGCTGGTCTCCGCCGCTGGACAAGCTGGGTAACAGTGTACGAGGCATCCAGTTCTGCACGGTACGAGAAACTGATAGCTTTCACTCTGTTGTCTCTCTTTCAATGATCTAATTGATTGATTGATGAAAACCAGCAGAAAGCCTGACAGTGATTGTTCTGTTCCAGGATCTGGTGTCCCTTTGCAACTTCCACAACTACGACAACCTGAAGCATTTTGTCAAGAAGCTGGATCCTCGCAGGGAGGGCGGAGACCAGAGGGTGAGTCGGGTTTTACTGGGAGCCTCTCTCTCCTTCTCCTGTCTTTTTCTACTTCCTTATGTTCAACAAGGTGCCTTCATGTATATGTAGTCAACCTATTCCCTCGAAAAGGCTGTCGTTGGACTGAGTGTTTTTTAAAGCAATAGTGCCATCCACTGGAAGATACTGATAGTGCTAAAGGAAAGTGGTTGACAGGCAAACTGATGCAAACTGCCTCTCTTTGTCTTTCAGGTGAAGTCGGTCATCAATCTTCTCTTTGCTGCGTACACTGGCGATGTGTCTGCACTGAGGAGGTACACAGCACTGCATTATCTCCATATTGGCCAATAAGCCCTTAAAAATAAGCTATGAAAGGAAATATGTCATGTTTTGACATCTTTGGAGAGTAAATGCCAAATCTGTCCCTGTGTCAGACAGAGACCTTGTAAGGTTTCCCTGTGTGTCTACATGGGGACTAGAGGTGGCGTGTGCTATTTTGGCTGCTGTAAAGTACTCATCCCTGTCCTTCTGTGGAATGTGTCCAGGTTTGCTCTGTCTTCCATGGACATGGAGCAGAGGGACTATGACTCCAGGACGGCCCTCCATGTGGCAGCAGCAGAAGGACATGTGGAGGTGGTCAAGTTCCTGTTGGAGGCATGTAGGGTCAACCCTGTTCCCAAAGACAGGTGAGCTTAGAATCAATGGCCCCAAAGACCACCCAGTGTCTGTCAATGTAGATGAGATCCAATGTCTCCAATGGACAAGAAGACATATTTTCAACCAGTGTCTGTCTGTAACCAGTTTTCCATCCAACTTTTTTATGTGAGTAAAGTACGTCGGATAAGAAATGTCCCGACAGGCTGGATGGAAACAGCAAATTTGTCGGTAAACTTTCCAAATGTCGACAAAATAAAATACGCTAGACAAGATGGGATATTTTTGTCTCTAAAATGTATTATGCAAGAAATGGTGGTGGAAACGCTTTTATGCGCAAATATTTATATAATAACCATCATATAGATGTAAACTTGGAGTCACACAATGATATGTTATGTGGTCCTCCCACTACGACTTGGGAAAGCATGCAGTTTATTAGTCTACAGGTGAAATAAGTTATGATGAACTTCACAGGGGGGTAAAAGTATTTTATTTAGCAGATTTGAGAATATTCGCATTAATATCTGTCGCCAATTAGATGAAAACCTAGATAATATAAAATGTGTCCATTTAAGAGCAGTGTTTACCATGTCTCTTGTCTGTTCCATCAAGGTGGGGTAACACACCGATGGAAGAGGCAGTGCACTTTGGACACCACGATGTTGTGACCATGCTCCAGGACTACAATAACAAGTACAGTCCACCGGGGGGCGCCACTGAGGACAAAGAGAAGGAGATATCGGAGAAGAACATTGACGGCCTATTATGAGCCAACTAATACTCTTATTTATTCATAGAAATTAAATAACTAGAACGGATGTTCCCATTGAAATTATATATGTGATCTGAGAGGCTTGGTCCTTCCCAGTCATTCTATTTCTATGGCCCCATTAACTATCTGGAAGATTTACTGTAAGTGTGTGGTCCCTTTGTCACGTCAGTGGTAGGTCACGTATACTGTTGATAATACTGTATTGTTGATTTTGTATAAAAGTATTGTATTTCTGTATTTTCAAAGACGACAATGTGTCCCAAAAATATATTTTGACTGACTTTTACCCAGATGTTTTTTGTTTTTTTGGTTGTTTCCTTTTTTATGTCGTACTGTTCACTCTGCGCAACTCTCCCTCTGTGTGTGTCGGCACTATGTGGAATGTATTTTCTACATTTAAGTGCACAAAACATTTCTCTTTATGTACAACAGTGTGTAAAACCTGAACGTATGCATAAGATAACGTGCAGATTTATGTAATGTGTGTATATCCCTGAAATTAAGATAATATCTGAGGTAGATGGATTCAGTGTAAATACTATTTATCTGTAGTGAAATCAAGTGACTCTCTCACTGGCACAGCTTTTGAAGAAAATTGATAAAGTCCACACGCTGTGCAGTTAGGCTTAAGTTTGGCTATATTGATGAGGCTGAATGCGTTATATAAACTTTACCACATGTTCACAGATCTAGGTAGCCTGGTCACAAATCTGTTTGTGCTGTATATGACACTGGCTATACAGTTGGCTATACAGCCCAGACAGATCTGGGACCAGGCTATCTATGGTTTAGGACCTCTGGTCTTTTGATTTAGGCCTAGTAGCTTCATATGAATTGAAAGTATGGCATTATGTGGAGTGAGTTTTGTTTTGCTGGTTTGCTATTTGATAGCTAGACATTTTTGCAAATTTTTCTTCAAAATGACAAAAGTTGTTTTTTCTTGATTGTTCTATAGTCTTATTTAAATTTTGAGTAGAAAGGGGTTTATTTATTTAAGTGTCAGCCAAAGCTGTTGTGTACGTTTGCTCCACCTGATAACAAAGTCAAGTCGGCAACTTTAAAAAAGAGAACATATCATAAGTGAGCCGCCTAATGCCCTGCAGAAGGTGTGGAGCCATGGCACAAAACCCACAGTCTGAGTTTCTCAGGAGCAATACAATACAATTCAACCAGCAGCCATGTGCTCTTTACAGACAGGTTTCCCACCTATGCTAATTCAAATTTTAGGGCAAAACATAAAACCCTTCAAAACATTGATTTATCACTTCATGGATACAGCAGTGTCAATGGCATTACTATCATGTCTTACCACACAAGTTTACTTATTTGTCAGCTATATGGTTTTACATGGATTTTATCTTCAGTTATAGACAGTTATTGACAGTGCATTACACTTTAATGAATGTTTTTAGTTCGGAACAACTCCACAATGGTGGACTTTAAATCTTGCCATACTCACCCAAAAGCCTATTTTGGGTAGAGATAAAATAGTTGTCATTATAGGCCTATATGAAAGCAGAACACTAAGACTATCCTACACATAACTAATGGAGCACTTTTTATGCTGATACGCACATTGATTGTTTAACTGTTTAGAGTGTAAAATAAACGTATAAGCGTATACTTGAAAAGTCAGGTTGTTTTGGTGAGAACTAGTCTGTTTGTGTGTATATATGTTTGTGTCATTGACTATGGGAGGGACAGCAACTACAAATCTGGTAATGACAGAGGGCATTGCATTCAAAATCTCAAGCCCTACACTATTGTACTAAAAGTACTCAGGCAACATACTTGTGATTTGATGAATGAATATGATATTGTTATTGAATAACTCATCTCAAGTGTTTAGTGTTGCTTTCATTGGATTTGACTTGACTTTGTATCCCCAGTCCCTGTTGCACAAGAAGCCTCGTATGTATGAGTGTTTATTGTTCATCTGTGTAGGTGCAGGTCAACTTCAACATTAACTAATTATTTTGAATGTACCACAGGTGTATACTGATGTCATCAGTTTGTTTGTTTTCATTCAAGTATATCTGCTTCAGCTGTGTGTTGCAGGCAATGGAGATATATTTATTTCAATGATCAAACAATAAATAAAGATACAACTTTAAAGATGGATGTTATCGCCCTTTACTCCCACTGTATATTCTTGAATATAGGGATCTTCATTAATTAATTTCATGAATGTTACAGTAGTTAAGTGCTCTATGTTTATACACATGTTACGGATACAGGTATCCTGTGTCCTGTGTTTTCCTCTCCTTCTGCCCTAATCACAGGTGTCCTGTATGTTCCTGATTGGTGGTCGTTGAGATGTCTGCTGATTGCTAAGGTGGACCAATCAGTGAACATTCCTCTGCATTGCACCACCTGTTGCTGGTTTTTCAATCACACATCCCATTATATAAAAACCAGTCAGTTATGTTTGTTGATAGAGAAAAGACTGTTTCCGTCTGTGAGTATGGATACTGTGGTATCCTGTGTATTGTGTACTCACTAAGTTTGGTTACTCTGTTTGGTAATTTTGTTAGAGACTATTTCCGTATGTGAGTATGGATACTGTGGTATCCTGTGTATTGTGTACTCACTAATTTGCTGATTACTCTGTTTGGTAACTTTGTGTGTTTCTGGGAAAAGGGGAGTTTAAGCTAGTTGCCCTTGGGCGTACATTGCCCGTAGGAAGAAATCTGTCTAAAAACACTAGTTAGACCTGAGCGGACCACCCACTGTATTTTTGTATGAGTAGCAGTAGCTTAGCGGTTCTTGAGGCAGGCAAGATCAGTTTAGGGGTGTTTTACACTATTGTTTCATTTCTTGTGTCCTGCTCAGCCCTTTTTCCCAAACCTTTACCGTGTGTTCAGCAATAAACCATTTATGTTTGACGGTAGTTCATGGTTGTTGTGTAGTTTTTGTTCTCACTGTTCCATGTCACACTCCTAATTTGCATGAATTATGTTACGGGTCTCATGTCCATCCACCCTAGACGTTTAGAGCCACGGGGTTCGTAACATAAAGTGGGGGCTCGTCTGGGATATATCTCATTGATACTCATGCAAATTAGTTAGTGTCTGGTTCAGTGTTGAGCTTGGCAGCTGTAACTACCTGTTTTTTTTTGTGTGTTCAGTAGTCGACGTCTCGTGTTGCTAGTTTAGGATGGCTACTTTTGAGTTGGATGCATTTTTGGAAAACCCTACGTGGGAGATTTTTGAGAATTGCCGTAGAGTGGATCTACAGGCTTTGGCTGACCACTTTTCTGTACCCATACCGAGGGGTTTAGTGAAAGCAGAAGTTAGGGAAGTAGTGTTAGCGATATTATTGAACGAGCGAGTGCTTGAGTTACCGCCGCCTGACCCTGCTGCTCCTGTAGGGGATGTGGTTGCTGTTCCTGTAAGCCCATCAGTGTCTGAGGACGAGGCTAAGGCTCCAGCCACATTGCCCCGTTATGACCCACTCTCCCCACTGACTGACAGTGATGCCAGGATCGATGTCCGCTCGACACGGCTCCAAATGGAGGCGGAAGAGCGGGCACAAATCAGGCAAGACAAGCTGGAGATGCGTAAAATGGAGCTAGAGGCAGAACAGGAGACGCGTAAGCTAGAGGCAGAACAGGAGACACGTAAGCTAGAGGCAGAACTGGAGACGCGTAGGCTTGATCAAGAACTGAAGACGCGTAGGCTTGATCAAGAACTGGAGACGCGTAAGATGGAACTGGAGGTGCGTAAAATGGAACTGGAGGCAGAAACAGCGAGGTTAGTCTCTGCTCATACTATGCCTGCTAGTGAGCCATCCTCACCAGCTGTGTCGGCTGCTACGTTTGATATTAGTAGGCAGATCACCTTGGTACCTGTGTTCAGGGAGTCAGAGGTTGATTCCTATTTCAGTGTTTTTGAACGTATAGCGGTAGCATTGAAATGGCCCGAAGAGGTATGGTGCCTATTACTTCAGTGTAAACTAACAGGTAAAGCCCAAGAGGTTCTGGCAGCGCTACCTCTTGAAGACAGTTTGAATTATGATGTGGTCAAAGCTACTGTTCTTCGTGCCTATGAGCTTGTTCCTGAGGCATATCGCCAGAGATTTAGGTCTCATAAAAAGTATCCTACTCAGACTTATGTGGAGTTTGCTAGAGACAAAGGAAATCTGTTTGACAAATGGCACAGTGCTAGTAAGGTAACTGATTTTAACTCTCTATGGGAGTTAATCTTGTTAGAAGAGTTTAAAAATTGCTTACCGGAACGCATTGTAGTTTATCTGAACGAACAGAAAGTATCCTCACTGTCGGAAGCGTCTGTATTGGCAGACGAGTTTGTGTTGACGCATAAGAGCGTGTTTTCGGCTCGTACGGAGAGCAGGGCTGCAGGGTTGCTAACTTTTAGTCCTAGTCGACCAGCAGTACATCCAGCACGCCCAAAAGATGTGCGTCACTGTTTCTATTGTCATAAGGTGGGACATTTGGTTAGTGATTGCTTTTTGCTTAAACGCAAACAGGGGATGCCTCAGCACGCCAGGCTGCCAACGGGTGTTGGGCTGATTCGTACGGTTGTAAGGCCGGAATCAAGACAGAGGCCTCATAGTGAATGTGGTTTGAAAGTCCCTGTCCCAGATCACAGTTATGAACCGTTCATTTTTGAGGGGTTTGTTTCTATATCAGATGACGAAGCGTCTCAGCGTCCAGTTAGAATCCTCAGAGATACTGGTGCGGCGCAGTCGTTCATATTAGCTGATGTGTTGCCCTTGTCTAATAATACATATTGTGGTTCCAGTGTGTTAGTACAAGGAATTGAAATGGGATTTGTCCCAGTGCCATTGCACTTTGTGAACGTACACTCTGAGTTAGTCAGTGGATTGTTCAGAGTGGGCGTACGTCCTATGTTGCCAGTAAAAGGTGTGACATTTATAATGGGCAACGATATTGCCGGAGGAAAGGTGATACCCGTATTGGAGGTATTGGATAAAAGTGACCAGTCTCTCTCCGAGGAGCTGGCACAGGGTTATCCAGATGTGTTCCCCGCTTGTGCTGTCACACGTGCTCAAGCACGACAAGTGGGTGAAGTGATAGATTTGTCGAACACGATTCTATTCAGAGAGTGTGACCCAGAGGATAGTTCGGGTACTACCTCTGGTAAGCTGGTGCAGTCTGACCAACAGTCCAGAGAAAGGAAGAAGGATGTGGAACTTGTTGCTGAGGCAACACAGTTACCAGTTACTCGTGAGCAGCTGATCGCTAACCAACAGGTTGACAGTAGCCTGGCTAAATGTTTTTCTAGTGTTGTCTCAGAGGAGGAGCTAAAGAAGAAAAACATGGCATACTTCATTGATGGTAATCTCCTCATGCGTAAATGGACATCCCATGTTGACGCTGGCGGAGATTGGAATGCTGTTTACCAAATAGTGATTCCTACAGCCTTTCGACAAAATGTTTTATCCCTCGCTCATGATCACCAGTGGTCCGGACATCTGGGAGTCACCAAGACTTATGATCGAGTTTTGCGACATTTATTTTGGCCTGGTTTAAAACAAGATGTGGCTCAGTTCTGTCGGACTTGCCACACCTGTCAAGTAATTGGGAAACCGAACCAGGTTATTTCCCCCGCGCCTCTTTGTCCCATACCGGCCATAGGTGAACCATTCGAACATGTGTTGGTTGATTGTGTTGGACCATTACCAAAAACAAAATCTGGTAACCAGTTTATGTTGACAATTATGTGTGTGGCCACCAGGTACCCAGAGGCCATTCCTCTGCGAAGGATTACTGCTCCGGTGGTGAGTAAAGCGTTGATCAAATTCTTCTCAACTTTTGGGTTACCTAAGGTGATACAAACTGATCAGGGTACGAATTTCCTTTCTAAACTTTTCAAACAAGTGTTAAAATCCTTGTCAGTTACACACCGTGTGTCAAGCGCATATCACCCAGAGTCTCAGGGTGCGCTTGAACGTTGGCATCAGACACTGAAGTCTATGCTCCGTAAATATTGCTTGGAATCTGAGAAAGATTGGGACGAGGGAGTTCCTCTAGTTTTGTTTGCTGTCCGTGAGACAGTACAGGAATCCCTAGGGTTCAGCCCAGCTGAACTGATGTTTGGACACACCATGAGAGGACCTATGAAAGTCCTTAAGGATCAGTTTTTGTCACAAGAGTTGTGTGTGAAAGAAAATGTGTTGGACTACGTTAGTCGCTTTCGTGAGCGCCTACATGTGCCTGTGCTCTAGCAAAGGAAGCGCTGTCTTCCTCACAGAAACGGATGAAACGACACTATGACACACAGGCTGTTTCTCGTTCACTGCAGCCAGGTGACCAAGTTCTTGTATTGTTGCCTGTGCCAGGAGCGTCATTGTCAGCACGTTTCTCTGGTCCTTATGTCATTGAAAAGAAACTAAGTGAAACTGACTACGTGATACAGACTCCTGATAGAAAACGCCAATCTCGTGTGTGCCACGTTAACATGTTGAAGACATACCACACCAGACCCGTCACTCAGATAGACAGTCCAGAGAAACTGGCCGAGTCGGCTGTCTCTATTGCTGCTACGGCTGTAGTGGGAGGTCATGTTAATGATGTGGACGGAGATGGTTTGGAGTTGCGCAATACTCAGCAGCAGTGTGCTAGATTGCCCAATTCAGAGATGCTGCTGTCTCTCCCGTCAAGCCTGATTCATTTAACGGACAGACAGTCAGATGATATTGTGAGACTATTACACAGCTTTCCATGTCTTTTTAATGATGTTCCTACATGCACAAATGTGTTAGAACATGACATTAATGTTGGAAACGCTGCACCTATCAAGCAACATGCTTATCGTGTCAACGTCTCTAAGAGACAGATAATGAGGGATGAGGTCGGTTATTTGCTGGAGAATAACCTGGCTATGCCAAGTTCAAGTCCTTGGAGTTCTCCGTGCATTCTGGTTCCTAAACCTGATGGGACATCCAGATTATGTACGGACTATCGGAAGGTCAATGCTGTCACAGTGCCCGACTCGTTCCCGTTACCCAGACTGGATGACTGTATTGATACTGTTGGTGCTGCTACTTATGTAACCAAACTAGATCTTCTAAAAGGTTACTGGCAGGTGCCGTTAACCGCACGTGCCTCCGACATCTCTGCCTTTGTGAACCCAGATCACTTCCTACATTATGCTGTTATGGCATTTGGGATGCGGAACGCACCAGCCACTTTCCAACGCCTGGTTAACACAGTATTGGCTGGAGTTCCTAATTGTAGTGCTTACCTTGATGATCTGGTAATTTATTCAACGGAGTGGTCTGATCATGTTAACACTCTAAGGGTAGTGTGTGAACGTCTAGCCACCGCTTCTCTAACCCTGAACTTAGCAAAGTGCGAGTTTGGGAAGGCCACTGTTACTTATCTCGGTAAACAGGTCGGCCATGGTCAGGTGCGCCCTGTAGATGCCAAGGTCTCAGCTATAAATGCATTTCCCGCACCTACCACCAGAAGAGAGCTACGCCGTTTTTTAGGGATGGTTGGCTACTACCGTAGTTTCTGTAAAAATTTCTCTGCGGTAGTTGCTCCATTAACGGATTTGCTCAGTCCGGCGAGAAAATTTTTATGGTCTGAAGATTGTCGTACTGCTTTCAACACTGCTAAAGCACTCTTATGTAGTACTCCTGTTCTTGCTGCGCCAGATTTTGAACGACCGTTTAAACTGGAGGTAGATGCAAGTGCCAGAGGTGCTGGTGCTGTTCTACTGCAGCAGGACCAGAGTGGAGTGGACCATCCTGTCTGTTATTTTTCACGGAAATTTAACAAATGTCAGACAAACTATTCCACCATTGAACAAGAAGCTCTAGCTTTGTTGTTAGCTCTGCAGTACTTTGAAGTTTATGTTGGTTCCAGTGCATTACCAGTGATAGTGTATACTGACCATAACCCCTTAGTTTTTCTCCACCGGATGTACAACCAGAACGAACGCCTTATGCGTTGGGCACTTGTCGTGCAAAATTATAATTTGGAGATCCGCCACAAAAAGGGGTTGGATAATGTGTTGGCAGATGCTTTGTCTCGTGTTTAATGATCTAGGTTTTTTTTGTTATCCCGGCAGGATGATTTGTGAATTTGGGTGTTGTGATAGTACGTGTGTCGCAAACCATTGTGGTTTGCTCTTTTAAGGGTGGGAGTGTTACGGATACAGGTATCCTGTGTCCTGTGTTTTCCTCTCCTTCTGCCCTAATCACAGGTGTCCTGTATGTTCCTGATTGGTGGTCGTTGAGATGTCTGCTGATTGCTAAGGTGGACCAATCAGTGAACATTCCTCTGCATTGCAACACCTGTTGCTGGTTTTTCAATCACACATCTCATTATATAAAAACCAGTCAGTTATGTTTGTTGATAGAGAAAAGACTGTTTCCGTCTGTGAGTATGGATACTGTGGTATCCTGTGTATTGTGTACTCACTAAGTTTGGTTACTCTGTTTGGTAATTTTGTTAGAGACTATTTCCGTATGTGAGTATGGATACTGTGGTATCCTGTGTATTGTGTACTCACTAATTTGCTGATTACTCTGTTTGGTAACTTTGTGTGTTTCTGGGAAAAGGGGAGTTTAAGCTAGTTGCCCTTGGGCGTACATTGCCCGTAGGAAGAAATCTGTCTAAAAACACTAGTTAGACCTGAGCGGACCACCCACTGTATTTTTGTATGAGTAGCAGTAGCTTAGCGGTTCTTGAGGCAGGCAAGATCAGTTTAGGGGTGTTTTACACTATTGTTTCATTTCTTGTGTCCTGCTCAGCCCTTTTTCCCAAACCTTTACCGTGTGTTCAGCAATAAACCATTTATGTTTGACGGTAGTTCATGGTTGTTGTGTAGTTTTTGTTCTCACTGTTCCATGTCACACTCCTAATTTGCATGAATTATGTTACGGGTCTCATGTCCATCCACCCTAGACGTTTAGAGCCACGGGGTTCGTAACAACATTATCACCAAATTAACACCAAAGTATTAATTGTTTCCAGTACAGTGAGTACTACATTATTATTTCTACTGTAATTGTATTGACAGCGCCGGTATATCATTTCATATATTTAAACTTGTGTGAGGGAAAATGTTATTGTCTGAAGAGATAGCCTTGAATTGTACACAGCATCTCCTCTCACTTTATCTTGGTTCGTGCAGGTGACTGTGACCTCCTCCTCAGACCAATTGCAATACGCCCAGAACATTGCTCTGGGAACCAAAAGGAGTATCTCAGTTTCAAGGTCCCAGCTTTGAGAGAAGAAGACTCGTCAGTCACATGCAGGAACCAACATTAATAATGAATAATGTAAATCATGCTTATATGACTTGTTTGTGTAGCAGTATATAAGGACAGAAAGGGAATACCCTTTTTAGAGAGTTTTCATCAAGCTTGCATTGAGTTTGTGAACCTCTCCAGTAAAGATTGATTTATTTACATTGAGTTTGAGTTCTTAGTTGTGAATTTCCACTACAATTCTGGCGTCACCGAACAGGATGTTTGATTTTCTCGATGTGATCCATCAGTGAAGGTCTGAGAGGGAACACCGGTGGCACATTCTTGGGAAGTTCCTGTCTCACTAAAAGAGGACTAGGACCTGCCCGTAACAGACCATCACTCTGGGACGCATCTGGGAGGAAACACAACATCTACGAAACCTAGAAGGACAACTCAACTGATTTCAGTAAGTCAATTTAAATGAATTTGTAAAATTAAAATCAGTACCAGTCAAACGTTTGGACACACCTACTCATTCAAGGGTTTTTCTTTATTTGTACTATTTTCTACATTGTTGAATAATAGTGAAGACATCAAAACTATGAAATAACACATGGAATCATGTAGTAACCAAAAAAGTGTTATACAAATCAAGATAGAATTTAGATTTTAGATTCTTCAAAGTAGCCACCCTTTGCCGTGATGACAGCTTTGCACACTCTTGGCATTCTCTCAACCAGCTTCACCTGGAATGCTTTTCCAACAGTCTTGAAGGAGTTCCCACATATGCTGAGCACTTGTTGGCTGCTTTTCCTTCACTCTGCGGTCCAACTCATCCCAAACCATCTCAATTGGGTTGAGGCCAGGTCGTCTGATGCAGCAATCCATCACTCTCCTTCTTGGTAAAATAGCACTTACACAGCCTGGAGATGTGTTGGGTCATTGTCCTGTTGAAAAACAAATGATAGTCCCACTAAGCGCAAACCAGATGGGATGGCGTATCGCTGCAGAATGCTGTGGTAGCCATGCTGGTTAAGTGTGCCTTGAATTCTAAATAAATCACAGACAGTGTCACCAGCAAAGTACCCCCACACCATCACATCTCCTCCTCCATGCTTCACTGAGGAATCAGCCCAGAACTACACGGGAGGATGTTGTCAATGATCTCAAGGCAGCTGGGACCATAGTCACCAAGAAAACAATTGGTAACACACTACGCCGTGAAGGACTGAAATCCTGCAGCGCCCGCAAGGTCCCTCTGCTCAAGAAAGCACATATACAGGCCCGTCTGAAGTTGGCCAATGAACATCTGAATGATTCAGAGGAGAACTGGGTGAAAGTGTTGTGGTCAGATGAGACCAAAATCGAGCTCTTTGGCATCAACTCAACTCGCCGTGTTTGGAGGAGGAGGAATGCTGCCTATGACCCCAAGAACACCATCCCCACCGTCAAACATGGAGGTGGAAACATTATGCTTTGGGGGTGTTTTTCTGCTAAGGGGACAGGACAACTTCACCGCATCAAAGGGACGATGGACGGGGCCATGTACCTTCCCTCAGTCAGGGCATTGAAAATGGGTCTTGGATGAGTATTCCAGCATGACAATAACCCAAAACACACGGCCAAGGCAACAAAGGAGTGGCTCAAGAAGAAGCACATTAAGGTCCTGGAGTGGCCTAGCCAGTCTCCAGACCTTAATCCCATAGAAAATCTCTGGAGGGAGCTGAAGGTTCGAGTTGCCAAACGTCAGCCTTGAAACCTTAATGACTTGGCGAAGATCTGCAAAGAGGAGTGGGACAAAATCCCTCCTGAGATGTGTGCAAACCTGGTGGCCAACTACAAGAAACATCTGACCTCTGTGATTGCCAACAAGGGTTTTGCCACCAAGTACTAAGTCGTGTTTTGCAGAGGGGTCAAATACTTATTTTCCTCATTAAAATGCAAATCAATTTATAACATTTTTGACATGCATTTTTATGGATTTTTTTGTTGTTATTCTGTCTCTCACTGTTCAAATAAACCTACCATTAAAATTATATACTGATCATGTCTTTGTCAGTGGGCAAACGTACAAAATCAGCAGGGGATCAAATACTTTTTTCCCTCACTGTAGATAGAGACTATATACTCTAGAGAAACCTTTGAAGATACATATGTATGCATAGGAGGTAATGACAAGAGAATCGTTGAACATGCATAAGGAGTAATACGTGTGTTTGAGAATAGTACTAAGTGAATGTGAATGTGAGTATTGTGTGATTGACTAATTGACTGAACAGGGGTTTAGCACTGGTGTGAGAGTTGTGTGAGTGTGGGATGACGTGTTAAGCTGGAAGTTTTTTTAAATAAGTATGGACATGGGCATAGTCATGGTTCATGACCTATACCAGCTTTCCTACTGACAGGAGGGTTTTGTTCAGGAGAGTAGCATGTGTGTTTACCACCAGAATAGTGTCCTGGAGAGACTTTCCCACATGTTGCAACCTGAGTGCCTGTGATTTCATCTGTTGCTGGATAAGTGGCATCTCTTCAGTAATCTCCCTAACATTTCTTTTGACTGTGGCTAGACTGACTGCGTTGACAGCAGTGCTGCCTAGAGCAAATAGTGACCCTACGGCTGCACCTATCGAGAGTAGAGCCCCGACAAATAGTTTTTCTCGCATGGGTTCTGCTAATTCTGACTGGGTGACTGTGAACTTCTGGAGTTGGGCCAACATATGGGCAGTGTCTAGCTGGGCATGCTTAACTGCCTGGGTGGTCCAGTCAGCCCCGGCCCAACTCAAATGTGCCGCAGGTGGAATGTGTTTACGGTACACGTTCTTTGCATCTAGGCGGACGTACACCCTCTGCGGTTATACTCTGCAGTTGGTTATAAGGAGTCCTGGATCATCACGGAGCAC
This sequence comes from Coregonus lavaretus, assembly GCF_964263955.1. Lineage (NCBI taxonomy): Eukaryota > Metazoa > Chordata > Actinopteri > Salmoniformes > Salmonidae > Coregonus > Coregonus lavaretus. The sequence continues at coordinate 7,218,908 of NC_140025.1, forward strand.
GATTCCCGTAGAGGGTCCGCTCGTGAATACATCTGCTGGATTGGTTTTGACCAGGGCGCAGAGTGTCAGGATCAGCCAAAGGAACTCCATCCTACAAAAACGCATAATTAGAGATTTTGTCTGATTATTTCAGTTATATATATTTTTTTTTATAAACTAAAATGTTTTGACAACAAATTTAGCTGATTTTCCTATTTCGAACAGTCCAACATCAACAATGGCAACGAAACGTATATCTTGTAGCTGGGAAGAGAAGAAAATATGTTAGGTGCAACGTACTGATTTCCTGGAAGGGATCAGCTAAGGATACTTAAGAATTTTCTTAGTACCTCTGATTTGCTAGGTTTCTATCTATTCGGTGCTGGCTTGCATCCCTTCTCTTCCCATGGGGGGAGTGTACAACTTGATTTGGTTCCTGTGGACCCACTTGAACGTGGTGTTTTGTCGACCTTCTGATTTGAAAAGCCACAGGTGAACATTTTACCACAATCTCGTGTGGCCTCGTCCAGTGAGGCAGGAACTTTGTCGCAACGCCCACGGGTTTGGTGTATACGTAGTACCACAGCTTATCCCCGACCTCGAACACCTGGTGTGAGGCCTTTTTGTCGTAGTGCTTCTTGTCACCTTCTGCACTTCTTTCCAACTTTCCTTGAGCGTACGCAAAGGTAGTCTGGAGGTTGGCTCGCAAGTCCGTCATGTATTGGTGAGCTGTGTAGGCGGTGGCTGCGGCGACATCTCCTGGTTGGTACAGGAGATGCAGTGGAAGCGTCATTTGCCGGCCCGTCATCATCTCGAATGGTGTTATTCCCGTAGACCCGTTGCGTGTGGCTCTGATCGCCATCAGTACCAGTGGGAGTTTGAGGTCCCAATCTTTGTGGTTGGTTGCCACATATTTCCTCAGGATCCTGACGATTGTCTGGTTGCTCCTTTCTGCCCTGCCGGAGCTCCTAGGGTGGTACGCGATGTGGAGTTTAGCTTTGAATCCCAGGAGCCACCACAGTTCGGTCATTACAGCAGCCGAAAAATGGGTTCCTCTGTCGCTGTCCACGGTTTCTCCTGGCAGGCAGAAACAACTGAAAATGTGGTTGAGTAAAAGAACGGCCGTGGATTCTGCTGTGTTATTGGGTGCGGGCAGGCACTCCACACACTTTGTGAATGCGCAAGTCACTGTGAGGAGATACTTGTTGCCTCTTGCCGACCTGGCAACTGGGCTGACCCAGTCGATCTGGATCGAGCTCCAAGGGTAAGACTGCAAGGGTGCTCTGTGAAGTGGCTTTGAGGGTTGAAACTGGCAGCAAACTAGACACCCCCTCACGTATTGTGCCACGTCTTGTTCCATGTGAGGCCAGTGGGCCACCTGTCGCAATGTTTCACATGTTGCCTTGATCGCCCTATGGCCCCCACATGGCTCGTCGTGGGCATGAGCGATCATTATCCCCCTCTGTGTTTTAGGAACCACCCACCTTTGAGTGGCGTCGGTTTCTGAAACATAAACCAGTAGGTCATCTACAAGAGTGAGGTGCTGTTTAGTTGCGTACAGCGAATGCAAATCGTGTGAGCCTTTCAAAGCCAGCTCGGCACTGGGTGATTGACAGGATCAGACAAGAAAGCCATCAAAGTGGCGAGGGACTCATCTTGGTGTTGCATTGCTACCAGGTCACCATTCAAGAATGAATGAGTTAGCAACACATTACGTTTGTGCGAAGAGGATTCTTGCGGTGCTACATGGCTACGCGTTACTGCAGACACCAAGGTCACCTCTTTGATCATTGCGTCCCGAGCATCGAACAGCCAAGGAGTGCCGTGAATTGCACCAGATTTCGCCATGCTGTCAGCATGGTCGTTGCCAAGTTTGTCACGACCAGGTTATTTGGAGTGTCCCTTGACTTTCTTCCAATACACCTGTATGTCGTGTTTGGTTATGAGGTCATCGCAGGCTAGAATGAGCTCTTTGTTTTTCACTTCTTTGCCACTTGAAGTAGTCATGTGCTTTTGTTTCCAAAATGGCAAGTGGCATAAGAAGGTGAGTCTGGCATAGTTTGAATCGGTGCAGATTGCCAGTTCTGACAAGTCGTGTTTTACCGCAGTTTGCAGTGTGATAAGTACGCCAGCTACTTCTGCGAACTGGCTGGTCTTGTTGCCTAGCTGAAATTGAAGCGGTTTGCACGGAATGTCGTTGTGCCATACCAGTCCCACACCAGCTTGCAAGTGGTCTAGCTGACGGTAAGAACAGCCATCCACAAATGCCATTCGCATGCCAAGACACACGTTCTCTTCGAAGTAGTGATGGTTTGATGGCAACAGCGGAGCTACATCAAACGGGGGTGGTGCGATGTCGGTGTCGTCGTCGCCGCAGCGTTGACACACCGCCAAAGCTCCACCCAAAGGCAGGTTTTTCGCTTTTGCGTAATGACAACAACATCATGGCTCTGTAGCGTCATGAGCCAAGCCGCTATCCTGCTGTTGTGTACAGCACCCTCACGGATTCTTTGGCTTTTCAGAAAAGTCACTGGCTGGTGACATGTTTTTATGATCACCTTTTGTCCACTGACATAACAGTTGAAGTGCTTGACCGCCCAGACTGTCGACAGCAGCACTTTTTCGCAGTCTGAGTACTTGTGTTCAGCAGGGTTGAGTGTTTTGCTCGCGTAAGCAACCACACGTCTGTCTTGGTCATATTTTTGTCACAGACTGTATGTGGGAGGTTTGCGACAACCAGTAGGTAGTGAGATACTTCCTTGGTTCCGATGCGGAGTGAAAGCGCACATACTCCTAAAGCGGTGAGTGTTGTCTGGGGAGTTGTTCCCAGTGGGAATCTGAATGTTTTCGGAACAAGGGGGTGGCAGTGAGCCGCTTTTGAAATGTCGTTGAACATTTCAGATTGCATATTTTTCCCACCAGGTTGCCAGTATGGCATCCTCAATCATTGTGCTGTTTAGGCACACGCCACCTATCAGTGGAGGGCGGTACGTGTCGGCTGGTGATTCACCCAAGCCACACAGGAAAACCCCATGTTCGGTTAATTTCCAAGTTGAACTTGTCACCCTATCATTTGCCACACATGGCGGACTCATGACCAAGTTCACCGGGGGTACGTCAGTTGATGACGTCAAACCCTCGTCGTTGTACAATGTATTGCATGTATTCTTCGATGAAGGCGGTGGGGTCAACAGAGATTGCGTAGTTATTTGGGACCAGACTTGGTTGGTTTTCCAATCCATCAGTGGTACCAAACAATCAATTCAATCTATCCCAATCAGCATCTGTTCAGTGTCAATGGTAGTCACGTACACTGGGTGGATAAGTGACACGCCTTTGAAGGTCAGTTTTAGTAGGAGACGCTTGGTTAAAGGCGAGGTAGCCCGAGTGAAACCTCGAAGTGTAGTGTCGCAGCGTTCTGTTTTTAACCAACGTTTTGCTGGGTCCACTGCGCTTTTGAGTTCATCCAGCAATGTTTGAGATATGAGGGAAATAGTCTAACCTGAATCTATCAGTGCATCAGATGTCAAACAGTCCTCTAAGACTGCTATGAGGTATGGCCTGTTCGAGTTGGTTTTGCTGGTCATATCCCCAACAAAGAGGGGTGGGTTGGAAGAACGGAGCTGTGGGTTATCCGTGTCGATTTCCAAGACAGATAACCCGCCTTCATGACCCAGTGGGTCCTCTATCGGAATGGGAGAGGAATCAACCGTTGCGACGCTGCTTACCTTGTGCGTCTCCACATCTGTATCAGAGTCTATGAACAAAAGCCGTGGGCTTGTTTTTTGATCGAGCAGGCCCTGGATAGGGTTTGGAGTGAGTGCTGGGGTAATTTGATCATTCACGTCCTCGCAAATGGTGTTAATTTCTGCGGACCTGTTGTTCGGCGAGTCCACGCCTAGTCATGGCGACTTATCTTTGTCCTGTTTGTCAAATTTGTCTCGCTCCTGTAGTTCTCTTAGCAGAGCTTGTCGAGAGTATTGGTGTATGCATCGGTGTTCATTGAACCCTTTGTCACCCTTGTTACTCTTGTACCATGACCCTTTTTGTGGGTTGGGTGCAGGAATGTGGCGGCCATGTTGATTGTTACGGTACCGGTTTGGTTGGGAACGTTCGGTATAGTTAGTTTTACCGCTAAGGTTATTGGTTTGGTTGTTTCGTGGTAGGTACTGTTTTGTGTGTCATCACTCACCGCTCCTATCCTTGATTCCGAACCCTCTAACTGGAGTGAGTACTCCTGCTCAATATTGAAAACCGAGACGTCAGGGCTCTTGGAGCGGCTCACTTTTGAAGACTCAAAAGCTTTGCTTGCAAGCGCTCTAAGTTCTGAGGTTGGTAAACTTACATCGGCCGTAGGGCCCAAGTAGTTAATGAAGGTGGGATACATGTTTGACAGAAAAATGTGTTTGAATGGTAGTAGCTCTTCCATTACTATTTCATTGAGTAAGCCAAAGTAAGCTGAACGAAGCCTATGATAGTATGCTTGTGGGTGTTCTCTTGGCGCTTGTTTGACACTGTTAGCCAGCATGCTGTCGTGTTTGCGAGTCGCAGAACCACTGTATTCTATTCTTAAAGTTGTGGCAACTTTCGTGTTGTCGTTTTGAATGGAATGTTGTTGTAGGCGGATGAACCTAGTCACGTGTCTATTCAACGTTCGCTTCAACAGGTAAAGCCGGTTAGTCTCTGTAGCGTTCGGGTAGCCATCCAACGCGTCATCTAGGTCCGCTAGGAACGTCTCAGTGTCGTTCGGCTTCCCTGGGGCGGGGTCAAAGGTGCGGAAGGTCTTGATGATCTTATCAAGGCATTCCGTGCCTAGTGCACGGGGAGGTTTTGCATCATCCTGTGGGTAAGAATTGGCTGAAAGGCCAAGAGGAGAAACCAAGCCTTGGTCTGGTTGGCGAGGAGGCACCATATTACTCTGTACCAAACGGCCAAGAGGAAAAGACTGAGGGACACCTGAGAAAGATAAAGGCTGAAACCTTCTGTCGTCTTCACTCCTTTGTGTAACAAACTCCAGTTGCGAGCTTGGTTGTTTGGCTGGGTAGTCACGCTGAAGCGCGTGACTGGTTCGGAGTTCCTCTAGACGGTACCTAAGGGTGGAATTTTGCTGCATCGCTGAGTCCACTTGGGCTCCTAGAGTATTTATTTCAGACATGTGAGTATCGCACTTGCTACTTATCTGTCATGGTTTGCAGGGAAAGGTTTTGAGTCTGTAGCGAGAGATTCAGTGATGAGATATTCTCTGCTTGCTTAGAGTTCAATTTTTCCACCTTCCTCACCTGGGTTTTCTCATCATTTATTTGATCAGTGACTTCAATGAGAGCTGCTGTTTTTTCATCCAACTTGGACATTGTGTTCTTTAACTGATCGTCTGTGGTTTGCAGCTTTTGGACTAGAACCTTATTGCTTTGAGTGGTGTCATTCAATCCTGCTTGCAGGGTATCAAGTTGCTTGTCCCTGGTTTTAAGTAGGTTGTCAAATTGATCTAGTTTTGTGTGGACTTCGTCATATTTAGTTTCGGCTAAATGGAGTTGTTCCTGTAGGAGACGATTTTGTTAAAGAGTTTGTTCTCCAAGTTCACCGTCATAAGTTTTTGCCAGATCTTTTAATTGATCCTTCTCAAATGCAGCCCCTCTGCTAGCAGTATCTTGTCTTTGTCAGCTTTTGTCATTAGCTTCCTAGTTCTCTCCACCTGTCCCTTCTTCAACAGTTTCTTGCTTGTGCTTCTGTTGAGCACAGCGGTATTGGACCAATGTCCATCTCTGCTGGTAGGCATAGTTCAGGGCTAAACTGGAGAGAACCTTTACAAGGCCTGTGCCTGCTGGCCTATTTTGGAGGGCGTCGGTCGCGATTTCTGCAGTTTTTTTGCTTATGGCATTGTGATCTAACATTCTCAACCCTTCGGCATAGTTTAGATTTGCATTGCTGCTGAGGTCAGCGATCAATCTTTCTGTGGGTGAGGGTTCACTTATTAGCGGGAGAATGGATGGCACCCCCTCTGATAGCTTGCTCATTTTGATGACTATTAGTTGTTTAAACTTATGTAACATTTTGGGTTTTGAGTCGTTGGAAGCTGCAAAAACAGACATCAATGAATCATCAATACTGGATCGGTAATGTGGTAGTTGACTTTTAATGAACTTGCAAAAGCAATTTTAATTGATTAATCAATGTTATTGATTGATCATACCTGTATAGGCTATCTGGGAATTCAACTTTAATTAAGCTGATAGCATTGTTGTATCTAGGTTAATATGGAAAAGTTTAAATTGTCGCCTTTGTTGAACCAAATCAATCTGGATCTTATCTAAATGATCAACCTGAAAAGGTATGTTCGGCAATTTAACTTATTAAATTGAATGAGACAATGATATCCAATCATTTGAGATTTGCTGGATATCCTAAGTGTAACCAGTAGTTCAAATGTGAGTATACATTCCCCACCAGGGTCACTTATCCCTACGGGCTGGAACCACATGGGATTCCCGTGAAGGAGTTGG
>NC_140025.1:7225586-7429317 GCF_964263955.1 Coregonus lavaretus
TGCACTCCACAACACACACACACACATGCCCACATCTACACGCACATGCATGTGCACGTGCACAAGCACACAAACGCGTGCGCAGATGCTTGCACACACGCAGTAACTACTGAATGAACACAAATTCCACTAGTCAACACATCCTCCCCAGCCTGCGTTACTGCAGCAACACTCTTTACCTCGAAACACACTCCTTCCCACGACACACACGTTCACCCACACTGCTCACTATTCAACCAAACTTCCGTGCACCTCACACACACCTCCCACTCCTATAGCCAGCTCAACAAAATCGTCTCGCAGCCAACACACACACCTTGACCCGGAACACGCACACACCCCAGAACACGAGACACACACACACCTCCCCCTCCTTCTCCTCCCTGTTCTGCTGAGGAAGGCAGCTAGCCGCCAGCCAGCCAGCCAGCCAGCACCAGGTAGAGACACAAAGCCTCTCATTGTTCCAGGAGTTGGCTGAGGCCTGAGTGTTCATACTTGGCTGCTTCATAAAAACTGTGGAAAGACAGAAAAAATAGGTGGGGGGTAATGGAGAATCTCAGAATCTCTCTCTTGTTCTCGCTCTCTCTCTCTCTCTCTCTCTCTCTCTCTCTCTCTCTCTTATTTGCAACCCAACCAAGACACACACTAGCACCTTGTATTATAACACTAACCCAGCCAGTCAGCCATCCATCCATCCATCTCTCACTTCTCCCTGGGCTTCACATATACAGGCCACACCACTTCACATGTAACCAGTCAGTGAACTCAGATGATTCCATTTTCTTCAAGCCCTGCTCATAAACAGCATGAAGCATCAAGCAACACCCTTCTTCTTCCAGCCAGCCAAGAGGAGAATGTTTCATTGGCTATATAGTGCACTACTTTTTGCCAGAGCCCTATTGCCCCTGGTCAAAAGTAGTGCACACTGCACTATATAGGGAATAGAGTGCCATTTAGGACACAGACATTATTTTATTTTTATGTCACTGAGTCTCGTCTCTACCTCCAACCTGAAGGGTGTTTTCTTGTGGATGGTGGATTTGTGCCTGAAGACACTTAGCTTATGTAAACATGGCTCGGTTTCTTGATTCATCTCCATAAGGTTAGGTAAATGCTGGTGCTGTGCCAGGGGAGTGCTGCTCTGTGCTGAGGGCTGCTTGATTTCCTACAGTACAGAGCAGAGCAGCTGGCTTCTGACTGATACTGTAGATCTGCGTCCCAAATGGCACCCTATTCCCTTTATAGTGCACTACTTTTGACCAGCTTCCCTATATATAGTACACTACTTTTGACCAAAGCTGGTCAACCGTATTGCACTATATAGGGAATAGGGTACCATTTGGGACGCACACTAGCTGTAGCACCAGCTGCACACAGAGCTGAGAAAGAGGCAACCAAAGCTGGGGGGCTTCAGACTTCAAACCGATCTCCGCAGGACTCAGAGGGAGTGGGCGGGGAGGGGGAGGGGGGGGGGGGTGGGGGGGGGGGATTACTGGGAAACACCAGACACATGCTAAGGCACAGGCACACACACACACGCACGAGCATGCATGCACACACTCAAGTAGGCACAGACACACACACACAACTATGTCTTACTATTCTTGTGAGGACTTTTTCGGGACCGACAATTGATTCCCATTCAAAATCCTATTTTTCCTAACCCTAAACTTAAGCCTAACCCTACCCTAACCTTAACCCTACACACCCCAGCCACGAGCTGTTCTCTACCTTACCGTCGGGCAGAAGGTATCGGAGCATGAGGTCTGATACCAACAGGCTCAGAGACAGTTTCTATCTACAAGCCATCAGACTGCTGAACACTTGAACTGGACTGACCACCTGCTCTGATTCTCCGGCACCTTAGCACACATGCACTCACTCATGCACACGCCCACATTTACAGACACACACATCACAACTGCTGCTACCAGACTATAATTATACTGCTCAGTTTATATGCTATCCCCCCTTCCCCAATACACATGTAAATATTTGAATATAAATTGTATTATATTTGAATAAAATGTTTATTCTATTCTACCCCCATTTACATTAAGTTCGTATTCTTATCTTTTATTATTGTCACACTCTGGCTCTGGGACTTTTTATGTTTAGTCAGGGTGTGTAGATTTCCGTGTGTTTTGTACTGTGTGTAGTGTCTAGGTGTTCGTGTTCTATGTTCAGTCGGTGTACTGAGGACTTTACGGATCGTGTTTTGTTTTGTCGTGTATTCAACATTAAAGTCATCATGTTCACTCCCAACGCTGCGCTTTGGTCCTACTTCATTGGCGACCGTGACAGAAAAACCCACCACAACCAGACCAAGCAGCAGTTGGATGACGAGTGGTGGAGCCAGAAGAGCGAAGGTTGGGAGAGGACATTAGAGGCCTGGTCCACGGGGAGGAGAGACCCCCAGAAAATTTTTAGGGGGGGGCTCACGACGTCGGGGCAGCAGGAGTACGGGATTGAGGAGTGCAGAAGGTTGGCAGAGGAGGCCGCCAGGTTAAGGGGGCCACTGGTCACGAAGGGGAAGGAAGGTGTGGAGGCAGGGCGAAAGGTACTGGGGTGTGTTACCAGTCCGGTCCGGCCCGTTCCTGATCCCCGTGGAGGGCCAGGGGTGTGTGTCCCCAGTGCGGTCCTGTCTGTTCCTGCTCCCCGCACCAAGTCTGTGGTGCGTTTCGTCAGCCCTGTCCGGCCCCGTGCCTGCTCCCCGCACCAAGCCAATGATGCGCGTCGCCAGCCCGGCCCGGCCTGTTCCTGCTCCCCGCACCAAGTCTGTGGTGCGTTTCGTCAGCCCTGTCCGGCCCGTGCCTGCTCTCCGCACCAAGGCTGTGGTACGTGTCGCCAGCCCGGTTCGGCCTGTTCCTGCTCCCCGGCTCAAGTCTGTGGTGCGTCTTGTCAGCCCTGTCCGGCCTGTTCCTGCTCCACGCACCAAGCCAAGGGTGCGTTTTCGTCAGCCCTGTCCGGCTCGTTCCTGCTCTCCGCACCAAGTCTGTGGTGCGCGTTGCCAGCCCATTCCGGTCCGTTCCTGCTCCACGCACCAAGCCAGGGGTGTGTATCGTCAGCCCGGCCCGGTCCGTTCCTGTTCCACGCACCAAGCCAGGGGCGCGTGTCGTCAGTCCGGTTCCGGACAGCGGGGCTAGACAGGACCAGGGGTACTTTGGGGGGTTGGAGAGGAAGTGGGGAGGAAGCCCGGAGCCGGAGCCGCCGCCGAGGAGGAATGCCCACCCAGCCCTCCCCTGTTTGCTTGTATTTAGGCGCGGTCGCAGTCCGCGCCTTTAGGGGGGGGGTACTGTCACACTCTGGCTCTGGGACTTTTTATGTTTAGTCAGGGTGTGTAGATTTCCGTGTGTTTTGTACTGTGTGTAGTGTCTAGGTGTTCGTGTTCTATGTTCAGTCGGTGTACTGAGGACTTTACGGATCGTGTTTTGTTTTGTCGTGTATTCAACATTAAAGTCATCATGTTCACTCCCAACGCTGCGCTTTGGTCCTACTTCATTGGCGACCGTGACAATTATTTCTTATTGTTGTTGCATTGTCGAGGAGGAACCTACAAGTAAGCGCTTCGTATCCCGTACGACTAATAAAACTTGAAACCTTAACCCCTAACCCTAAACCGAACTCTAAACCTAACCCTAATTCGAACCCTAATTTGAACCCTAACCCCTAAGCCTAAAATAGCCTTTTTACAAGTGAGGACTGGCAAAATGTCCGATTTTTGTTGGTTTATAATTCTTGTGAGGACAAGTATAGTAAAAAGTGTCCACACACGAGCGCGCGCGAGAGAGAGAGAGCCCAACTGTACACCCACACCCTTATTTTGCCTCTTCACCCACTACACCTATTCTGCCTCTGCCACGGTGCCAGCCAGCCAGGCACTTAAAAGGTAGTTGAATGCTTCAATAATGGCTGTGCTTGCCAAAAGTACAGCATGGTTTACATAAGGGATGCAGTGAGTCTGAACAAGCCGTCCATTCTGCGGTGACTTGAATTAATCAGGGCAGAGCCCATTAATGAAGGCTGTTAGCTATGCTCTCATGCCCACTGAGACACTGGTATGATGAGGATGACAAAACAACGTCGCGCCAGGCAGGGCAGGGCATGCCAGCCATCTGATCTGATCTGGAGTACAACAAGTTGTGCACCCGAGGGTACTGTAGGTCACATGAGTTAATGATAGTGTGGAGCAGACTAGAGGGATTACAGTCGAAATGCTGTTTGTCAAGAGTATAGACTATGTCTGGATAAGAATCAACATTGATTTACTGACACCATAGGCAGGTCATGTAGCCTAGCGGTTAGAACAGTAATCGAAAGGTTGCTGGTTTGAATACCCGAGCTGACACGGTGAAACAACTCGATATGCCCTTGAGCAAGGCACTTCACCCTCATTTGCTCCAGGGTTGCCATACTACTATGGCTGACCCTGTAAAACAACACATTTCACTTCACCTATTTGGTGTATGTGACATTACATTATCTCTCTCTACTACTGCAGTACCACTCTCTTTCTATACCCTATCCTCTCTTTCCACCCCACCCCACCTTCTCTTTCTTTCTCACTCTCTCTCTCTCGCTCGCTAAATAAACTCTTTACACGCAACGCCACTGCATCTGCCAATTACTGTCAGTCAACAGCTCCAATTGGCCTTTTTGGAATAAAGCAGGGCTCGAGCAGGCCAACCGCCGGGTGGGCTGGCCCAGCCAAAATACTGCCGCCCTTTTTAAAACCTCTACTATTTCCTATGAGTCAAGGGGGACATGAGGGGAGGGGAGAGGCCAGGAGAAGGCGAATGAGGAGGAAAGGAGACCCAAGTGGTCAGGAAAGGAGGGCGAAGTGGTCAGCTAAAATTGGATATTGCAAAAACTATGTGAGAGAAAGGCAGTGACAGAGAGAGAGAGATGCTGCATCCCAAATGGCACCCTATTCCCATTTAGTGCACTTATTTTGACAAGATCCATATCGGTAGTGCTCTGTATAGGAAACAGGGTGCTATTTGGGACACAACCAGAGAGTGGAAGGAAAATAACAGATTGGAGGGAAGGGTTGGGGAGGTTTGTTACGAGTGGTTGGGGCCTTTAGGGGCCGGTGGTTTGGACTGGGAGAGCTACTGGGCCTCTGGAGCTGGAGGGACTGAATAGACCATTAATATGATACGGACGTTCCCAGAATGCAACATGGAACCTCGGTTGACTCCCTCCCTCCTTCTCTCCTTCTCTCTCTCCCACCTCAACGCCCTGCCCTGCCTGCCACTGGTTCAGCTCCCCGAACCGTCTGGTAACCCTCCAAACCGCCAACCCTCCATCCCTCTAACCCCCTGTCTGTCGTGAGGCCTCTGCCTGATTCTTGCTGCCATGACTGACTACAAACCTCCTTGGAGCCACGCACAAAACAGTCTGCTTCGTCTCAGGCTGAGACATAAACAACAACAGTAACAACAACAACAACAACAACTTCCTTCTCCTGCTCCAACGACTGGTTCTCTCACCTCATGTCTACAGCACAAAGGACAGCACAAATTAAAAACTATTAGTTTGAATAGTATATTTGTTTTCTGGGTTGTTACAGGCAACAGAACATATAATAATGCAAATGCCAATCTATTAGGGTAAATAAATATACTTAATAATTTCCTTGTTTGGACAGGAGTGCGGGTCGAGCAGAGATTTAGTGTGTTTTACTGTACTTCTCCTGTCCCGAACCTACCCCAAATAACCCAGCTCAACTCTAGTATGCAATGTACACCAGCAGACCTGGGTTCAACTACTATTGGAAATTATTTCATGTACTTTATCTGTGCTTGATTCAGCTTGCCTGGCTTAATGGACAAATAGAGTAGTCCCAAACTGCAAACCCCTTCCATCTGGAACTCCAGACATGCTCCAGGCATGCTAGAGCAAACGCTCAAAGTATTAGAAGGACTGAATCGTTTTTGAACCCAGGTCTGCACCAGCCAGGTGTGAGTTTGAGCTGGCATCTGATAGAGTGCCAGGAAGTTTCACTCAGCGTCGCGACCAGGAAGGACGCTGGTGCTATGAAAACAAAGTATGCAAAATACATTTCAGGTCACTGTGTGGCTGAGACGAGAGAGAGAGGTGTGTGCAAAATACGCATTTCACGTCCTCATGAGACTGTGAGAGGGGGGTGAGGGGGAGTGAGAGAGAAAGGGAGAGATAAAGAGAGAAAGTAGAGTTAGACAGTGAGGGCGTGAGAGAAAGAGAGATTGAAAAGCCCTTAATAAACCCTGAGGACAACAGAGCTACTCCGGAGATTGTGAAATCGAGAACAAGAGTACACAATGACTGATCTAACTGAACTGCACCGGTTCTGCTCTGCGCAGTGCCAACACTTCCGTGTTTGATAGCCATCTGCTCTTGGTTTATATAGCAGCAGCAGCGTGTGTAGGACAGTGTCACCCATGCTTATCTGACAAAGCAGTTCATCACATACTGTACTTCCTCTTCTTAAGCTTCGGCCATTTTGAAGTCACTGAAGCTCATTGTAAGAGGCTTTCATGGCTGACGAGACTTTTGTTATTGTATCATGACAGTTAAGTAAGGAAAAGGTGTGGCTAGTTTGTTATTATATATAAAAAAGGTGTGAGGTATTATTGCTTTCCCAATTGAGATTGTGCTCCTATGGTTCATTCCGAAATGTACGCTCATATACTGTAAACCTCAGGGCATGCTAACTGCATTTCAAATTAGCACTCACAGGCGAGTTTCTAAATATTTGTTATACTCTTTATCTAATTTTTGCCATGGGTAAAGTTCAAGTAAAGTCCCCATCAGTGCGGTGGGTGTAGATAACAGTGCTTACTGTGACGTGAGTCAGTAGGTGATTTCAGACCTTGATCAGCATAGAGGAAAATCCATACACGTCAAACACTAAGCTACCTACCTCCCACAGACAGAGTAGCACAATTTCCAATTTGCAACTCTGCAAGTCTGAAACAATGAAGTCACTGATTTGGATTCTCAGAAATGGTCATTACACAAAAATAGGATGTGAAACAGAGAAAATAGACAGGGTAATAGTAGGGCATAGTGCTCAGCTGTATTGCCAAGTGCTGCGGGGGCAGATGGGTAAAGATGTGGTACCAGGCTGGGCCTGTGGTAAGCATTCCACTCTCTCTAGTGATACTGCTGGGTAGAGGGACTGCCTGGCCCTGTGGTAAGCATGACACTCTCTCTAGTGACACTGCTGGGTAGAGGGACTGCCTGGCCCTGTGGTAAGCATGACACTCTCTCTAGTGACACTGCTGGGTAGAAGTGGCTGCATGTGGGCTTCTGAGGGACTTTCCCTGGTGATGTAGTGACTCATACACCTGACTATGTTCCAACCTACACACCTATCACACTGCATCAGAAATGCTCTAGACCTCAGCCCATGCCACATTTTCTTATACAATACTCTAATGATGTGCCATACTCTTTCTTATACAATACTCTAATGATGTGCCATACTCTTTCTTATACAATACTCTAATGATGTGCCATACTCTTTCTTATACAATACTCTAATGATGTGCCATACTCTTTCTTATACAATACTCTAATGATGTGCCATACTCTTTCTTATACAGTACTCTAATGATGTGCCATACTCTTTCTTATTCAGTACTCTAATGATGTGCCATACTCTTTCTTATACAGTACTCTAATGATTTATTTCCCTGACTGAACAAAACTCATTTTCTCATGCTCTCGCGTCTCTCTGCAGCAGACATATTTTTTAAATTTTACATTTATTTAACTAGGCAAGTCAGTTATGAAAAAATTCTTATTTACAATGACGGCCTACACCGGCCAAACCCGGACAACGCTGGGCCAATTGTGCGCCACCCTATGGGACTCCCAATCACGGCCGGTTGTGATACAGCCTGGAATCTAACCAGGGTCTGTAGTGACGCCTCAAGCACTGAGATGCAGTGCCTTAGACCACTGCGCCACTCGGGAGCCCACATACAGTGAGCAATATGTTTGGAACATCAAATCGCAGTATCGAATCGCATAATACATATAGAATCGTGAAAATCGTGAGAATCGCAATACATGTCGGCCCCTAAATATCATGATTATATCATATCGTGAGGTCCCTGTCAATTCCCAGCCGTAACGCACACACATGCACAGGTGAGTGAGTGGGAGATCAGCAGCTGCCTCTGAGTTGTCCAATCAGCAGCCTTTCTTTAACGACTTCACCGACAGGCCTAATTACAGGGCAGAGTGAAGGAGTGAGAGAAAGTAAAAGAACACCACAAGACAGACTGTGACAACACATTGTGTGTGTGTGTGTGTGTACACAACACATTAATCACAGCTAACGGTCTTGCCAAATCTATTCCAACAACATTCCATCTTCCAAAAGCAGCATGCTTACCAGTACTTATTTTCTCACACACAGTACATGTACAAAACGTGGTCAAACGTTTTGAGAATGACACAAGTATTGGTCTTCACAAAGTTCGCTGCTTCAGTGTTATGAGATAGTTTTGTCAGATGTTACTATGGTATACTGAAGTATAATTACAAGCATTTCCTAAGTGTCAAAGGCTTTTTATTGACAATTACATTAAGTTTATGCAAAGAGTCAATATTTGCAGTGTTGACCCTTCTTTTTCAAGACCTCTGCAATCTGCCCTGGCATGCTGTCAATTAACTTCTGGGCCACATCCTGACTGATGGCAGCCCATTCTTGCATAATCAGTGCTTGGCGTTTGTCAGAATTTGTGGGTTTTTGTTTGTCCACCCGCCTCTTGAGGATCGACCACAAGTTCTCAATGGGATTAAGGTCTGGGGAGTTTCCTGGCCATGGACCCAAAATGTCGATGTTTTGTTCCCCGAGCCACTTAGTTATCACTTTTGCCTTATGGCAGGGTGCTCCATCATGCTGGAAAAGGCATTGGTAGTCACCAAACTGTTCTTGGATAGTTGGGAGAAGTTGCTCTCAGAGGATGTGTTGGTACCATTCTTTATTCATGGCTGTGTTCTTAGGCAAAATTGTGAGTGAGCCCACTCCCTTGGCTGAGAAGCAACCCCACACAGGAATGGTCTCAGGATGCTTTACTATTGGCATGACACAGGACTGATGGTAGCGCTCACCTTGTCTTCTCCGGACAAGGTGTTTTCCGGATGCCCAAAACAATCGGAAAGGGGATTCATCAGAGAAAATGACTTGACCCCCATCCTCAGCAATCCAATCCCTGTACCTTTTGCAGAATATCAGTCTGTCCCTGATGTTTTTCCTGGAGAGAAGTGGCTTCTTTGCTGCCTTTCTTGACACCAGGCCATCCTCCAAAAGTATTCGCTTCACTGTGCGTGCAGATGCACTCACACCTGCCTGCTGCCATTCCTGAGCAAGCTCTGCACTGGTGGTGCCCCGATCCCGCAGCTGAATCAACTTTAGGAGACGGTCCTGGTGCTTGCTGGACTTTCTTGGGCGCCCTGACGCCTTCTTCACAACAATTGAACCTCTCTCCTTGAAGTTCTTGATGATCCGATAAATGGTTGATTTAGGTGCAATCTTACTAGCAGAAATATCCTTGCCTGTGAAGCCCTTTTTGTGCAAAGCAATGATAACGGCACGTGTTTCCTTGCAGGTAACCATGGTAAACAGAGGAAGAACAATGATTTCCAGCACCACCCTCCTTTTAAAGCTTCCAGTCTGTTATTCTAACTCAATCAGCATGACAGAGTGATCTCCAGCCTTGTCCTCATCAACACTCTCACCTGTGTTAACGAGATATATATGTTTTATTTTTTTATTTTTTTATTTAACCTTTATTTAACCAGGTAAGCCAGTTGAGAACAAGTTCTCATTTACAACTGTGACCTGGCCAAGATAAGGAATCACTGACATGATGGCAGCTGGTCCTTTTGTGGCAGGGCTGAAATGCAGTGGATATGTTTTTTTGGGATTAAGTTCATTTTCATGGCAAAGAGGGACTTTGCAATTAATTGCAATTCATCTGATCACTCTTCATGACATTATGGAGTATATGCAAATTGCCATTATCAAAACTGAGGCAGCAGACTTTGTGAAAATTAGTATTTGTGTCGTTCTCAAAACTTTTGACCACGACTGTAGTATACCATGACATAAATCATGATAAATGCTACGTGTTTCCTGGTTTGTAGAGGTGTTTACATAAAACAAGTGTAGGCATCTCACTCCTCTCCTTTCGAAAGACGTTCATATAATAATAATGTACGCCATTTAGCAGACACTTCTATCCAAACCGATTTAAAAGTCATGCATGCACACGTTTCACATATGAGCGGCCGCAGCAGGAATCGAACCCACAACATTGCAAGCACCATGCTCTACCAACTGAGCCACACAGGACTCCGTAAGGACTTCTTGCTCCAGATTCCCAGACATTCAAATCCAGCCTGCTTTAAATACAGTGTGGGAATGCAAATAGTCGTCTACATACTGCACATACTCCTCTTCCTCCCCCGTTCTTTCTCCCTCCCACCTCCCCCCCAGGTCTCCTCTCAGGGAAGAAGGAAGTGAATGTGATCTGGTTTTAGCAGCTAGGCCCTAATCACCCTCCCATCCACCCATACTTGTCTTGTTGGAGCAGAGTTCAATAACATGGAAATAAGAAGTGATGCCTTGAAGTGATGAATCCAATCGAAAGCAGAGGAAGAGGACGAGAGAGAGGAAGAGAGAGACAGAGAGATGGAGAGAGAGAGAGGAATATGAAGGGAACGCGAGAGAAAGAGAGAAGAAGAGAGAGCGAGTGAGAGACAAATAGAGATTTAACCTGAGTGGCCGACTGCTTTTGCATGCGACTAGAGGGGATGTGCGTCCACGTGTCTGACTACACTGTGTGTGTGTGTGTGTGTGCACGTGTGCGTGCATGGGTGTGTGTGTGTGTGTGTTCGCCACACAACATGTTGCCATGGTGGCGGAGGGAGCCATGGAAAATTATCGTTGGCTATTGACTAATGAAGCAGCTGCTGGGATGTTTATTACGTTTCTGGATGACTGGCCTCACCCCTTCCTCCTCTCCTCTCCTCTCCTCTCCTCTCCTCTCCTCTCCTCTCCTCTCCTCTCCTCTCCTCTCCTCTCCTCTCCTCTCCTCTCCTCTCCTCTCCTCTCCTCTCCTCTCCTCTCCTATGACAGTGTGTGTGCATGTGTGTGTTATTAGTTTACAAAGGCTTACCTGATGTTGCAGAGAATGGAAGGAACCAAAGGAGAGCACCAAGGACATAAAAAAAGAGGAAAATATACAATTAGTTCATCAAAAGACTTGGGAGAACAATATTACATTCATATCATCAAATGTTACTCTATTTTCTAACCGCCTCAATGGGTTGATGATGAAACAGACCACATGTATCCATTTCCGATTCGACAAACAATAAAAAGTTGTATGTTATGTTACGTATCAAAGGATGATGCATTACAGGCCGCTATGTTAAACAGACATAGATCACAGAAACTCTCCCATGTCTCCATGGACACACATGTACCTCATTAACTAGAGTCTTTGGTCAGACCACAATGGCCTTTCCTCCTTACATTGGGATAAATACATGTGGTAATACATTACTTGCACAAGTCTAAATCACTTGGAGAGACATTACATAAGGCAGTGGATCACATGACTACTCTATGGGATGGTATGGTCTCCAAGCATAAGAAATAGCTAGCAGTTCCTTTCTATTCATTCAGCACTTTTAAACGAAACAGAGGAAAATAAAATAAGAGGAGAAATACTACACAGTGAGGAAACCGCTTGGATCGTAAACTGAAATAAAACCCCAACGAGCAGTGAGTGCACATCTGGAAGTGGAAGATTACTCTGACACAGCCTTGCCTCCACAGTCAAGGCTGTGCCAAAGAGTCATGTTTGTTTTTGCTTAGAGGGAAGAAGAGAGAGAGGCAGAGAGAGGAAGTGAGAAAGGAGAGAGAGAGGAGCGAGAGTGAAGAGAGAAGTGGGTTGAGGAGTGAGGTGAAAAGAAGGAAGAATGAAAAAGAGTAATAGAGGAACGAAGGGTGAAGCGACAGGTGAGGGGGAGGGGAGAGAGTAGAAATTAAAACGCGCCAGATATACAGTAGAGAAATGATCTTCATCTGAAAACATTTAGTTCCACTAGAGCCAGACTACAGATTTTTCCTTGCACGCAGGGTCTTGGGAAGTAGAGTATACAATGTGCAGTCAGAGATAAAGGAACCAATTGGTTGGGGGAGATGGGGATTTGGGGGACAATGCACTCACAACACAGCCAGAGAAAGGTACCCTGACTCCCCCTAACCACTTCCCCTGCCTCCCTCCCTCACTTTTCTCTCTCTCCTTCCCTCCCTCTATTCTTTTGAAACTTTTCTGAGTGTAATGTTTACTGTTAATTTCTAATTGTTTATTTCACTTATGTTTATTATCTATTTCACTTACTTTGGCAATGTAAACATATGTTTCCCATGCCAATAAAGCCCTTTGAATTGAATTGAGTGAGAGAGAAAGAGAGAGAGAGAGAGAGAGAGAGAGAGAGAGGGAGAGGGAGAGGGAGAGGGAGAGGGAGAGGGAGAGGGAGAGGGAGAGGGAGAGGGAGAGGGAGAGGGAGAGGGAGAGGGAGAGGGAGAGGGAGAGGGAGAGAGAGAGAGAGAGAGAGAGAGAGAGAGAGAGAGAGAGATTACAAGTGCCTGCTGAACCAACTCTTCATTATGTCAGTTGTTCTTCTCTCCTATGGGCCTGCAGGATCCAGGACAGACCTGATCTATATCTACCAGCGCCTTTGTGTCTGTGCACTGTTTGTTTTTGCATACAGAAAGTGACTGGAGAGAAAACAAACCATACATTATGGAGGTGACTGATTGACTGTGTTCAACAGCACGGGTAGAGATAACCACACCAGTTTCATTTCACCAGGAACTGCTGCCCATTGCATAAAAGAGAACCTATTTTTACTATATGCACACGTAGTGTAAGCAGAAAACTAGACATACAGTAAAAGTATGCTAACCAAGTAAACAGTATGCTAACCAATCCATGAATTACATACATACAGTATATTTAACAACATGTCATATGCATATAACAACTATTCACACCAATTTAGACGTACAGTAAAATGTATTCAAGGACCAGTCCGCAATCTATTTATGTTGCTTTAAGAATGCAACACATAACACATTCCCAAAAGGTTTTATTTGGTATTTCTAAATTGCTCTCCCTAAAAATAAACACGCGTCTAAATATATTTCTACTCTGGCTTAGAATTGTGGAACAGCTGTTCGTTTATTGATTCAAGAAGATTCAGCCACTCTCAAATGCGGCATGAATTAGTAGTAAAAAAAAGACAGTGATACATCCAAAATGTCACCCTATTCCCTATATAGTACACTACTTTTGATCAGAGCCCTATGGGCCCTGGTCAAAAGTAGTGTACTATATAGGGAATAGGGTGCCATTTGGGATACACTAAGAATGTAATTAAAACCAGCAATAAGCTTCACTCTGTTGCAATATACTGTAGTAATACAGAAGAGACAATGAGGGAGGATAGGAGGGGAGGTAGAGAAGAGATGCTGCATCTTTCTAGGCCCCAGTTTTGTCTTTTAACTTTTAATGATTCCATGCCTTTCTTCTCCGGCAGCGCAGGGTATCCTGTTTACATACTTGGGAATGTACTTGAAAGCGGGGCCTGCGCCTTCCCCGCACAGACATGTTGGAGAACTGTTCGCACTAGCCCTTCTACGCGCCCGCCCGCCAGCCCGCCGCAGGCAAAAACATTTACAAAATGGAGGGTTTGTGTAATCACTACACAACGGAGCAAAGCACCTTTAACCCCGTACTGTCTGGTTACAGTATGATAGGGTAGGCTTGACTGTAAGGCACCTGCACGGAGTGTGTGTGTGTGTGTGTGTGTGTGTGTGTGTGTGTGTTTGTAAGTTAGCCTGTGGCAGATGTTCACAGTAAGTGTATGTCTTTGTTCAAAATATCATATCAGTTAGAGAGAACCACATATCCTGTATGTAGGGAGTCTTAATCAATGCAGGAAATCTGCAAATGAAGACATTTACATTATTGCTGAGTCACTATTTAGCAGATGCTCTTATCCAGAGCAAGTTTTCATACTGGTCCCCCGCAGGAATTGATTCCACAACCCTGGTGTTACAAGCGTCATGCTCGACCAACTGAGCTACACGGGACCACAGACGATTGGTGTTCACCACTGGGGTGAGAGAGAAGTTGAGATGAGGCTATGGTTGTTGGTTAGGGTTTAAGGTTTGGGTTTTGGTTTAGCCTGGTTAATGGTTAACCTTGAGTGGTTATGCAGAAACACACACACACACACACACACACACACACACACACACACACACACACACACACACACACACACACACACACACACACACACACACACACACACACACACACACACACACACACACACACACACACACACACACACACACACTAATGCCATGTCTGCAGGCCCACCTAGGCATGGCTCTGGCTGCTTATGTGTCATTACATCTTCATGTTCTCTGCCTGTACCACTCATTCTTGTCCAACTTGTCGTAGCCCTTTACACTCCTACCCATATACGGGTGGTAAATTGCAGATTTGGGCACTGATAAGTCAGAGCTCTGTACTTCACAGCTCTGTATGGGTTTTTGACTGACAGCCACTGTGAACTTGAGCACCGCATGCGATAGGAAGTTGCCCCCATCCCGCCTGCTAATTGGGCAACTTTTGCTAATGTTTTGCTGTATGAGTAAGGGACATGCTGTAAATTAAGAGGACTCTATGTATTTTGAAAGATGAGACGTTAAGGATTATAATAAATACCGCTTTGATGTCATACAAGCAAACCAAACAACCGTCCAAATGTCAACATCACATTTCATATCATAAAACGTATGATAATAATTTCCCCATAATCTCCACACTGGTCCCTTATAATAGCTACCATGCGTATGCATATTTCTGTAAGAAACCTTTCAATTTAGCCCTATCTATATAGGCTGATTCCCATGAGTGTAAAGGTTTAAACGTGTTTTTTCTTCATATCAAAAGAGAAAGAAAAGGATGAATCATCTCCAATAAACTAAAACAAAGTGCACTACATAGGGAATAGGGTGTCATTTGAAACGCAGAATAAATCGGATATGCAACTGGGTAATGTAATGGCCTCGTTATAGGAGATGTCCTGAGTAATCTTTTGGATCCACATATCATCCCGTAACCACAGCCACACACACACACCGTCCCATCCCATAACGACAGCAAGTGGATGCCTGCACCAATCAACAGTGGCTAAAGTAAGTGAGCAAAAAAATGTTGCCGACAGTTTGTCTCAACATCAAGGCCAGGCATCCAGGCCCATGGACACTCCTGCCTCATTCTCCGCCACTGGATCTGTCCTTCCAGACCCCTGTCATTTGATAAGGCGGTGGCGGTGGTGCTCAGTGCGTCAAGCCGAGCGACGACGCAGCAGCTAAAATAAGGTCTGTCTGTCTGTCCTGGATCCTGCAGGCCCATAGGAGAGAAGAACAACTGGCATAATGAAGAGTTGGTTCAGCAGGCACTTGTAATATCTCTCTCTGGGGGCGTACACTTCTACCCCTCGTCCTCCAGTGAGAGCCAACAGGTCCATGAGGAAGAAGAAAAAGGGGGCCCTGGAAATGAACACCCCCCCCCCCCCCCCCCTCCTCCACCCTCCCTGCCGCCACATCCCAGCAACACCAACAACCCATGCTGAAAAGGGCCTCCTGGATTTCTGACATCAACACCCTGTGTTGCACTGTGTGTGTGTGTGTGTGTGCTTGTTCTTGAGGTTCGCTGACAGACAAGGGCACCTCGTCTGTGTGTCCCCAGTGCTAATACAGGAGACCTTGAGAGGCAAAGAGAACTGACTGAGAGACCCCACCCCCCTCCTCGCCCCCTCCCAGCTCCAGCCCCAGCCCCAGCTCCGCTGACAGATCCCGGGCCCTGCTCTCACGCAAGCCTGCCTCCACTGGGGACCCACGGCTGCCAAGAGGAAAGAGAGCCCTATCTCTTCCTGTGTGCCTCGCTCACTGCAGCGCCGATAAAACCCACCCCACAACACTACGACACATTACGACTATGACCAGGTCTCAAGGGAACATTAAATTGAGGAGGTCGGGGGGGAGAGAGAGGGAGAGTTTGCAAAAGACAGGAAGGGAAGAGTGGAGAGCGGACATGACCGGGTGTCCAGAGTGATTCTGCTGTCCGAGCAGGGAGGAAGCAATGGCCAGAGCCAAAGCAAACGTCTCTGGCAGAACGGACATTCTAAGTATCTGTCTGTCACTTGATATATTGCACAAATTGTAGCTGCTGGAGTTATTTTCTCTACTTCCTCAAGTTTGCTTGCTTTACACAACTCTTGCAAGGGGAAATGTTGTTTTCAGTTCAAAATCTCATTGTAGCCAAAATTCTCATTTCTGCTTTTTAAAAGAGATATACAGTTGAAGTCGGAAGTTTACATACACTTAGGTTGGAGTCATTAAAACTTGGGCTGGGCTGGACAAATTTCTTGTTAACAAAATATAGTTTTGGCAAGTTGGTTAGGACATCTACTTTGTGCATGACACAAGTAATTTTCCAACAACTGTTTACAGACAGATTCTTTCACTTATAATTCACTGTATCACAATTCCAGTGGGTCAGAAGTTTACATACACTAAGTTGACTGTGCCTTTAAACAGCTTGGAAAATTCCAGAAAATGATGTCATGGCTTTAGAAGCTTCTGATAGGCTAATTGACATCATTTCAGACAATTGGAGGTGTACCTGTGGATGTATTTCAAGGCCTACCTTCAAACTCAGTGCCTCTTTGCTTGACATCATGTGAAAATCAAAAGAAATCAGCCAAGACCTCAGAAAATAATTTGTAGAATTCCACAAGTCTGGTTCATCCTTGGGAGCAATTTCCAAACGCCTGAAGGTACCACGTTCATCTATACAAACAATAGTACTGTCACGATCGTCGTAAAGGAGAGTAGACCAAGGCGCAGCGTGTGAAATGAACATGACTTTATTTAGTTAAAGTATCTAAATAACAAACAAAACACGACACGTAAAGTCCAACGGTTACACTGACCGACTAAGGAACAAAAACCCACAACCCCAAGGTGAAAACACACAGTATAAATATGGCTCCCAATCAGAGATAACGAGCCGACAGCTGACACTCGTTACCTCCGATTGGGAGTCACTCAATACAAACATACAACAACCTAGAAATAGACACAACAGAACTACCAACATTGAAATAAACACATAGAATGCACACACCCTGGCTCAACATAACGAGTCCCAGAACCAGGGTGTGACAGTACCCCCCCCTAAAGGCGCGGACTGCGACCGCGCCTCAACTAGGGCTAACCAAGGGAGGGCTGGGTGGGCATACCTCTTCGGCGGTGGTTCTGGCTCTGGTCGTGGTCCCCACCCCACCATAGTCACTACCCGCTTCCGTAGCCTCCTCCAACTGACCACCCTCCAACTTAACCCCACCGGATTAAGGGGCAGCACCGGACTAAGAGGCAGCACCGGACTAAGGGGCAGCACCGGACTAAGGGGCAGCACCGGACTAAGGGGCAGCACCGGACTGAATGGCAGATCCTGGCTGGACGGCTCTGGCGGATCCTGGCTGGACGGCTCATGGCTGGCTGACGGATCTGGCTGCTCATGGCTGGCTGACGGATCTGGCTGCTCATGGCTGGCTGACGGATCTGGCTGCTCATGGCTGGCTGACGGATCTGGCTGCTCATGGCAGGCTGACGGATCTGGCTGCTCATGGCTGGCTGACGGATCTGGCTGCTCATGGCTGGCGGAAGGCTCTGGCTGATCCTGTCTGGCGGAAGGCTCTGGCTGATCCAGTCTGGCGGAAGGCTCTGGCTGATCCTGTCTGGCGGAAGGCTCTGGCTGATCCTGTCTGGCGGAAGGCTCTGGCTGATCCTGTCTGGCGGAAGGCTCTGGCTGATCCTGTCTGGCGGAAGGCTCTGGCTGATCCTGTCTGGCGGAAGGCTCTGGCTGCTCCTGTCTGGCGGAAGGCTCTAGCGGCTCCTGTCTGGCGGAAGGCTTTAGCGGCTCCGGTCTGGCGGACGGCTCTGAAGGCTCATGGCAGACGGGCGGCTTTGCAGGCTCAGTACAGACGGGCAGTTCATGCAGCGCTTGGCAGACGGACAGTTCGGACGGCGTTGGGCAGACAGGCAGTTCAGGCGCCTTTGGGCAGACGGGCAGTTCAGGCGCCGTTGGGCAGACGGCAGACTCTGGCCGGCCGAGACGCACTATAGGCCTGGTGCGTGGTGCCGGAACTGGTGGTCCCGGGCTGAGGACACGCATCTCAGGGCTAGTGCGGGGAGAAGGAACAGGGCATGCTGGACCCTGGGGACGCACATAAGGCCTAGTGCGTGGTGCCGGAACTGGTGGTCCCGGGCTGATGACACGCATCTCAGGGCTAGTGCGGGGAGCAGGAACAGGCCGGACCGGGCTGGCGACGCGCACCGTAGGTTTGGTGCGAGTGGCAGGAACAGGCCGGGTCGGGCTGGCGACGCGCACCGTAGACTTGGTGCGGGTGGCAGGAACAGGCCGGACCGGGCTGGCGACGCGCACCGTAGGTTTGGTGCGAGTGGCAGGAACAGGCCGGGTCGGGCTGGCGACGTACACCGTGGGTCTGGTACGTGGAGCAGGAACAGGTCGGGCTGGGCTGGCCACGCACACCGTAGGCTTCGTACGTGGAGCAGGAACAGGCCGGGCTGGGCGGGCGACGCACACCGTAGGCTTTGTGCGTTGAGCAGGAACAGGCCGGGCTGGCGACGTTCACCGTAGGCTTCCTACGTGGAGCAGGAACCGGCCGGGCTGGACTGGCGACGCACACCGTGGGCTTGATGCGTGGAGTAGGAACAGGCCGGTCCGTACTGGGAACACACACCACTGGCCTTAACCGGGGATCAGGAACGGGCCGGGCCGGACTGGTAACACACCTCAGTCTCTTACGCCGTGCCTCAACTACTTCCCTCCCTCTACTCGCCAATGGCTCCCGTAATCCGGTAGCCTTCTCTCCACGTCTCCCTGTGGCAGCCTCCTGCTGCCCAGCCGCCCAAGCCATGTGCCCCCCCCAAAAAACTTTTTGGGGTTGCCTCTCGTCCATCCGACGATGGCCCTGCTGACGCCGTTGCTCCTCTCCTGCCAGGTTCTCCCCCTTCATCGCCCTCCGGTACCGGACGGCCTCCTCCTGCGTAATATGTCCCCAGCCGAGGAGGACATCCACCAGCGTTCTCTCCTGCGGGTGTTCCTGTATACGCTGCTTGGTCCTTTTGTGGTGGGTTTTTCTGTCACGATCGTCGTAAAGGAGAGTAGACCAAGGCGCAGCGTGTGAAATGAACATGACTTTATTTAGTTAAAGTATCTAAATAACAAACAAAACACGATACGTAAAGTCCAACGGTTACACTGACCGACTAAGGAACAAAAACCCACAACCCCAAGGTGAAAACACACAGTATAAATATGGCTCCCAATCAGAGATAACGAGCCGACAGCTGACACTCGTTACCTCCGATTGGGAGTCACTCAATACAAACATACAACAACCTAGAAATAGACACAACAGAACTACCAACATTGAAATAAACACATAGAATGCACACACCCTGGCTCAACATAACGAGTCCCAGAACCAGGGTGTGACAAGTACGCAAGTATAAACACCATGGGACCACGCAGCCATCATACCTCTCACGAAGGAGACGGGTTCTGTCTCCTAGAGATGAACGTACTTTGGTTACTAAAAGTGCAAATCAATCCCAGAACAACAGCAAAGGACCTTGTGAAGATGCTGGAGGAAACAGGTATAAAAGTATCTATATCCACAGTAAAACGAGTCCTATTTCGACATTACCTGAAAGGCCGCTCAGCAAGGAAGAAGCCACTGCTCCAAAACCGCCATAAAAAACCAGACTACAGTATGCAACTGCACATGGGGACAAAGATCGTACTTTTTGGTGAAATGTCCTCTGGTCTGATGAAACAAAAATAGAACTGTTTGGCCATAATGACCATCGTTATGTTTGGAGAAAAAAGGGGGATGCTTGCAAGCCGAAGAACACCATCCCAACGGTGAAGCACAGGGGTGGCAGCATCATGCTGTGGGGGTGCTTTGCTGCAGGAGGGACTGGTGCACTTCACAAAATAGATGGCATCATGAGGAAGGAAAGTTATGTGGATATATTGAAGCAAAATCTCAAGATATCAGTCAGGAAGTTAAAGCTTGGTCGCAAATGGGTCTTCCAAATGGACAATGACCCCAAGCATACTTCCAAAGTAGTGGCAAAATGGCTTAAGGACAACAAAGTCAAGGTATTGGAGTGGCCATCACAAAGCCCTGACCTTAATCCTATAGAAAATGTGTGGGCAGAACTGAAAAAGCGTGTGCGAGCAAGGAGGCCTACAAACCTGACTCAGTTACACCAGCTCTGTCAGGAGGAATAGGCCAAAATTCACCCAACTTATTGTGGGAAGCTTGTGGAAGGCTACCCGGAACGTTTGACCCAAGTTAAACAATTTAAAGGCAATACTACCAAATACTAATTGAGTGCACGTAAACTTCTGACCCACTGGGTCTACTATTATTCTGATATTTCACATTCTTAAAATAAAATGGTGATCCTAACTGACCTAAGACAGGGAATTTTTACTAGGATTAAATGTTAGGAATTGTGAAAAACTGAGTTTAAATGTATTTGGCTAAGGTGTATGTAAACTTCCGACTTCAACTGTAGTAATGTAACAAGGCCAGGTAACTGCAATACATTTACACAAGCTTGGTAGTGAAATATAAACTATTATCTTTGCCCAACAAAACCATACTGTCTTATTTCCACAGAAGTACATTTCCCTATGAATTATGACTTTGAATCCACAGATTAAGGATATGTCAGGAAACAGCTAGCACACTCCACTAGGGAATTCTGTAATCTGCTCCAACAGGTTTTTCAGTGTTCAGTGTGTTCACTTCAAAGATGTTATTTATGCCAAGCAGAAGAGGGTGAAAGAGGTGCAAATATTTGATGAGGGAGAGAAAGAAAGACAGAAAAAGAGAGAGCAAGAATGGAAGAGAGAGAGACAGATAACCACTTCTCCACCTCTTTATTCTAATAACCCACACGGGGCTCTGCCTATGTAAACGTTCATTCATAACTCTTGGGGCGGGGAATGCCTGCCAGTAATTTTCCACCGCCATGATGTTAAACCAAATCACTTCCTTGTGTCTTGATGTGATGTCAGGTGAGCTCGAAGTGTACTGTATACAGTAACTCAGGCGATACGTGCAGTCTGGTGCAACATGTTTAATGATCTGTGCCATGACAGTGGGTGAAACTGTTCCGCCATTTTGTGTCATTGGAAGAACATACAGGCTCGAGGCTCATGTTTGCTCTTGACACATTGTCAAATATTAGGCCTTTAAATCTCAAATAAAGGATGACCTGAGTTTCCTTCATGGAAGGAACTGAGAAAACGCTAGATCATCGTTGCTCTTATGAATCATCATGGCAGGTCTGTACCCGAATGCACATTCTTATTCAACAGTCTTGTGCATAGGAACACACTGTTAGGGTTAGGGTTAGGGTTAGGGTTAGGGTTAACCTTAACCCTAACCCTGTTTGTACAAACTCAGGGAAGTAGACGGTTGGAAATTGATATTCCTTTCCTGAGGCATGTCATCACCTAAGGGATACAATTAGAACTGCCGCTAACCGAACGATAAAGTCACAGTCCAGTCCTATCCAGTCTTGTCCAGCCCAGCCCTGAACAACGATACAACATCCTGCATCTAACCCACATCTCTCCCTGGCAGCCAGAGGAGCAGGGAGAAAGCCAGAGCTAGATCATAGCCAGGGGTGAAGGGCTAGAGCAGAGGTTAGCAGGCACCTTGCTGCTCTGAGACACCAGGCAACAGGCCACAGTGAGGCGTTCCTATTCAGCCTGACTTCCTATGAGCCACTCAGTCTGAACAAAGAGAGCATCCTGTATACATAAAGGGGATTACTCAACATGTTCACCAGGTTTCCCCTGATAACTGACTGAGGAGCGCACACACACACACACACACACACATGCACGAATAAACTAGCACAGACGCATGTGCAAACGCACACAGGGGAAATGTCCCACAAGGGAGGATTTTCTTTGTTTTACTATCCTTGTGGGGACTTTTGTGGATTTCCGGTATCCACAAGGACAGTAATACAAGCCCACACACACAGCATTTGTCACGATCGTCGTAAGCAACGGACCAAGGCGCAGCGCGATATGCGTACATCTTTTAATGAGTACTTTATAACAATCACAAAACAACAAAACGATACGTGAAGTCCTAAGGTTAACAAACACAAACCTCTCCGGAACAAGATCCCACAAAAGACAAGTGCACAATAGGCTGCCTAAGTATGGTTCCCAATCAGAGACAACAAGCAACAGCTGATTCACGTTGCCTCTGATTGAGAACCACCCCGGCCAACATAGAAACACATAAACTAGATCGTGAACATAGAACACAAAACATAAACACTACACACCCTGGCTCAACATAAAAGAGTCCCTAGAGCCAGGGCGTGACAGCATTTCGATATCACAAACAGAATTTGTGTTATAACCAGTTTTAAGAGGAAGTTACTTTTTCAAATCCTCCTACAGAGTCACATGCTGGTAAGACATTTTGATTTCTATATAGTATCAGAAAGAACAGATTCTGAGGTTTCCATAACACTTACCATTGCCAAATAACTCTAAAAATTTAAGAGATGAGCTGTATTTCACAATATCACTTCTTCCAAGAATAATCACTGTTCCATGAGCTCCACACTTGAGCATGCGGCAACAGATAGCCTACAGTAACATAAACAAAATGCTATAGTGTTCTTTGAAATAAAAATGTTTCGTATTCTAATGATACCCAAGACCTTCATAAACACAACCAAATGAGTATTTTTTCGATAGCATATATGAAATGTATTTATTAGACTGTTAGAACGTTGGAGTCAAAATGACTAGTTTTGTCTTGAAGGGGGGTCCTTCGAGGTCTTTATAATGTTAACTCGCACCGTTCACACGACACATTGTAAAAGGAGAAGTCTATTATACATCCCCTGTGTATTCTCTGGAAGATGTTTCATTCATTGAAAATAAAGGAATAGTTTTTTTCCCCTCCTTGACTATCTCTTCTGTTGTGGGGTTGTTAGTATCTGAGTGTGTGACTCAGTGACAGCTGAATAACACTGGAGGTTTATAAGAAAGGGCGAAAACATAACAGCTGTCCTTCAGAGCGATGAAGTTTCTCTCCGTTTCGGCTCGTCTTGCCAAAAGTTGAACTCATGCATCAGAAATGAGAAGCGATGATTCACCAAGTCCCTCCTCCCCCTCCCCTTATAAAACCCCACAACCCCTAATTCCCTCTGTTCCCATCAATCTCGATCTTATCTCTCAATAATAAGGAAAAGCATCAAGTGCATTATTTTGCCTAATTTGCTGGGTAAGATGTATATCCCCCCTAAAACAACTCAATTGGACGTAATGGACCAGCTGATACCTTTCAGGTTGGTGTAGGTCTGCTAGAGAGCACTAAATAATCGGAGGCCAAAGTGTCCTATTGCCTGCTTCTCTTTTCTTGTACTTATCATGCAGCCAGGATTAGACCTACAGAAAGAAACAGGAGTAGACCTACAGAAAGAAACAGGAGTAGGCCTACAGAAAGAAACAGGAGTAGACCTACACAAAGAAACAGGAGTAGACCTACAGAAAGAAACAGGAGTAGACCTACAGAAAGAAACAGGAGTAGACCTACAGAAAGAAACAGGAGTAGGCCTACAGAAAGAAACAGGAGTAGACCTACACAAAGAAACAGGAGTAGACCTACAGAAAGAAACAGGAGTAGGCCTACAGAAAGAAACAGGAGTAGGCCTACAGAAAGAAACAGGACTAGGCCTACAGAAAGAAACAGGAGTAGACCTACAGAAAGAAACAGGAGTAGACCTACAGAAAGAAACAGGAGTAGACCTACAGAAAGAAACAGGATTAGGCCTACAGAAAGAAACAGGATTAGGCCTACAGAAAGAAACAGGAGTAGGCCTACAGAAAGAAACAGGAGTAGGCCTACAGAAAGAAACAGGAGTAGACCTACAGAAAGAAACAGGAGTAGGCCTACAGAAAGAAACAGGAGTAGACCTACAGAAAGAAACAGGATTAGGCCCACAAGTCTCTTTGGGGACTTTCATTCCTTTGTCCCTGTCGTGTCATCATGGCTTGCTCCATGAGAACCCCTTTCGACTTTCACTCTCAACTGACGACTCCTTTTCAACTAGTGTGGGAGCTATTACGAAATACCCTTTTTCTTTTACTTACAATAGCAACTTTTGACATTGTCTTCCTCGAGCATTGATTTTCCTGGTCCTATGTTTTTTCACCCATTTTATTCTTCCATAGAGAGAGTTCTCCGGCTTCTCCATTGTTGATAGGAAAAAAGAGGCAGTTTGTTTCAGAGGGAGTCAGAACATCAATATTTGTTTTGGCTGGAGTTATTCATTCTAACGTAATGGTCCACGTCCCAAATGGCACCCTATTCCCTACATAGTGCACTACTTTGACCAGGGCTGGTCAAAAGTAGTGCACTATGTAGGGAATAGGGTGCTATTTGGGATGCATATATGGTCTTTGTAAAGTTCAAACAGTAATTTCTTAAGTGAAAAGGAAATTCCATTCTCACACAATCACACACACACACGCATGCACGCACACGCATGCACGCACACAAAAAAGAAAAGGGCCAGGGCTTGAACTCTACGAGGAACATGTGATTAAAAGCTCTAGGTCATTAGGGCCAGTCCTGCATGGTGACCTTTAACCTGGCCTGATTGAGACAGCCTTTCTCGACTGCTGCTGACCTCTGTCTGACCTTATGACCCCTGTGGTCATCCTGCGATTGGTTCTACAAACCTCTAAACCTCTGTGATTGGTTCAATGCACACCTTAACCCTAACAGTATCCCTTCCTTTACTCATCTCTGACCACCTTTTACTAAAAAATGTCATATGTGGACATTGTGGCAATCAATGCCCTACAATGCATACCTCTTTATTTTGGGCATTTTAAGATCGTGGCAATGCCTTACAATGCATAACTCTTTATTATGGGCATTTTAAGATAGAAATCTCTTGTCAACTATGGGTAGAGACCCCAGTGTCCTTTTAGTTCAAATACAGTACAGGGCTAGTATTTCAGAGCTAGCTAGCAGTTGGTTTAACTGGAGGAATCTGCTGGGTTTGTGATATGGTGTAGTAGGCATGGGGCAGATTCCTCAGTCTTGGCACTTTGCCTGCAATGTAACTTGATCTTAACTCAAACACAGGACCTTGACACCATCTGGAAACTAGAGGAGCTCACGCTAACCAGACACAGATATTGTCCATGTACGAACTGTTTGGCCTTGTGTTTGATAGCCATTACAGAGAGGGCGCTGCTCAATAAGTTGGAACTTAAAATAAAACAAAATAAAATGGCAGGGGTGGAGTGGGGCCTGTATAACCTGTGCACAATCTAAGCAAGCCAGTGAGATGATCAAGATGGTCATGAAGCAACACTGGAGTAAATTTACAGGGCACTTGGTCTGTGGCAGCCACTGAACTCCACTCCTGCACTCTTTCCGGGTCCTCCAAACCCACCCAATGCAGGACTCCATCTTAGCCATCTCAGCTAGCATAGGGCCCTGACTCTTGGCCTACCCTCTGAAGCACAACCCCAGTCAAAACACAGCAGCAAGCAGCTAGCTGCTCAAGTAGGAACATGCCCAAGCACCCGCTAAAGACCCACTGTGCCCCAAGAAAACGGAGAGAAGGAAACAGAGAGAAGAAAACAGAGAGAAGGAAACGCCTGTAGTAGAAAAGGAAAAGAGCATGTCGTTCTAGTTGTAGTTTGGCATGATGTCTTTCTTTGTTTACTCAGTGTGTATTGTGCTGTAAATCATAAGCCGGGCTTGACATCGTTGTGTTAAATGGGTGTTGGATGGTAATATCACTGTGGTTATATGATCACTATTGTTGTTATTCTTATTGCGGTGCCCAAGGGACATTCCTACGGCACTATAACTATGCATCATAGTGAAATAACTAATGTGACTGGACTAGTTCTTCAAAAACAGATTTAAACTGTTTGCTGTTACAGAGTGACTAATGTTTTAGTCAGGTTGTGATATTATAGGCTCATAAACCACTATTAGTGTGAGTCACACAATAGCTTTATGATATTTACTCATCTGAAAAAGGACGGTGTGTCTTCCTGTTGCCTGAATCGGTTACAGAAATCACATTATGATACTTCAGGTATTGGTCTGCTTTCATACTTTGCTCAGTAAAGAACTGGTTGAGAGGGTGAGGGGAAGAAAAAAGGGGGAGAAAATCAATGAGAAAGAGAGAAGTAGGAGGGCGCAACAGAGAGAGTACTAGTCATCTAAGGTAAAACTCAGCACAAAGACTCATCCAAACACACCGTCAGTCCTAAGACTGGGGCCTCATTTGGTCATAGAGTTAGACTAGCAGTGACTGTTATCCCTCTCAAACAGGTATTTGAACTAAAGCTTTGTATTGACTGCACCTGTCCTAGGTCAGGGTTTCCCTAACACGTTTTGTTTTTTGCCCTAGCACTACACAGCTGATTCAAATAATCAAAGCTTGATGATGAGTTGGTTATTTGAATCAGCTGGGTAGTGTTAGGGCAAAAAACTAAACGTGCACCCAGTGAGGCCCAGGACCGAGTTTGGGAAACCCTGGTGTCTAGGTAGTCAACAACAACATGTCAAAGCCTTGAGCCTGTCTGAGCCTGTGAGGTTGTTCTGGGAGGTCAGAGGTTAGAGGTCACTGGTAATGGTGACAGGGAACATTCCTCTCTGTGTCTGTGACTTCTCCTTACTCCATTTCATCATGTTATGTCCTAGAGCAGTGTGTGTACTTGTGTGTGTGTGTGTGTGTGTGTGCGTAGCCCTCAATGTGTCTACAATGTCAAACACTACCCAACTGAACATGTCCAGACGCCATCCCGCTCACTAACCCTACTTACTCACTGTAGTTACAATGGCGTCACATAGACAGACTAAAAGAATGGCAATAACAATGCAAATTGATCTGGTGTGTGATCATGCACTTTACAAATTGCATCCATCCTTCAGGCAGCTATCTTTGACTGGACTTCAAAATCAACAAAGGGAAACGGTAAATGTTGAGATGACATGCATTACAGTCATTTGAGTGTATGAACATGTAAACGTACATTTCTCTAACCTGGGTCTGTGACATCATAACTGTGTAAATACCGAATCTGTCCCATGTACTGATTAAGAAAAGCTGTATTATCCCAACATTGGTCAATTATGTTCTGTTTGGTTTCAGGACTTTGTGTTTAGTGTGTGTTTAGTCTCAGCGGGAGCATTTGTTTTTCAGCAAAATGGCAGCCCTGTCACTCTACCTTTTGCTTGACCTATACATGCACTAATGTTGAGTCCAACCTTGTGTTGTAGCTGTCTCACCAACAGCAACACCCACAACACTCAACACCCTCCCTGAGTGCCAAGCTGCTCCATGTCACTCTGTCAACACTTCGTAAAACAAACAACAGCACCTGAAAGAGATCCATTCAAAGGAGGTTTCAGTTCATAACAACAAATAAGACCAAAGGTATGTCACACGGGAAGTGAAATGAAACATAGTTGCCATTGTCCAACCTTATTACAACCTCATTACAACGTCAGTACAACCTCAGTACAACCTCATTACAAGATCAGTACAACCTCAGTACAACCTCAGTGCAACCTTACCATGACCCCAGGAGAATGTGTGATTGGTTAGCATGGAGGGGTCAAAGGTGACTGTCTCAGTAGCTTGTTTAGCCTGTTTTACAGCCTCTCTCTGTTGGGGCATGCTAGCGACCCGACCTGCACTATTCCCAATTCCCCAAAGCAAAATCCCAATGCTGGAAAAACATCTGCGAAAGCCATGAACGTTGTGTGAAATCCCCACAGAGGCCCAAGACAGGATACAGCGAGGGGGGGATGGGGAGGGGTAGGGGTCATGTCATCACTAGCGGGGATTAGGTTGGGAGGCATGGCCCAAGCTTTATTTATAATAATAATAATATGCCATTTAGCAGACGCTTTTATCCAAAGCGACTTACAGTCATGCGTGCATACATTTTTGTGTATGGGTGGTCCCGGGGATCGAACCCACTACCTTGGCGTTACAAGCGCCTTGCTCTACCAGCTGAGCTACTGAGGACCACATAGGACTGTACATAATGGACTGTACATAATGGAGGAGTGTTCTTCAATCCTGTTTCCTCGGAACCCACAAGGTGTGCAGGCTTTTCTTCTAGCCCAGCATCCAACACAAATTCAACTAAATTGGAACTGATCAGGCTCCTCATTATGAGTTGAATCTGACATGTTAGTAGTTCTATGCAAGGACAGAAACCTGCACACCTTGCAGGTCCATAGGAACATGAAGAACACTACAGGTATATCACAGCTATAATGGGACATGGCCTATTCATCGTTTTTTAAACACTGCTCTAATATGTAGAGCTATAATGTGACAGGGGTCGAGCCTACCAATAATCTATATGTCAGATCCATTACTAGGCAAAGCCAGCTGACTCCGACAGCAGTCCCTCATGTTGTGGTTGTGCAGCCAGTCAGCAATGCTCCAGAGATCCCCTCCCCAAACCTGCCCCTCCACGCCCAGCAGGCAGGCAGCCTCAGATCCCAGAGACGATAAACAGGCTTCACAGAAACAAAGGCCAGAGCTAGGCAGGGAGACAACGCACAGGGGTGGAGGTGCAGAGGGATTGATGGATGTGTGTGTTGTGTGTGTTGTGGGGTGGATGACCGATGGAGCTCACACAAGCCTATAGTGACAGATAAAGTTAAAGCGGTGCTTCAGTATATTTTTTGTCGACAGTCATGACTATCTCTGAGTTCTTTTCTGAATGAAGTGTTGATCGTCATCAATACAGACCACTGTTAGGAACCATAGATCTAATGATCCTACATGATCAGCATTACTGGCCATCTAGATCCCAGTCTGCTGACAGTACACACGGACACGGACACACACACACAGTATTTATCTCGCCCGGGTGTCTGCACTCTGCATGGGCCCCACTGCTACAGAGTCTGTCTGTTGTCTCACCATAGTCACATGGACGCATGGTGGTGATCTTAAAACTTTACTGACCCCAGGTCAGAGTCGTACAGTGTCAAACCTCCATTCCCACACTATCACTGACACTCCCTTACTTCACAGTGTCAGCCAAGTCAAACACAGAGATAGGAATCACATGGTCCGAAGAAGGCCTTGAAAGACCACTGTTATTATTGCAGCGGTGAATGCATGGTGAGCTCTGCCAGACAAATCTATTAACATTCACTGTTATTCACCGTGTGGTGTGTAGATATTGCTGTTTTGCATATTCAGATTCATTCTCCATCAGAAGATATTTGAGAGATATCAAGTGTGGAAATGGTTGTTTGACACTTCTACTCTGAACTGTGGTCACACACTAAAGATCACCACTATGATGAGACAACAGATAGATTGTGTAGCAGTGGGGCCATGCAGAGAGCAGACACCCGGGGGGCATAAAACACAGTACTTTCAGTAGACAGGGAGAGAGAGCAAACTGTGGTCTGGTGGGCCAGTAGGCTGACGATCATGGGGAACGCACAATGTGCTGCTTATGTGGAGCGCCATGGGAGGCGTGGGACCCAACCCTAGGGCTTTTCTCATCAACTGCGACGCCTTACGGCTCTAGGCCGGCCTCCTTCCCATCATCCTTTAGTGGCCTATGATTGAGGCGAGACGCAAGAGAGCAGGTCCAGCTTGGACTTCAGAGTACAGAGCTCTCTTTCTCCTTATCATGAGCCAAACATCCAGCCACTTCAACCTACTCTGAGCCCTCCATATATCCACATAGCTCAGGCATGACCAAAGCATTTTATGATCATGAATTCAAAAAGGGCAAGAGGAGGTGACTGCCACAGCATGTTTAAGGATGACCAAAATTGCATCATTAAGAAATGTGTGAATAAAATAAAGTTGAACTAAAGTTCTAGTATCTTTAATAGCAACTAATAATGTCAAAATAATTTTCCGTCTAAGTTAATATACTGTACATGACAATCAATTTTCTGACCATGCCGTGCAAGCACAATACACCACTATAGGATCCTGTTGCGTTTGTTTGAGGGGAGGAGGAGCTTGTGAACTTGAACTTCAGACAGGCTGAGGAGGAAGGAGGAAAGGAGGGAACAGAAGGAGGAAAGGGGGGTAAGGGGTTGCACAGGAAGTAGAGTGTGGGTGGAGTCAGAGGTCAAGGCCTGACTTCCAACTCCCTCCACACACCCTCTCTGTCCTTCTGACCCTCTCTGTTGCTCCATGAGAGAGAGAGAGAGAGAGAGAGAGAGAGAGAGAGAGAGAGAGATAGAGATAGAGAGAGAGAGAGGGAGGGAGAAAGAGAGAGGGTGAGAGGCTCTGCTGCTGCTGTTGCTGTTGTGTGTGTTGTTGTGGTGCCAAAAGAGAATGGAAACAAAACGGGATCTCTGAACCGCTTTGGGGCTTGCAGCTCATGACTACTCACACTGTGTATGACCATCGCCCTGGCGACGTTTACTTAGTAACGCAATAAACGCATGTCTCCATTCGTTACAATTAACACCTCTGGTTGCCAAGGAAGTTATGTCCAAAACATACAATATGCAAAGGACCCTGTCTGATTTGCCTTTGTTGTTGTTGCAGAGTGTTTATAGCTAACTGATCTGTTGGTGAGCTCTCGTCATGGCCTGGCCTGCAACGAGGCTGCAGTCTGCTTCTAATTAACGCTATTTTGGACAGAGCGGGAACAATGTGAGGAAATGTTGTGTGGGGCAGAAACACTAGCAAGGACAGTCAATCCTGCCTGGTGTGTGTGCGCGCACGCGTGTGTGTGCAGTGCTAGCTAACATCTCCGACCAAAATAACATCCTCT
This sequence comes from Coregonus lavaretus, assembly GCF_964263955.1. NCBI lineage: Eukaryota > Metazoa > Chordata > Actinopteri > Salmoniformes > Salmonidae > Coregonus > Coregonus lavaretus. Next base: position 7,256,639 of record NC_140025.1, read on the forward strand.
GCTGTTTTGGGAGAACAGTTAAGAGGGGCGGGCGGTGGGGAGACAGGGGTGTGTGATGATATTTAGAACAATGTGTTGCCACTCGACAGGAAAAGGAAGCTTGCGTCTGGCCATGTGACACTCTGAGGTACCATATTTCTGTCTGTCCTCTACTCAACACTCGACCTCAGAGACTCAAAGTGACATTAACACGGTAACACAGATATAGACCGTTTCCTGAGAGAAATAGAGAGGAAGAGCGAGAGAGAGAGAGAGAGAGAGAGAGAGAGAGAGATGCAGAAAGAGACAGCGAGTGGAAGACTAGTAGTGAGAGTTGAGAACCGAGGCGAATATAAGGGGAAAAAAAAGAAGCCTCTGCAGTAAGAGTTAGCCACAATGTGGCCTATGAGGCAGCTAAAGTGTTGGTTTATCTATAAGTCAGAGTATGTGCCACTCACCATTGAAGAAGCTCTTGACCTTGAGGTATCCCACACTGAGCCGAAGCACAGACAGCTTGTCCAGCCTCGCACGTACATCCTCTGAGAACGGCAAAAGGCTGGTCAACTTGTCCAGCTCTCCGTTCAGCCGATCCCTGTGTCGCTTTGACGGGTTCGACTTGATGCCATCTGTAGAAGGGGGTTTAGGACTGAAAAAGAGAGAAAAATAAGTTAAGGTTCAATGATGAGGGTTTGAAATTGATGCAGGGTTGTTCATGGTCTCCGTTTCAACCCAAGACCTTGATCTTTCTATTAATGTTGAAAAGACTCTTCTGAGATATACTGGTGCTGAGAAATACACACAAGAGTAGAAAGTGTGACAAGCAGCCCAAGTCTCTCCTACACAGCCTGGTTTCTCTGGTGATTATGAAACCACCTTGCAAGAAATACTTTGGTAAAGGAGACAATGGAATAGTAGTGCTGGTATATCTTACATGGAATCCGGTTTCCTTTTACTGTAATGTGAAAATGCCTGATCAATTTAGTCCTTAATGAAGTTGGATCCACTCTATGATTTTAGCTATGTGCTATTTGGTTTAGGTTATTCCCCTGTCCACTGTTGGGTTGCTGTTGAAGTAAATTCTGGCACTAAAGAAGACTCTAAAGCTGTTGAAAATCAAACAAAGGGCCACTTCAGAAAATGAAATGTGATCCAGACCCAAAAACCTCCCAGTAAATTGTCTTTTAGAGAGATGTCTCAAGTTTGCAAATGTGCAAAATGGCACCCTATTCCCTATAGCACGTGTCAAACTCAAGGCCCGCTGGCGGTTTGAGTAAATAAATATATATACACTACCGGTCAAACGTTTTAGAACACCTACTCATTCAAGGGTTTTTCTTTATTTTTTACTATTTTCTACATTGTAGAATAATAGTGAAGACATCAAAACTATGGAATAACACATATGGAATCATGTAGTAACCAAAATATATTTTATATTTGAGATTCTTCAAATAGCCACCATTTGCCTTGATGACAGCTTTGCACACTCTTGGCATTCTCTCAACCAGCTTCATGAGGTAGTCACCTTGAATGCATTTCAATTAACAGGTGTGCCTTCTTAAACGTTAATTTGTGGAATTTCTTTCCTTCATAATGCGTTTGAGACAATCAGTTGTGTTGTGACAAGGTAGGGGGTGGGGTATACAGCAGATAGCCTTATATGGTAAAAGACCAAGTCCATATTATGGCAAGAACAGCTCCAATACGGAACATTTCAAGAACTTTGAAAGTTTCTTCAAGTGCAGTCGCAAAAAACATCAAGCGCTATGATGAACCTGGCTCTCATGAGGACCGCCACAGGAATGGAAGACCCAGAGTTACCTCTGCTGCAGAGGATAAGTTCATTAGTTACCAGCCTCCAAAATTTCAGCCCAAATAAATGCTTCACAGAGTTCAAGTAACAGACACATCTCAACATCAACTGTTCAGAGGAGACTGTGTGAATCAGGCCTTCATGGTTGAATTGCTGCAAAGAAACCACTACTAAAGGACACCAATAAGAAGAAGAGACTTGCTTGGGCCAAGAAACACGAGCAATGGACATTAGACCGGTGGAAATATGTCCTTTGGTCTGGAGTACAAGATTTTTGGTTCCAACCGCCGTGTCTTTGCGAGACGCGGTGTGGGTGAACGGATGATCTCTGCATGTGTATTTCCCACTGTAAAGCATGGAGGAGATGGTGTTATGGTGTGGGGGTACTTTACTGGTGACACTGTCTGTGATTTATTTAGAATTCAAGGCACACTTAACCAGCATGGCTACCACACCATTCTGCAGCGATACGCCATCCCATCTGGTTTGGGCTTAGTGGGACTATCATTTGTTTTTCAACAGGATATTGACCCAACACACCTCTAGGCTGTTTAAGGGCTATTTGACCAAGACGGAGAGTGATGGAGTGCTGCATCAGATGACCTGGCCTCCACAATCACCCGACCTCAACCAAATTAAGATGGTTTGGGATGAGTCGGACTGCAGAGTGAAGGAAAAGCAGCCAACAAGTGCTCAGCATATGTGGGAACTCCTTCAAGAATGTTGGAAAAGCATTGCAGGTGAAGCTGGTTGAGAGAATGTCAAGAGTGTGCAAAGCTGCCGTCAAGGCAAAGGGTGGCTATTTGAAGAATCTCAAATATAAAATATATTTTAATTTGTTTAACACCTTTTTGGTTACTACATGATTCCATATGTGTTATTTCATAGTTTTGATGTCTTCACTATTATTCTACAATGTAGAATATAGTAAAAAATAAAGAAGAACTGTTGAATGAGTAGGTGTTCTAAAACTTTTGACCGGTAATGTACTGAACAAAAATAACGCAACATGCAGCAATTTCAACGATTTTACTGAGTTACAGTTCATATAAGGAAATCAGTCAATTTAAATAAATAAATTAGGCCCTAATATATGGATTTCACATGACTGGGCAGGAGCGCAGCCATGGCTGGGCCTGGGAGGGTATAGGCCCACCCACTGGGGAGCCAGGTCCAGCTAATCAGAATGAGTTTTTTCCCACAAAAGGGCTTTATGACAGACATACTGTAAATACTCCTCAGTTTCATCAGCTGTCCGGGTGTCTGGTCTCAGACGATCCCGCAGGTGAAGAAGCCGGATGTGGAGGTCTGGGTTTGGCGTGGTTACACGTGGTCTGTGGTTGTAAGGCCCGTTGTAAGGCCGGTTGGACGTACTGCCAAATTATTTTTACAAAATGTTGGGAGGTCGGCTTATGGTAGAGAAATTAACATTACATTCTCTGTTAACAGCTCTGGTGGACATTCCTGTAGTCAGCATGCCAATTGCATGCTCCCTCAAAACTTGAGACATCTGTGGCATTGTGTTGTGTGACAAAACTGCACATTTTAGAGTGGCCTTTTATTGTCCCCTTGATATGCCACACCTGTCAGCTTCTTGATATGCCACACCTGTCAGATGGATGGATTATCTTGGCAAAGGAGAAATGCTCACTAACAGGGATATAAACAAATTTGTGCACAACATTTGAGAGAAATAAGCTTTTTGTGAAAAACATTTGGGATCTCGGTGAAGATCAAATATGGCCCGTGTGGAAAATGTGTTTGACAACCCGGCCCTATAGCATCAAAAGTAGCGTACTATAGGGAATATGGTGAAGAGTAGCTGAAGCCAGATGTGATCCTCAACCTCAAGTAAAGAACCAGGTCATTGGTGCAGTATGACGTCATCTTGATTCCTCACAAATACTGGCCTCTGTGTCCCAGGTGTTTGTCTTAGAGTAAGTCTCACCAAGCGCCTTTGGGTCACAGCTACTACACTCTCTCTGGCATATTCTTAGAAATGTACTTAACTCTCTTTGTAAACTGTCAAATAGCATAATTAATCCATTATAATGTTCAACTAACTACAAAAGGCCTTAAGTCAAAGAGCTTATATTAGGCTGGTCAGAGTTGTTTTAGCCATTTGTTAAGCAAGGCAATATTAGCTTTGTGTGTCAAGTATACTGTACATCATATTTAATCACCTATTCCAAGAAAAACTGTGTGAAACATTTTCTTGGAAATTAATTTTCATAGAAATAGATGACATTTCAAACCCTAAACATTATAATGTTTTTAACATAGTGTGTCATTGTCTACTCTTACCAGTCCTAATAAACCAACAAGCTCTCCCACTTCAGAATTTCCTGGTTCAATGTTTGGGAGAACCTTGTCTTGAGAAACCAAGCCATTGTTGTCAAATGGAGGTCTGTTGTAACCCAACACTGTATTTTCACCACCAAGGGCTTACCCGAAGGGATTTCAACGGTAACTCAAGCCAGAGGTTTGGACCCAAATTACACATTCCCCGAAAACAAGGGAAAGTGACGACACCAGAGACTGGCCTTGGGGACAATAGGCGCTTCATTCAGACCATCTCTGTCCGTCCACCGTCAGTTGGACTCCATCTTGGATTCCTCACACAGACAGAGGTAACTTCATTGTTGTAGCACAGGTGATATCACAAGTTAATAACAAATTCCAAGTGACATTAGCATGTTTTGATACGGGTGCATGTAGTTCAATGTTACATTAGTGTATTCTTAGTCACTGCAAGGACCACACAGTGATGTTTACATATTTATGTATTTATAATAAGATAAGTGCTAGCTTCTTGTAGCATTTTGGCTTACATAATTAAAATGTCCAACCTTTCCATAAACAGTTCAAACCAAATGGCCTAGATCTGAACCAAAATAGAAAACAGGCCAGTCTTCCAAAGGTCAACCTAATGGCTGAACAGAGGAGGAGCGATAGAGGAACCAGATCTAGGTAATCTGATTTTCAGTGTTATAACCGACACATGACAAGAGAGGCCTGTGCACGTTTGGAAACAGCAGGGCCCATGCCTGGATTCAAATAGTATTTGTTTCCCATCAGATACTTTCAACATTTGGCTTAGCCTGCATAGAGTGCCAGGTGGGCAGGGTTTTGCCCTTTTGGGCCTATTCCATTGGTTATTTTGCGCCAGGCAAGCTCAACCAAGGGCAGCTAAAGTATTTGAAAGTGCACAAATACTATTTGAGCCCGGCTCTGGTAAGGTCATTCCCACCCTGATAACCTCCAGTAGAACTCTATGAACATCTGTTTCTGGTCCACCTCAACAAAACAAGACTGGAATTAAACTCAGATGGCTCAACCTGCAGCATTCGTGTTGCCCACCTCGCTGGCTCTCTCACCATTTTACATTTAAGTCTTTTAGCAGACGCTCTTTTCCAGAGCGACTTACAGTTTTTTTAGTGAGTGCATACATTTTTCATACTGGCCCCCCGTGGGAATCGAACCCACAACCCTGGCGTTGCAAACGCCATGCTCTACCAACTGAGCTACAGGAGGCCTACTCATAAGGCAAATTCTTAAAACAATGGATGTGTAGTGTTATCTATTTTGGCAGAGTATTACCATCTTATTGCAAGACTGCTTTCCCAGACTCCCAAACAAAGGTACTTTGTCTGAGTCAGTGTAACAACAACCCCTGAATAAGATTAGGTTTTATGTCTAAAATAATAAGTACATCAAAACTGTCTAACATTCTTTCCAAACTGTTTGGTAAGGAAAAAAAAGACAAGGTAAAAAACAGTCTAACATTCTTTCCAAACAGTCAGGACACTGTCTGTGAAGTAATGGTGAAGGTAGTAGTCACACCTGTGGATGGGGAATAGGGGTCCCTTAACGTAAAGCTTTCAAATGTGGGAATGTGAACGCATGACCCTCCATGGTCATCACCATCGAAGTCATATTAATCCATTGACGTCCTTGCTGCCAAAAATAGCCCAGTCACTTCTAGCTCATTGGGTCAAGTGTTCCCGTAATGAGCTTCTGGTGAGGTCCGTTACAGTTAATGTAGCCATGTGACATCACTGACAAGTGGCAGGCCAGGGGTGGAGGGGTGGCAGAGGGTCTGGTGTGGACTGGAGAGCCAGGGTCTAACCTGTCTGTCTGTCTGTCTGTGTGTCTGTCTTTGTGTCTGTCTTTGTGTCTGTCTTTGTGTATCTGTCTGTGTGTCTGTCTTTGTGTGTCTGTCTGTCTATAAGTATCTTAGATAAAGTGAAATGTTTGTTGAATTGTTGGATCACTCTCATTTGATTTACAAAGGAATCACAAAGAGTCATGGATTTTCTGTTCTAAAAGGGATTCTTCCTGGCGGAAAACTCACAACTAAAAGTCAGTGACCTAGTGAGAGTGGCTGACTGAGCATCATACGCCCGAGTGGCGCAGTGGTCTAAGGCACTGCATCGCAGTGCTAGCTGTGCCACTAGAGATCCTGGTTCGAATCCAGGCTCTGTCGTAGCCGGCCGCTACTGGGAGACCCATGGGGTGGTGCACAATTGGCCCAGCGTCGTCCATGGGAGGGAATGGCTGGTGGGGATGTAGCTCAGTTGGTAGAGCATGGTGTTTGCAACGCCAGGGTTGTGGTTTCGATTCCCAGGGGGGTATGAAAAAGAAAAAAAGTATGTATGCACTAACTGTAAGTTGCTCTGGATAAGAGCGTCTGCTAAATGACTAAAAATGCTTAAAAAAGATATGCAGAGGGTTGTCTACTAAAACACTAGCGATGCATCCCAAATGTCATCTTATTCCCTATATAGTGCACTACATTTGACCAGAGAGCCCTATGAGCCCTGGTCAAAAGTAGTGCACTATATACGGAATAGAGTGCCGTTTGAGTCGCAACCTAGGCCTGGTCTGCACACAGCAGTCACACAATGATATCATTGTAGAGGTAGAAAAAGCTCACACTGTAGACGCTGTAGGTTATGTCATCAATCTTCTATTTTTAAAAGGCCAACAGGTTACCCTGTGCCATTGTTCCAACCTTCTGGAAATGTGATAGAGGGAGAGAGCAATGAAAAGAGAATGTTTACATATAGGGCTGGTAGAAAGTGTGGAGAGTGGAGAAAGAAAATACTTGTAAAAAGTTGAGCAAAATACTTGCTAATAGGGTCGTAAGGTTATGAGTAGGTAATAATAAAGTAATTACTCATACTTATTAACTCAATGAGTCCCACCGTATCGCTGGTGCGTTTCGGACTTCTAACCCCTTTTAAACATTGTGTGTTTGAGCTACAGTCTTCTTGTACCATTGGAATCGTCTGTTTCATTACCGGGGGCTGAGCTAGAGCGGTATTTGTGAGACAAGGGTGGAACCCGAAGGGGCCTGGGGCAGGTATTTTATACAAAAACGTCTGTAGAGCACCAATGGTTTGATCTACAAACTATTCAAAGTTTTCTATGAAACGCTGAGACTCTCACAAACACGCACATATTGTTTGCTTTATGATGCTCACGAGCTACACAAGAGTCGTTAGAAGGTAAGGGGTTCTTCTATATAGAAGATCATAGGAAATCCTAGGACATGTGTCTATAATACTGTAATATGCTCACATAGTTGCTGTCACAAACTCCAAACTCAACACAGTTGTCACTGACTAGTTCGATATTCATTTCCCAGTGAGCAAATAATTTCTGTACATACAGCATTCATTTTTTTATCAGGATTTTGCTTAGGCTGACCTTATTTTTGTATTGAAATGTGTCAATACAACTCATGAATGCAACTGTTTATGTACATATAAGGGCTGGCCATGCAGATAAATGAAAGTCAGATATGCTAAAAGACGATTTTTACTGGAATGTTGGGACCAACGGGACCAAACAGTTCTGAATACTGCGATACATTTAAACATTTTAAAAAACGATTTGTTCAAGTAATTTTTTTCTCCAGAGAATACAACTGTGTAACTTTGCATGAGTTAGAAATATGTTAATTTGCAGAGGAAAAAAATTAAGAAATACAAAAAAGTTGATTAAAAAAACGCAGGACTATCATATTACAACATTTCGGCCCAGCTTCCCCTGCTCTCCCTCCCCATGTAAGCATTGCGTGAGAGCGCAGCCAATTTTCAACTTGATTAAGACTAATGCAAGACGACCATTTCCATGCCAGCCCATAACTACACACCAAAACACAATCTTAAGGTAACCCTAAAGACTTGAGGAAGCATTTATAGTAGGCTGCTGTGGCAAATACAGGGAATTTAAATAGAGGAGATTGTATAGATAAAAAATCTAATGAAAATGGTTTGGAACGAGACAATGTGCAGAATCACTGCAGATACCCAGAGCTATACCAACATTATGCACAACTTTAACGCAAAACCAGTATCATAATATGAATATTATTAATTTAATATGATCAATTATAGATTGATACATAACACTCCAAACAATGTGTAACGTAAAAATGCAGTCATGCATTCACCCATACAATTATGACAAAAGGTAGTGAACATGCACATCGGTCTTATTTGCGTAACTTGATTTAGTGAAGCTCAGACCCCATAGCCTATACTGAAAATAAGTGCCACACGATAGGCTACACAAGTCTACTATACACATAATAGTAGAATAGCCTTCAAATTAAACATTTAGTTTATTGTTTTATGTCGTTATAAACGGTTTTAGTAGTATTGGTTGACCTGTAAGATAACTTACACAACGTAGCCGTATCTTTTAACTTGAAAATTATATTCAGAGTTGCTTACATTTTCTGAACAGGCTTCTTCCGTTTCTTAGCTGCGTACTGCGCCGTACTCCCCAACATGATGTATCTCTCACTAAGAAAGTCTATAGAATAAGACTATCCTATACGTTTCCCTCTTATTCTTGCAGATATATTTCGAAGAAACACGACAAGATAAAGCTCTGTATAATGTCAATATCCAGAGTCCGCCGATGCACAGAACGTCTCATAAGTCGAAGCTCCAAATATGCGTAGAAACTATTCCTCTTGGTAGACCAGACCGATACATCCAAAATTGCTTTTTGATATAAAAGTTTAGGGAAACCTTTCACACTACACAGCAGACAGCAGCTAGAAGTGGCGTGCGTGATCGGAACACATTTGACTCCGTCCTTTTTTCATTTTTTTCAAGCTGTCATTCCTACTGCATTCACATACTGTACACCAGTTGCGCGAACGCAATGGCTGCTTTTTCTGCTACTCAAACCAATCCAGAGCGCTGGTTCACTGTAGCTCGCGCAGCAGTTACAGTGGGGCTGCTCGCTATTGGTGCACAGCGCTTTCAGGAAATATAACACAGAAGAGAGAGATATACATTTAAAAGGGCAATCTGCGATTCAAACAATAATAAAGCAGCGACCCCGCCACTGTTTTGGTAAACAGCTGAGGGATGTAGCTGGAGAAATGTATGCACTCTGAAATTCAGTCTCCTCTTTCTCTGTGATGGCTTGGCTTGGCCAGTGGATCCTAGTAGCAGGACAGTATTTCCAGTACATGATAATATTGGATAATTATATTTTTGGGAGAAACTGAAGTGAATGATTAACACTGACAATAGGGACTTACTGGTAAAGATTCAACCACTTCAAGGTGACACAGTAGACAGGATTAGAATCACACAGAATAGAAACTAACAGAATAGGATAGAATAAAATAGATCCCCTCACTGCATCATGACTGTGTTACTACCAATCATGTGGACTGGGCCAGGGAGGCCAATGTTTATTGACACGTGGCATTGACACTCCAGACTGTGATTGGTTTGGTCGGGTCGCCCAGGCCTTGCTGTCTGGCAGGTAGTGGAAAAACACACACAACCTCTGACCGACCATATTCACCACAGAGCATGAACTAGCTGCAGCACACATATTGAACCAGTGTCAGTAAAAACAAACAGTCACAGAAAGGACAGTAAAGCACACCACAGAATAGCTGACAGCTTTGACTTGGCTGGCAGAGAGGAGTGATATGTAATGTGTCAAATCAACTTACTCAACACTCCACAAAGTAGGTCCCCATGGTTACAAGTGAACTTCTACACCCTTCATTATTGTCTAATCTGTCATCCTTTACTCCTACTCCCTGTCAGTAAACACTGAATAGAGGATTGGGGTTGAAAAGGTCTCTCTGTTCTTGTTCAAGGTGATTAATCAGTCGATCACAATGTATTTTGGCTTCATATATTCAGCTGCTGGCCATGACATAGCATTCCAACATATTTCATAACCACTGTTTATGTGTGGATCCACATATCAACAAAGTATTTGACCAATTGTCAATTGAAGCAACGTATTGGGGTTTACACTATAATGGAAACTTAACACATGAAATCAGTCAACATTACTGTAGCACTGAAGCTTAATTGAACAAAAATTGTGACAAATGTATGTTGAGAAATACAGTGATGGAAACACAGAGCCTAAATTGAGTGCAATTCTAGAACTAACACCAGTTGGTTATTTTGTGCTTGTTTTTTTGCGTCTGTTTTTCCCCTATTAACAACACTCACCAGAAGTCATTTGGCATAGCTGCCAATTAAGGTAATCTATCCAAGCAAGTGTTGGAGATCACCATCATAGCCACTGGAGGGAAAGTCTCTGCCATAGTGAAGAACAAATTAACACATGGGAAAACCTATTTCGTTACCATAGAGCCACTGTTGTTGGTGCTGATAAACAAACCAGTTACAAGTAAGTAGCTATTTATGATATGCCACCATCTGGCACCATTAAATTACTTTTACGGTTGAAAACACATCCAATTAAATCAAAGTTTGACTTGAAATAAAGAAAATCTGGCCGGTAACATACAGGAAACTGACACACAGACCTTAGTTAGTGAAGTTGTCTTGGTTGCACTGTAATTATGTAGATTGCAGAGGGAGTGTAAATTGTATGAATTAAAATGAAGAAACTACTGTTTGTAGTGAGAACAAAGGTAGTTTATAGAACCCTCTCTGTTTTGACATTCATTTGAAGCACGGCGCTATTATTGAAATGATGGAGTTTAGATCTGAAATTCTACTTCAATCTGAAATATTATTCATAAAATGCTCTTAAAATAGCTGCAGTATGATAAAATTAGATGGTTATCATCAAGGTAGAATTATCACATCAGTTTATGCAACCAGAAGAGAAGCTCTATCTGACATGTCAAGAAATATACATGCAACATTAACAAAACTGCACTCTTAACATGAGCTAATTAAAGAATTACACTGTATTTAGAGTTATACAATTCAGAGAAATGTATATTGTTTGGCGGGGACAGGGTGAAACTGTGGTTAGTTTCCAGTTCTAGATGGCAAATCAAAGATTGCTACCATAGTGTTTAAAAAGACACGCAGAGGTGATTTTAATACACTAGTAAATCTGTTGAAAACAGTTTTAAATGTTACTCACTGAACTTTTACTGGGTAGCATTTAGTTCTATAACCAGCTTCATAAAGTGAAATGAGTGCTGTGTCATTTTGGATTCTTCTCAATTATGACATCTTTCTGCACCTGCATCCATGATATAGCGCTTCAGAAAACTGATGTGCTTTAAGGAAAAATAAAATGCAATTTATATGTCACCTGCCTTTGCAAAGTATTTGTTGGGATAAAGGGACTAAGATATACTTGTTTGTGAGTGTCATAACTAAGGACAGTTTAGGTTGCACAAACGGAAAAGTAAACAAAAATACTACGATTTTATAGATTTGAGGCTTCTCTACCCCCTCTGGTCACCTCTGCTCACCCTGCAGTTACTGACTGACATCCATCATTACAGGCTTATTACCGCAAGGAATTCTGCCCCTAGAGGTGAAAACCAGAACCCTTGTAGGATAGGTTGGCAATTTATAAGAAGAGAGGCAGAGGAATTTGGCACCATGACCATTCCACACAATCCATTTATATGTGTATCTGAAAATCACTGACCATGGTTATTCATATTCACAGCATTGCTGTTTTCCTGATACTGATACCTTCTGACAGTGTTAGAGTTTAGTCTGACGAGTTGATGTGGATGACGTTGTTTTGAAATGAGCATAATGTCTTTCTCTGCCCTCGCCCTTCACTTTACGAAACACTGAATGAAGCACTGGTTCTTCAAAAGACTGAACTGGCTCGAAGTTCAAAACTCAAGCTGTTGGATGGCCGCTCTGTCCAGCCATCAACTTGTGCTGTACTTATAAGGGTGCAGCACTAGTGGAAAAACAACAACAACCTAGCTAAATCTGATACTATCACATAGGTCTGGGAACAGTTACAGGAGCTTACCTCTAATCAAAATGGCTGCAGAAGGTTGTGATTTGGCATCGTTTCATTGGCTACAAGTTGTTTGTGTTTACCTCTCCTTGAAGCAGAGAGGGGAAGTCCGGGGTTGTCTGGTTCCCAGAGAAAGGAAGGGATTAAATCCATTGTTAAATCCAGAAGTGGCCCTTACCCTTTACTCAGATCTGAGTAGCCATATCTAGCCAAGCACTTGATCTGCGGAAGAGGAAAATTAAGAGTCTACAAGGAAATACAAGTCTTCTCTCCAGTGAAGTTCTTTCGTCTCTCTGCACTCTCATCATTATATTTATGGGTACAGTAATGTATCATTGTACATAATATTGAATATATTATGAGTAAATTCTTAGAGGATATCTGTCATCATTCTGGTGCTGTAAATCATAAAGTATTGCACTCTCTCTGCACTCAGCTCGGTGGTGGACCTTGCAGTGTTCCTCTCAATGAATAGCTTATACAGTCTTGTATAGATGTATGAAACATGCTGAAAATGAAGGACACATTATCTCCACCTTAAAGTACCAAACCTGAGAGAGACTCAGTCCAGATCTGGACCCTGGACCGACACATGCATACGCGCACACACACACACACACACACACACACACACACACACACACACACACACACACACACACACACACACACACACACACACACACACACACACACACACACACACACACACACACACACACACACACACACACACGCACACACACACACACTCTTTCGGTCTTATAGTCATCCTGAATGTGATTGTCTTCTGAGAGACCCGTAATTGCGGACAGATGTTGGCGTAGTCGACATAGTGTGTGTGAAAAACAGGGTGGAGGGTGGGGGAGAGTTGGTCGGTCCGGCCATTGTATAAACTTTACCTTACCGTCTGGTCATGGCTTTTTCCATGGCAGCTCTAACTCTCTCTCTCTCCAGCCCAATGAATCACAACTGGGTTTATTGGAAGGGACTTAACCCTTGTGGGCGTTCGGTTGGCCTTTTGGAAGACAAATTGGTCCCATTTCTCATCTTGTTTTCTTATGATGAGAGATTATTAGCTGTGAACTTTTTAAAGGAGGCGAGGGTAGTGAGTTATGCTCGCTGTCATACAGAGTACTGAGTGGGCTTTAGGACTGTAGTCTTGCCAGTACATTCCTACTCAGGAAACTATTTGTTTGCGTCAAACACTGAAGTCAGCCTTCACTTTAGCCTTGCCTCTATACTTTCAACAGAAACTGAAGACCACCATTTATTCAAACAGTGTGAGGTAGAGTACTCCTAAGTGCCTACCTAGCTGACATGTTTTGAATAGTAAGGCCAGAGTGTGCTATTTGTCCTCTACAGTGCAGATTGCAGATGGAAGGGCTCTACAGTACGTTTCACTCCTGTGAGTAGATCATGGCTACACACACTGGGTCTCCTGTAGGTAGAAGTGGACACGGATCCAGTCATCTCAGATCAGTGCCAAGGAGATAGGAGATAGGATTTGGGATTTAAGGGATATCTCTGCTGCCCAACCTACTGGGAAATGGCGGGCCAACTTAACTGTAAACTCCAGTCTGTACCCTACAGGTATAAGGCCAGTGGTAAGTTTGGGTACCTTATAGTTTGGGTTTGAGTGTAGATAACAGGTTGACTGCTGACGCCCAGGCTAGCCTTCTCCCACCGGGGCCACACCACTCCTAATGCCCAATTTTCTCCAAGTGTGAGAAAATAAACATGTTAATGATGAGTGGAGCTGCACACTGAATGAGGCCAGCTCCACATGTGCTTTGAGTTGGGAAGGGGATTGGGAGGCTCAGGTCTGACAAAGCCCCATTGGTAACTGATATAAGGCTGTGGCACGTTCAGGCTCTTTCGTGGGTCACCTCATAGGCTCCCACTATTGACGTCCACTATGGATGCTTTGGAATGACGAGTGAATAGGAAAATATTTATGTATACAGAATATACACTACCGTTCAAAAGTTTGGGGTCACATAGAAATGTCCTTGTTTTCAAAAGAAAAGCAATTTTTTTGTCCATTAAAATAACATCAAATTAATCAGAAATACAGTGTAGACATTGTGAATGTTGAAAATGGCTATTGTAGCTGGAAACGGCAGATTTTTAATGGAATATCTACATAGGCGTACAGAGGCCCATTATCAGCAACCATTAGTCCTGTGTTCCAATGGCACGTTGTGTTTGCTAATCCAAGTTTATCATTTTAAAAGGCTAATTGATCATTAGAAAACCCTTTTGCAATTATGTTAGCACAGCTGAAAACTGTTGTGCTGATTAAAGAAGCAATAAAACTGGCCTTCTTGAGACTAGTTGAGTATCTGGAGCATCAGCAATTGTGGGTTCGATTACAGGCTCAAAATGGCCAGAAACAATAACGTTCTTCTGAAACTCGTCGGTCTATTCTTGTTCTGAGAAATGAAGGCTATTACATGCGAGAAATTACCAAGAAACTGAAGATCTCATACAACGCTGTGTACTACTCCCTTCACAGCCATTTACAACATTAATAATCTCTACACTGTATTTCTGATCAATTTGATGTTATTTTAATGGACAAAAAATTTGCTTTTCTTTCGAAAACAAGGACATTTCTAAGTGACACCAAACTTTTGAACGGTAGTGTATATACACATGGCCATATACACTACACTGCTCGTCAAATATCTCATTCCAAAATCATGGGCATTAATATGGAGTTGGTCGCCCCTTTGCTGCTATAACAGCCTCCACTCTTCTGGGAAGGCTTTCAACTAGATGTTGGAACATTGCTGCGGGGACTTGCTTCCATTCAGCCACAAGAGCATTAGTGAGGTCGGGCACTGATGTTGGGCAATTAGGCCTGGATCGTAGGCGACGTTCCAATTCATCCCAAAGGTGTTCGATAGGGTTGAGGTCAGGGCTTTGTGCAGGCCAGTCATGTTCTTCCACACCGATCTCGACAAACCATTTCTGTATAGACCTCACTTTCTGCACAGGGGCATTGTCATGCTGAAACAGGAAGGGGCCTTCCCCAAGTTGGAAGCACATAATCGTCTAGAATGTCATTGTATGCTGTAGCATTAAGATTTCCTTTCACTGGAACTAAGGGGCCTAGCCCAAATACTGAAAAACAGCCCCAGACCATTATTCCTCCTCCGCCAAACTGTACAGTTGGCACTATGCATTCGGGCAGGTAGAGTTTTCCTGGCAGCCGCCAAAACCAGATTCGGCCGTCGAATCTGCCAGATGGTGAAGCGTGATTCACCACTCCAGAGAAAGCATTTCCACTGCTCCAGAGTCCAATGGCGGCGAGCTTTACACCACTCCAGCCGACGCTTGGCATTATGCATGCTGATCTTAGGCTCAGCCATGGAAACCCATTTCATGAAACTCCCGATGTACAGTTGAAGTCGGAAGTTTACATACACCTTAGCCAAATACATTTAAACTCAGTTTTTCACAATTCCTGACATTTAATCCTAGTAAAAATTCCCTGTCTTAGGTTAGTTAGGAACACCACTTTATTTTAAGAATGTGAAATGTCCGAATAATAGTAGAGATAATTATTTCTTTCAGCTTTTATTTCTTTCATCACATTCCCAGTGGGTCAGAAGTTTACATACACTCAATTAGTATTTGGTAGCATTGCCTTTAAATTGTTTAACTTGGGTCAAACATTTCGAGTAGCCTTCCACAAGCTCCAACTATAAGTTGGGTGAATTTTGGCCCATTCCTCCTGACAGAGCTGGTGTAACTGAGTCAGGTTTGCAGGCCTCCTTGCTCGCACATGCTTTTTCAGTTCTGTCCACACATTTTCTATAGGATTGAGGTCAGGGCTTTGTGATGGCCACTCCAATACCTTGACTTTGTTGTCCTTAAGCCATTTTGCCACAACTTTGGAAGTATGCTTGGGGTCATTGTCCTCATGATGCCATCTATTTTGTGAAGTGCACCAGTCCCTCCTGCAGCAAAGAACCTCCACAGCATGATGCTGCCACCCCTGTGCTTCACGGTTGGGATGGTTTTCTTCGGCTTGTAAGCCTTCCCGTTTTTCCTCCAAACATAGCAATGGTCATTAACAGTTCTATTTTTGTTTCATCAGACCAGAGGACATTTCTCCAAAAAGTACGATCTTTGTCCCCATGTGCAGTTGCAAACCGTAGTCTGGCTTTTTTATGGCGGTTTTGGAGCAGTGGCTTCTTCCTTTCTGAGCGGCCTTTCAGGTTATGTCGATATAGGACTCGTTTTACTGTGGATATAGATACTTTTATACCTGTTTCCTCCAGCATCTTCACAAGGTCCTTTGCTGTTGTTCTGTGATTGATTTGCACTTTTCGCACCAAAGTACGTTCATCTCTAGGAGACAGAACGCGTCTCCTTCCTGAGCGGTATGACGGCTGCATGGTCCCATGGTGTTTATACTTGCGTACTATTATTTGTACAGATGAACGTGGTACCTTCAGGCGTTTGGAAATTACTCCCAAGGATGAACCAGACTTGTGGAGGGCTACAATTATTTTGCTGAGGTCTTGGCTGATTTCTTTAGATTTTCCCATGATGTCAAGCAAAGAGGCACTGAGTTTGAAGGTAGGCCTTGAAATACATCCACAGGTACACCTCCAATTGACTCAAATGATGTCAATTCGCCTATCAGAAGCTTCTAAAGCCATGACATCATTTTCTGGAATTTTCCAAGCTGTTTAAAGGCACAGTCAACTTAGTGTATGTAAACTTCTGACCCACTGGAATTGTGATACAGTGAATTATAAGTGAAATAATCTGTCTGTAAACAATTGTTGGAAAAATTACTTGTGTCATGCACAAAGTAGACGTCCTAACCGACTTGCCAAAACTATAGTTTGTTAACAAGAAATGTGTGGAGTGGTTGAAAAACAAGTTTTAATGACTCCAACCTAAGTGTATGTAAACTTCTGACTTCAACTGTAGCTTCCAGAGGTATTTTGGAACTCGGTAGGGAGTGTTGCAACCGAGGACAGATGATTTTTACGTGCTATGCGCTTCAGCGGTCCCGTTTTGTGAGCTTGTGTGGCCTACCACTTCACGGCTGAGCCGTTGTTGCTCCTAGACTTTTCCAATTCACAATAACAACACTTACAGTTGACCGGGGCAGCTCTAGCAGGGCAAAAATTTAGCTTAGCTCTTCAGTATGGGCCATTCTACTGCCAATTTTTGTCTATGGAGATTGCATGGCTGTGTGCTCGATTTTATACACCTGTCAGCAATGGATGTGGCTGAAATAGCCGAATCCACTCTTTTGGCGATGTATATATATAATGTTTATTTTGAATTATAAACATTTGCAGCTAAAAACTGAATTGCAGCATACATAGGCCTACGTAAGTAAGTAAATAAAAAAGATCAGATGTAGTATACAATATTACAGTTAAGCAGCATTAAGCAGTCTCACAAAGTAAGGCATCGGACTGTTGTAGTATCTGTCAGTCAGAGTAGGGGGAAGGTTCAGTTTGTAACTGGATCGTGTAGATCTGCCACTGAGATGGCCTTCCGTCTGAAGCAGCCATTTGTTGTAATCCTGGAATTTCTTTACGTTTCTGGGCAAAGGATCTGCAGAGGTGGGTGCGGCGGGACTCCAAGGACGGCAAGCCCAGGTCATTGCATACAGAGTCGTAGGAGGTGTAGGTGGGGCCCATGATGATTTTGGTTGTACGTAGTTGGATCTTCTCAAGTTGGTGGTGTTGGTGGGCTGTGAGACCTGGGTGCCATACTGGAGTGGTGTACTCGAGCACTGGTCTCTTCAAAGCAGGTATAGACTGTCAGAAGGTCTTCGGTCGGAAGGTTGAAGTGGCGAAGATGGTTCATCATGAAGAGCCTTCGGTTCCCTTTGGTGTTAATATCGGTGATGTGTGTGTCCCATTTTAGGTTGGCTTGGAATGTCACACTGAGCGCTTTGGCACTGGACACCACCTCAAGTGTGTGGCCGGAGATGGATCATTGCAGAGGTGAGTCAGGATTGTGGCTGAAACAGGTGTACATGACTTTGCAGTTTGTTAGGTTGAGCTTCATCTTGTTTTGTTCTTACCAGTCGGCTAGTTGGTTGAGGCCCTGCTGTATGGTGGAAGTGTCTTGATTTAATGAGGTTCAGGTCATCCACAAAGGCCAGGAGTTGGATAGGGTACCCTCTGATGCACCGTTGACGTGTACAAATACAATTGGACCAAGCCGTGTGCCCTGGGGGAAGCCACAGGAGAGTTTTTGGGCCTGGGATAGAGTCTAATAGTATCTTGTCACCTGGCTACGGTCGGAATGGAAGTTACAAATCCATAGCATGATCTCTGGTCGGACAGATCATCTCAAAAGGTGTTTCATTGCAATGGTGTGATCAACTAGACCAGGGCTGCCCAACCCTCTTCCTGGAGATCTACCGTCCTGTGGGTTTTCAGTCCAACCCTAATTTAACACACCTGATTCTACTTATTAGCTGCTCAACAAGACCTTAACTAGCTGAATCAGATATGCTAAATTAGGGTTGGACTGAAAACCTGCAGGACAGTAGATCTCCAGGAAGAGGGTTGGGCAGCCATGCACTAGACCAAAGGCCTTGCTGTAGTCTGTCAGGACCCATGTGCTGGAGGTGCCTCTGGTGTCTGTTCTGTACAGCTGGTCTGCCATGTTTATAAGGCAGTGGGTGGTTGAGTGTCACTTGAGGCAGCCAAACTGTTGGTTGGAGATGTTCTTTTGGATATCCTGTTACCCATTCAGCAACAAAACCATCACACACGTTTGCCAGAAGTGGCGTGAGCGATACAGACCGTAGCTGGTCAATGCTCGGTGGATTACTCTTCAGCAGGGGGATCACTATTGCCTCCTTCCATTGATGTGGAACCACTCTTTCACGCAGGGAGGTGTTGAAGATGTCAGTCAGGGGGATGGATATTTCAACAGCAAATTCCCTGATTTATCTGCCACTGATGAGGCTAGGACCTGGGGCTTTTCTGGTTGGAACGGCAAGTAGTTTCCTATGCATTTCCCATGGTTCAACAGTAGGGAGTGGCATAGCTGGCAAGAATCCAGGTAGGTCTGACAGGTTTAGTGGTGGTAATGATGTGATGAAAGAGGAAAACTTGTCATTTATAGCATTGGCAATGGCAGAAGGGTTGTCTGGGTCCAGCCCGTCTTTTTACTGCTGTGGCTGGGTTCTCCCTCTTGTTTTTCTGGATTTTGGTGTGGTAGAATGTTGATCTTACTGCCTTGATCACTCTCTGGGTTGTGTTCCTCAGTGTGTGCCATGAAGGCCAGTCTTTTTCACTGAAGGCTTTTTGTCTGCTTTTAATCAGCTCATTGATTCTGGGTGAAATCCAATCCTCATCCTGTGCATGCATCCTAACCACCCATTTTGGGACGTAAGCTGCAATGGTGTGATTCAGGGTGTTATGAAAGTTGTCTGTTTTCTCCTGTGTGTTCTCCACATTTATTACTTCCGGACATTTATGGAGGGAAAGCCACTGACCACATGCTCTGATGCTTGACTCTTTCATTGGTTTAATAACTTCTTTCCTGGTTGTGTTAGTGACAGAATGAGACTTGGGTGTGATAACTACAATATTATGATCACTGAGACCCAAAGGTGACATTGTTGAAGGATTACTATAAAAGTCCTCTAGGTTGATAATGACAAAGTCAAGGATGGCATTCTGTCTAGTTGGAATATTAACAAGTTGTTGTAATCTGAGCATAGTCCAGACACATCAACATGGTTAAAATCACCATGTTGGATAAGTTGATCTTCTGAATTGGATTGAGGGGGGGAATATACCACATAGGTTATAATTGATCCAACTTGCCTTGGTAATCATTTAGGTGCAGGTTGTCATTGTTGAGAGAATTCGAATCAAAACATGACATGAATCAGACTGATATATTCTCAGATTGTCTAGATCAAAGTAATCTATTCTTAATCAGCTTCCTAAATCAAACACTTTTTTAAAATAAAAAACACTTAAAACAGTGAATAACTAATACATGATACATGTACAGGAGTAATCATCCAAGGCTGCCATATCGGCACCTTGGCAACCACAGAATTCCTAGTGATGATATGTAACATAACATAACACATGAATGTAATCATGCTTTTCAGATTGAAAAACATTACCACCATTTTTTTTTGTACCTGATGGAGTGCAGACTGGGCAGTAGACTCACCTTATCTCCAGGCAATCAGACTTTTAAATAGTCACCACTAGCCGGCCTCCACCCAGTACCCTGCCTTGAACTTTAGTCACTGTTACTAGCCGGCTAGCACCCGGTACTCTACCCTGAACCTTAGAGACTGCTGCCCTATGTACATAGTCATTAAACACTGGTCACTTTAATAATGTTTACATACTGTTTTACCCACTATGTATATACTGTATTCTAGTCGAGGCTCATCATAACTACTGCTGTACACACCTTTTCTATTCATATACTGTCCATACTGTCTATACACACCATCATATAATATATATATATATATTTATATTCCAGACTCTGACATTGCTCGTTCTAATATTTATATATTTCTTAACTTATTCCTTTCTTTTTTATTTGGGGAGTTGGTGTATTGTTTTGTATTGTTATATATTACTGCACTGGTGGAGCTAGAAGCATTTCGCTGCACCCATGATAACATCTGCAAAATATGTGTACGTGACCAATACAATTTGATTTGATTTGTAAGTCCCCTTTCTTCCTTCACTCAACTCCATAAAAGTTCTGGTGGACTGACATGGACCAAACAGCATGAATTATGAAGAAGAGATGCATAGTTTTCATCACTGTCAGAATTTCATGGCAACAACATTCCACTGGGCACAGACGTCAATTCAACGTCTATTCCACGTCTATTTCATTGAAATTACATGGAAACAAAATTGATTCAACCAGTGTGTGCCCAGTGGGATAGGCATATCTTATTTTCCCAGTTCCCAAAAGAATAAACTCCCACCCTGCCCGTCCTCTTGATCTTACTGCCAAGCTCAGCTGTGTAATGTATCATTATATTGAATATCACGTCTACCTGGCTGGCACAACTTTGAGAGATAGGATAATATGATTTATGAGGAATGTTCTTCTCTCATGTTTATCTGACTGGAAGTGTTTTCAAGATCAGAGTTGGAATTTAAATAACAGAATAATATATAATCCATGACAGCAGTCTTCAGACATCTACTTTCCTCTACCTGACCGTCTGTTAACTGTGGCATCCAGAAGGAGGGGCACTACAGTGATCTTGGAGGGAGACAAACAGCTCACCTTTGGTCCTAGGGCATTGGGTTTATGACACCTGGGTCTGGCCTAGATCCCCAACCTTTGGGTTTTCCCAACTGATGACCACCACTCACTCTGGACAAGTAGCATAGACACAGATACTGTATGTTGTGGTCGCACAAAAGGCATGGACACCACCTTACAGAATCATGTAAATGTTTCTAACGAAGAATGCAATTAAGGAGGCCCCTAAGGATCAACAGTAACTACATAAAATATATTTACAGAGAGAAAAAATTACAAATGTCACTTACGATGCGTGTTCCCTTAGCATACAGCAGCAGCAGTGCCATTGAAGAGTAGGACTACTGTTCATCGCTGGCAGCTACAGTAGAAACAGGGCCTCGTTTTTCATTCGCATAAGCCCAGTAATCAGTATGGATAATCAGAAGTTGGAAAAGCCAGCACAAATAAATTCGTATGAAGGAATGATCTCCCCCTCAGCCCGACCAACAGATGGGAACACTCCAAAGGGGAACACTTGTGTTTGGGTGCTTTCTGCACTCCACACTTTCCTCCCCGACTACTTTAGGATCTATTATGTGGGTTTACCTCATGCATTTTAATGGACATGTGTGGTGATTAAGTGTGTTTAGTAACACATCTACAAAAACTCAGATCAATACCCTTTTTGTACAGTAAGTCAATAACGTTTTGATTCTGTGGGACTAATGTCTATACGTGTATATGTGGTATTGCATGCAATCTGCAATCTGAGGGACATTAGTCCTACGGTACTTATTTCTAATGGTTCTACTTGCATGTCAAAAAAACCTGTTTTGAGAAAATGCTCAGAATAATTCTGTCTCTTTTTGAGTTAGGATAGTAGTATACACAAACATGTGGTTGTATTATATGTGACCAGCACAAAGTCAAAGTCCCTAACCTCCGCGGCTTTGCATTTTCATATAAGAGTGTGCTGCAGTGCCTCACTGCATGGTGGCCTACTGTAGCCATGCTTGGACATGAGAGGAGAGGTGATTGCGTTGAGTCAACAGCAGTGCCTGGTGTTGAGGCTGTCTCGGCTCGGGCTGCCTGACTCTAAGTGGGTAGAGTGAGCCCCTTCCCTCGGAAAACTGTGTTCGCACGCGAGGGGCCCCATGTCCCAGCATTCTCAGCTGGTGACTTCAGGAGAAGACTGTGAAGCTGGAGCTGAAGAACTGAGCATGGGCCAGGCCTCTCTGGCCCATTGGGACCCGCCATCCACAGCCTCCCAGCCCCAGTCTGTTATTTCCAGTGTTATTGAAGAGTGGGGCCTCCTCTGCTTTTGGCCGGGCTCCGTCCCTCCACTCATCTGTAGTTGATTAGAGCCCCGGTCGGTCGGTTGGTTTCTCCCTGGTTCCCCAGCGCTGACATGAAGTATGGGCCTAGCGAGGCCCAGGCTACACTCACAACGATAAACATGACGACTTCCCATGAACTCATGCATACCCTTGTACTGAATGAAAAATTAAACACTTTAGACCTAACAGTTAACACTCACTTCAAGCAGAACAGAGAGTGATAAAAGATCCCTATTAATGTTAATGTTGTTGTATACGAGGCTGTCTGTCATATTTGTTGATGTAGTTTGTCATTATTGGTGTTGGTTTGATAGGGGATGGATTTGATAACTGAGGTTGTGTTACAGTAGCAAGCATGTGGTACTATGCCATAGCAAGTCTTTCTGCTACACTATACCATGTGGCTTTGAGTACCTGTCAAAAAACACAACGGGACAAGCAAGGAGCTGACACTTCCTATTGCATACAATAACAGCATCCTTGTAGAAAATATTTTACAGTAAATACATTATACCTATGTGGAAATATAGCCTAGTCCTTTTATGTTTATTTTTTTCCTTAGGCAACTTAGAATGTCACATTTGGTTTCCTTTGGGTGTTTAACCTTGGTTTTCATCAAGTAACTGTCTGATGAAAACTTCTTATCTCCAAAACAGAATGCTTTCAGGAAATAAGAAATGACCATATTTTCCCATTAACGAACATATCATTATAAAACTTCAGAAGCTATTTTGAATACATTTTACATCTTGGTCCTAGTTATGAAATGTTCGGAGTACATTGAGGGGTGTTGATGCTTTCAATAAGTATACAAAAGTTAAAATTGGCAAAAATTGAGTTACGCGGTTATCAGACAGCGACGTTATGTAAAGTTCAATTCTCACTATTAGTCAGTGGACGTCATTATTACTTTAGTTGCATAAATTGATCTGATAAGGTGTGTGAGTTAAAGTGCAAATTCCCCACTACAGGCCTGCACTCTCTCGCTCTCTCTCCATGCCTATTGGCTTCATCCATGCATTTGGTCGCTGACTGGGAAATATTTTTCCTGGGAACATGACAGGTTCCTTTCCCATTGGCCCTTCGCTCCTCTGCATCACTGAACACTTGCTCATGTCAATATTTTCCCAAAACTCACACGCATAGGACCGCTGTTCAACACACAGACTTGTAAAAGTCAAATGTTAATCAACCATCACATTGTTCAAGGCAAATTATGGTAAGGCCGTGCTTTTCTTGGCAATCTTTTCCCTCTTTCCTCTTAGAGGCATGTAAGCCAGCTGGGTATGTGTAGAGAGGCACAGTGTGGGCCTAAATTACAAAACAAATTCTGAGGTCAATTTACAAATGGATTTAGGATATCCCACATTCTCTCACTACTCTTACTATATGGGAAATATGTCTTCTTGTGATTTAAAAGGACATTCAACAATTTATTCAAATGTTCAAAGGGTTGGATATATTAGATTAAGAGGCAAGATATACTGAATAATGGTTGCAATAGACTTAGCCAAGAATGAGCATTTTGAAACTATTTGGGCTGAAAAAAAGGAGGAAAGGGGAACTACTAGATTAGCTGCATAGCAGTTTAACAAAAACCCTCTACTCTTAAAAGGGCTGATGGTCATTTCATAATATTGATCATGTTTGAGAGGAAATACGTTTTGGCCCTCCATATACTGAGCCAAAAGCATATACTTTTTCGTACCATGTTTTCAATCATTTCTTTGTGTGTTTAATGTTTATCTGTCCTTAACTTACTTTACAGTTTTTTGTTTACTTTCTGTATACGTCCATCAACACAGCTAGCAAGCTGAGCTAGCTACCCACTGGGCACATCAGTTCAACGTCTAGGAGCTGGTCTTCAAGGTAAAGCCAAAGACGGTCATTCCCGGATGTTGTGTGACATCACTGAATTCAAATTTGAAATCACCCAAAACCTGACTGAAGTTTACAAGGAGAGGCCAACCTCTAACTGGTAAGAGCAAGAAAAAAAAACAGATCCCAAAATATTGGTAAAATGGAGAAGAAATATGAAATGCTTTATGTAACAACGTTTCATGAAATGTTTGGCCTCTTATTTAACAAGCTATTATACAAAAAAAGGTGCTATCTAGAACCTAAAAGGGTTCTTTGGATGTCTCCATAGGAGAACCCTTTGAAGAACCCTTTTTGGTTCCAGGTAGAACCCTTTTTCTGAGAGGGTTCTACATGAAACTCAAAAGAGTTCTACTTGGAACCAAAAAGGGTTCTACCTGGAACCAAAAAGGTTATCATATGGGGACAGCCGAAGAACCCTTTTGGAACCCTTTTTTCTAAGAGTGTAGCTAGCTATTTGGGTTAGCCCAGATGAACTTGGCATGCAGCCTACTTCCAACTGCCAGTCTGGGACCAACCTCAAAGTGAAATCACAAGTAATGTGTAAAATTGGGACAAGATGATCTGGGTGGAAAATGAGAGAGAAGTTGTTTGAACAGGAATAGGCGTTGGCAGACTTGGTAGGTTTTCAAACCCAGGTGAGGTCCGTTCCTCTGATCAGACGTCCAGTAGTAGTGTTTCACTTCACTTCACTCAGGACTTGTGTGTGTGTGTGTGTGTGTGTGTGTGTGTGTGTGTGTGTGTGTGTGTGTGTGTGTGTGCGTGCGTGTGTGTGTGTTTGTTACTCAAACCAGACATCATTATGTACTATTTCACTGCTTCAGACTTGTCATAAAAACAAGCGACCACACAGCCACTCAAGGGCAATGGCCTTAATTGCCTCTGGCACTTTTTCTCACAATATCCAGAAATAACAATGAGCACTAAACGGCTTTCTGCATTCTAAGCTACTTAGCTACTTTTTTTCTGGTGGCATTCGTAAAGCTGGCCTGTACTGTTTCAGTTCACTCAAGACTTGGCGGTGTGTGTGTGTGTGGAGGTATTCATAAAGCTGTTCTTTGCTCCTGTGGAGAGGGGATTGCAGGGATTGGGGCAGACAGAGAGAGGTCAGTAAACTCATTGGATGTTTTCATTAACTCGTTTTTAATCCTCCTTTTTATTTGCTATTTAACACATCTGAACTATTCTGCCTCAGAGGCTGGGAGGCTCTGGTTGTATAGGGGTTTAATATGATTCTGTGTGTCAGTTGAGGCTGGTGACTTGAAAATGTAGGAGTATGGGAGACCCACAGTATAAGCGCAGACCGCACGGAGACGACAAAGCGTGTTTAAAAAATCGTCAAAGACTAATTATTTTAACCCAAAGATTTAATAAAGACAGTTTTTGTTAAATAGTATGGGGAATGGGAATGAAAGGGCTACTTACACAGTGTTGGGAAGGGATCATAGCAGTGACTGAATGAGGTTATAAGACATGAGTTGAGGTGTTCAGAGGCTTCAGTGCAGGACAGGGGTTGAGGTGTTCAGTGGCTAGGTTTCAGTGCAGGACATGCTCATCATGGATGGATGCGGTTGGAGAGCTCAACTCTTCCACTGAGGGTAGGACAGGATTTGACTGGGAAGACAAAAAACAATAACACAACACAGTTAGACAGAAGTGCTAAGAATGTGTTAGTCCAAGCAAGGATTAATCTACCTCCTCCGTCTCCTGTAGTTTGAAGAAACTCATTTGAATTGAATAATATCCTAAAAATGCTCATCTATCACTATTCAATATCTCAATCTTTCAATCTATCCAACAATGTCACCAACTCACCAAGCTTCTAAATCACACATGTGTAGTACTAGGTTAGTTCTCTGATCCTTTGATTGAGTGGACAACATGTTAGTTCATACTGCAAAAGCTTTGATTGGTTGGAGGACGTCCTCCGGAAGGTCTATGGAAGGGGGTGTGGAGCACGTGCCTTCTAGGTTTTGTATTGAAGTCAATGTAGCCAGAGGAGGATGGAAAATAGCTGTCCTCCGACTACACCATGGTGCTACCCTAGAGGGTGCTGTTGAGATTACTGTATACCATTGCAAAACAGTGTGTTTTAATTAGGTATTTGGTGACGTTTGAATATATTTACTATAGTTTTATCTAAAAAGGATTACATTTTATTATTGTTTCACTATTTGTATTTTTATGAAATTCACTGAGAAGGATGGTCCTCCCCTTCCTCCTCTGAGGAGCCTCCATTGGTGTGTGTGTGTGTAATGTGTTATCAATAACTGTCTTATTAGGTCCAGACAGAGTGAGGGAATTTTTGACCTCATCCCAACACCTCCAGTCCTCCACCCTGTCCTCACTTTTCCATCCCACGGACAGTACCCCCTCTGCCCTCTTCTCTTAAATCTTCCTTTGTCTTGGCTTGGACCACATAGATGGATCTTTGTTGTTTTGAGACAGAGGATGGGATGTCACAATGGCCTGTGACTCAGCACATCTGCACATCGTCCATTCTTCCTTCATCGATCCGTTTTCCTAGTGACTGATGGGATTGAACTAAGTGTGTGGTCCTCTAACTCCCATTCTAACGGGAAGTTATGCTCTTGGCAGGCCCGGACCCCTCTTCTTCTTCACATAATAGTTTGCCTCTAGCAGGCCAGAGAATTTCACTGGCGTCCTTCCAACAGAACGGTCTGAGCGTCTGAGCGTCTGAGCTAACTCAAACCCCTGGCTGTCTCTTCGGCCCTGCCCACACCAGTCGCCTGCCAACAGCCCTGCTCATCAATACTAGCAGAATGTGCCCACCCAAAACACCCTTATTTCTAGAAACAAACTCTCCGTCTATGCCAGTCTAGTCCACTCTGTTATTGGCAGAGTATACCTCTGAATTCAGGGTAAGATTTCAATTGGGCTAGACTGGTCTGCTGTGTTTTGCTCAATGGTAAACAGCAACATAAAGCGTCCTTTGTATTTTGCTGCCAACACTTTTTTCTGAGCCTACAACAGCCTTTTGCTTTTGCTTGTTTGGCATGGTATCCATTATGCATTGCTTACTAGAGGTACTTGGTACTGCCATGCTTGGAATTTTGAAGTATGTCACCCAGTGTACAACCTTCACAACAAGTCAGCTGTAAATCCTGATATCCAGTAAATCAGTCTATCGCCTCGTAATTCTCCATCAGTATTGGCACCCCTGTTTTATAAAAGTAATCAAACAGATGTTCAGACCACTTTTATTACTTGATAATAAAATAAATCCATATCATAAATCTCCCACAGTGGAGGCCCTCACTTCCCCAGGCACTTTATAACATTTGGTCAGGGAGTGATACTCAACATGGTCATATACAGTGAGGGAAGAAAGTATTTGATCCCCTGCTGATTTTGTACGTTTGCCCACTGACAAATAAATGATCGGTCTATAATTTTAATGGTAGGTTTATTTGAACAGTGAGAGACAGAATAACAACAAAAAAATCCAGAAAAACGCATGTCAAAAATGTTATACATTGATTTGCATTTAAAAGAGGGAAATAAGTATTTGACCCCCTCTCAATCAGAAAGATTTCTGGCTCCCAGGTGTCTTTTATACAGGTAACGATCTGAGATTAGGAGCACACTCTTAAAGGGAGTGCTCCTAATCTCAGCTTGTTACCTGCATAAAAGACACCTGTCCACAGAAGCAATCAATCAATCAGATTCCAAACTCTCCACCATGGCCAAGACCAAAGAGCTCTCCAAGGATGTCAGGGACAAGATTGTAGACCTACATAAGGCTGGAATGGGCTACAAGACCATCGCCAAGCAGCTTGGTGAGAAGGTGACAACAGTTGGTGCGATTATTCGCAAATGGAAGAAACACAAAATAACTGTCAATCTCCCTTGGCCTGGGGCTCCATGCAAGATCTCACCTTGTGGAGTTGCAATGATCATGAGAACGGTGAGGAATCACCCCAGAACTACACGGGAGGATCTTGTCAATGATCTCAAGGCAGCTGGAACCATAGACACCAAGAAAACAATTGGTAACACACTACGCCGTGAAGGACTGAAATCCTGCAGCGCCCGCAAGGTCCCCCTGCTCAAGAAAGCACATATACAGGCCCGTCTGAAGTTTGCCAATGAACATCTGAATGATTCAGAGGAGAACTCGGTGAAAGTGTTGTGGTCAGATGAGACCAAAATCGAGCTCTTTGGCATCAACTCAACCGGCCGTGTTTGGAGGAGTAGGAATGATGCTTATGACCACAAGAACACCATCCCCACCGTCAAACATGGAGGTGGAAACATTATGCTTTGGGGGTGTTTTTCTGCTAAGGGGACAGGACAACTTCACTGCATAAAAGGGACGATGGACGGGGCCATGTACCGTCAAATCTTGGGTGAGAACCTCCTTCCCTCAGCTAGGGCATTGAAAATGGGTCGTGGATGGTATTCCAGCATGACAATGACCCAAAACACATGGCCAAGGCAACAAAGGAGTGGCTCAAGAAGAAGCACATCAAGGTCCTGGAGTGGCCTAGCCAGTCTCCAGACCTTAATCCCATAGAAAATCTGTGGAGGGAGCTGAAGGTTCGAGTTGCCAAACGTCAGCCTCGAAACCTTAATGACTTGGAGAAGATCTGCAAAGAGGAGTGGAACAAAATCCCTCCTGAGATGTGTGCAAACCTGGTGGCCAACTACAAGAAACGTCTGACCTCTGTGATTGCCAACAAGGGTTTTTCCACCAAGTACTAAGTTATGTTTTGCAGAGGGGTCAAATACTTATTTCCCTCATTAAAATGCAAATCAATTTATAACATTTTTGACATGCGTTTTTCTGGATTGTTTTGTTGTTATTCTGTCTCTCACTGTTCAAATAAACCTACCATTAAAATTATAGACTGGTCATTTCTTTGTCAGTGGGAAAACATACAAAATCAGCAGGGGATCAAATACTTTTTTCCCTCACTGTACGGTCATTACATTTACATTTTTGTCATTTAGCAGACGTTCTTATCCAGAGCGACTTACAGTTAGTGAGTGCATACATTTTTCATACAGGGACAATTTACAGTTCAAATGTACAGAGGTTCCCATGGCCAGAGTCTATGTTAACCCCTCCAACCCTAACCTTAACACATTCCCTAACCTCAACTCTAAACCTAACCTCTGTACAGCACATCAAAATGCAAACTGAACGTCAAGGTTGACTGAAAAGGATGCTCCTTACTAGTAATTTCACCACTCCTATCACCAACTGTCACGTCTCTGTTGAACACACGTTACTTTCATAAGGAGTGATTGTATTGAATGAATGTTGATCAGTAGTGTTCCAGTATTCTCATTGCAGTACTTAGAATTTACAACAGGGTGGCGCAGTCACAACATTTGACTTCCATACCGCTACTGTATCCTTTTCACCACAAGAGGGAAGTGTCTCACTATCACAGCAAATCTAATACCACAGAACAATGAGGCAGATATTAAACTGGATGTATAAATGTGAAGCATCCGGTTGGCGTTTCCACTCAACACCAAGTATGGTGATGAGAGGAAGGAAGCCCAGTGGCCGGCAGTGGGAGAAGATCGAGCGAGATGGACTTTGGCCGACATTCTGCTAATTTTCTTATCGATGAAACATTTGATCTCCATACAGGTTTCAGTTTCAAAACTAAAATCTGTAACAAACAGAGTGGACTGCATTTTGTAGACTTTACCCTTTGCCAAAGTTTCAAAAATAATGGCGTTGTTCAGAGTGCACACGCGCACCTCACAGAGTAGGCGTTCCCTAACTGAAATATGCAAATAATTGCTAGAAGGCGCCAATAAGATCTCACTAGCTCGTGCTTGGCTCTGCCCACCTCCTTGCTTGTTCTGCCCACTATGATTAATTTGCTCCCATTGGAAACGACAAACTCTGGTCAATCTTGGGTTAGTTATAAAACTCATTGCTAATCCTGTAGTGAAGGTGGACCATTGGATTGAGTCAAAGGCAAAGTAAAAATAGATTTGCTTTTATGAATGGACTTACATTTCAAGACCTTATCCAGGAGAGTGCAGGGCTTTCAGCACTGATTGGTGCTAACCATTACATAAAATAACAAATTCTCCCAGTTTTATAAGAATGTCTTGTAATTAACATGACAGAATTTATTCCATTGTTAAATCTTATGGTATGAATAATGTTAATCACTCTTAGGTTTTAGGATTAAGAGGCTTTAACAATAAAACTTTAACAATATACTCTCTTTGTGCTCCTCAGTGGCGCAGTGGTCTAAGGCATTGCATCGCAGTGCTAACTGTGCCACTAGAGATCCTGGTTCGAATCCAGGCTCTGTCGCAGCCGGCCGCGACCGGGAGACTCATGGGCGGCACACAATTGGTCCAGGGTAGGGGAGGGAATGGCCGGCAGGGATGTTGATAGAGCATGGTGTTTGCAACGCCAGGGTTGTGGGTTCGTTTCCCACGGGGGGCCAGTATAAAAAAAAAAAAATGTATTCACTAACTGTAAGTCGCTCTGGATAAGAGCGTCTGCTAAATGACTAAAATGTAAATATACTGTATTTGTCCTGTCTGTGTGAAATTATGTAATTATTATTTTCTCATCTAATAGCAAATGAGCACAAAGAGAGAAAGCCCTATGATATGTTATGATGGATAAATAGGCATCATTCATCCACCCTTCCAACGTGATAATGGGGCTCACTGTTCCTAAGAAGTTTGAGCAGAGGCTTGAACCATTTGTTCGATTGGAAAAAAAGGCATTGTTGTGTGATGAAAAGTAGTCATTTCTAGGTGAGAAAATAGCTTTCCTTGTTCATCCACTTTTCAATTAGTCTCACTCATGCCGCAGATGCAGCTCTTTAATAAAATGGGGTTTAATTGTGTTGAAATGTGGGATCTGACACAAAGGAGAACTAGAGCCAATTAATTGTTATGTTTGGGGCCTCCGGTGGACATGCATACCAAACAAGGCTATTGGTCCAGTCAGTGGCCTAATTCCCTTTGTCCACAGGAAAATAGTGTTCATAAAAAGGCAGATCACACATCAAGGCGCTGTGTCTACCATTAAGCACTGGAATGTACTCAATATAAGGAATAGTTACTTTAGCACTATCTTTATTAATTTGGATTCATTGCTGTTGTAGGCTTTTACAGATTATAGACAGTGTAATGTCTCTGGCTATTTCCCTGAAGAGTTGTAGCTATCTCTCCTAAAGAATTCAATTTAATTTTGACAATCCGGTAACATTGAGTCAGTCCACAGCGGAAATGACAGTGGAAATGTATCTGGTCTTCAAAGAGAGTGTAGACTAGATGCTGAAGATGCCTTTCAAGCAAAACATGGCAGAGGCCATGTAAGGTGAGCAAGATGTTTTGTGAGATCTATTGTTCCTGTTTCATCTAATTAGAGACAAAGCTTTATAGCAGATTTCTCACGTCAATCACCCCACACACTGTGTGTGGGTGTGTGTGTGTGTGTGTGAGGGATGTAGTTAGTCTGTTTAGTGAATTTCCGGAGTGATAATTGGCAGTGCAAAGACACAGCCATGCTCCTACTGTGTTATGACTGCGGGGAACCTGGAAGGCCTCCGCCAACACACACACACACCTCAGTTTTGTTATTTTCATGCCTAAGGATGTACAATTTACAGCACTATATTTGTCTGGCAGGATTATGCTGTAAATAAGATACAACTTTAGGCAATTCCAAAGGAGATGTAACAAAATGACTGCCTGCTCTAATGAATGCAAAGCTGCAAAGTTAACGACAGGGTGTCAGGTGCAATGACAAGTGATACTGGGCTCTCACTTTTAATTAAATCTAAATGGGCCTGCAGTCAACTGAGTAATTACACCCAGGGAACTGAATTATCTGGTCGAAAGTTTGTCACAACAACTAAGTCTGGAAAGACAACTATAATGGAACTCGGAACTGGCTTCTCACACAGCGAAAAAAAATAAAAGTACAGAGACCTGCATTCAAAAAACAGTGATAAAAAAATACAAAAATAGGATGAACTACAGTACATGAAAAAAGTTAACATACTCTAGGACCCAAAGTAACCCATCCATATACACGCAAACACAACTCCAGTCGTTTGTTAATGACAATATAGCCTAGCAGACTACCTGCAGATGATTCAGTGCTGGCTGACTTGCTGTGCTGATGGGGTTTCTGCAGGTGCAATGCAGTTAAATGTGAAATAACAAAAGCCAATTTCCCCTAGTGACCGTTCATATGAGGATGATTTATCAGTTATCATAGAGTAATAATGATTAGGCCTATATCACCTCTTACTGCTGAGCGCACCAGGCAGGCAGGCAGAGAGGCAGGCAGGGAGGGGGGCAAGGAGCCAGGGCTATTTCCAATGATGGACTCTTTGGCTCCTCTCCTGCTGGGCTATCTGTACAGGCAGCCAGCCACACAGGCAGCAAGGCAAGAAGGCAGGTATGCAGGCAGGAAAACAGGCAGGCAGGCAGCTGCCTCAGGGAGGGTAAATGCACGGAGGATAGTGGGAGTGAGACACATGGTGATTATGATCTCTGGGATCAGAGGGCAGTGTACTGTTTCTGTGTTGTATGAATCTTTCAAAACCAAACTTTAGGTATATAAATTAGCAACAGTTGTTAATGGGGATGATGTCCCCTTTAGTTTTATGGAGATGCAGCTCTCTTTGGTACAGTGAGCCTAATAGGGAAACAATGATTCATCAAAGTGAACAGAAAGGAACAGACTTAATTAAACGCAGTTCAAAGAATAACACCATTTGTTCCCTCTTTTCTGAATCACTTTTCTTCTTCATTTCTGCCTAGTTTTGCAATTACAAGCTTGTGAATTCTTTAAAAAAACTGTTTTAACACTGCATTGGTTTAACACTGTTTTAAAGCTGGAATTCGTACTTGGTGAAACTACACGACCGTTTGCGATATTACAACAACAAAGAAGTTACTTCAAACAACGAACACAGTTTTTTCTCCCGCTGATATCATTGCTCATCATTGCATGCGCGATAGAACACAGAGTATGTACTGGAGTATATTTTTTTACCACGATGCTGAATGCTCCTCTCCTCCGTTTCATCAACACAACATAAATAATGACAACTGCACTGGGGGGCGAACAGTGGCGCTGTTTCACCTTATGCGGATTTGAGCTTTAACACTGAGTTGGTTTAACAGTTCTCTAACGCTGTTCTGTTGGGGATCCCCTCTCTCTGCAGGCTTGACATTCACAACTCTTTGGGGAAGTGCTGAGTGCAGGAACTATTCCTGGCTGTAACAATGTAGCATCCATCTTCACAGGCAGGTACTGTATTATTTATTCCTGTAACCCTGGCCCCAATTTTTTTAACTTCATAACCTTCCCAATGCACCTCTGAACAGAAGCATAAAAAGCCTTTACATATACCCCGGTGCAGACTTTGTGCTCGCAATTTTGCGAGAACTGCTTATCTTGCAATATTCAATATCCATAGCGGAAAATAGTAATTGATTCTGGAATGGAAGTCCTTTCTCCTAGGAAGCTTACCATGTCAGGGGCTAAGTCACATTATATCTTCATTATAGCTTGTAGGATATTCGCTGAAGAATAGAATAGGACAACACTCGGACGAGCTGGAGTTTAGCTTTTCTTTGTTTTATAACGGCTGTATGACATAAAACTCTCCTTTCTCAAGAGCCCCAGAACCTTAAGTGTGAATTCCAAATTGTCCATTCCAAATGGCACCCTAATCCCTACACAGTGCACTACTTTTGACCAGGGTCAATAGGGAAGAGGGTTGCATTTGGGACACAGCCTAAGCCATAGGGATATTCTAACAAGATGATTCAATGAGTTTCCTGTTCCCATTCTTCTTCCATTTGTCTGACCACATCCAGCGCTGCATCCCAAATGGCACCCTATTTCCTGTACATACTGTAGTGCACTACTTTTGACTAGAGCTCTTGGGTGCTGTTTGGGACATACCCATGATTTAGCATATTGTCTAACAAGGGAGATAATCCACACAACTCAGACCACAGTACCATGGGTTTCCAAGTCAAGTCATTCATTAATCCATGTACTGTATCCTCTTTGACTGGAATTACAGTAGCTACAACTCAAAGAGAGTGAGGTAGCTACATTATTCAAAAGTAATTCAATGCATTTTCAATACATTGCACCTTTCATCGTTGATGTCTTTAGGTGAATACAGTCGCATGCCACATTCATCCATGGATAATGATAGCATTTATTTTTATTTTATGCCATTTTGTAGACAGTAGGATAAGAGATGGAAAAGTCACCAGCTTTGAGTTTACCATTGTTCAAGCTTCACAGAGCAGTTGAAATGAAATTAATTCATGTTGATGCCTTCAGGGCCATATCAAAGTATGGCTTATTGTCGCAATATAAAATTATGTTCTCTGCACACCAAGGCCAGGAGGAAAGCTGGGATACAATTGTAAGAGAACATGATGGGTGCCTTTTGAACTGTCATTTGATTTCTAATAATAAAAAAACATTGAATGGGAAGTGCGGCTAGTTGCTGGTTTCAAGACTGACTTCCTGATTATTGCCTTTCAAGCTCCTTGTGCTTGTATATAGCTGTCTAGGCCAAGCCATGGCATTTAGAAAAGTTTTTCCATCTCCTTGAGAGGTGTCAGTGGACCTGCTGAAGTCACGACCAGATCCCAAGTGGCACCCTATTCCCCCATATTGCCCTGGTCAAAAGTAACCTAGTGCACTAAATAAGAAATAGGGTGCCATTTGGGACACACATTATGTAAACGTTTTCCTCTCTGACGGTTGGTCCCCTGATCAATAGGATTTGATATGTTGTCAGTGAGGACGGCAGTTGGATAGATGTCGTTATTGTCTTTACCTCAATCAGACAGATCACTCAAGCTACTTCACTCAAACACACACTGAGTCACTGGCTTTGAAGTTGGACTTGATTAGAGAATTGAAGGAAAAATCTGTTTGGAGAAAGGTTAGCAATTGTCCCATACTTTGATTAGAAAGACAAATGGAAATAAATACTTTCAACTTGCAATCAAATGGCCAAAATCCCAGACTATTTTGTGAATTGGTAAGTAAGTGCTCTTTGCCAGCCCGTACATCAGGTGGTGTATGATCTTGAGATTGGCTGTATTGTCTTGCATCCCAACCAAGAATAATGCACAATTAGAGTAAAACAATTTCCCAGAGGCACCATGTTTTTTTGGAAAGTCTGCTGGCTCAGCTCTGCAGGAACGTTTCTGGGGTTGTTAGAATTGCATTAAACCCACATGGCGATGCCTGGCGCTACTCAAACATTCAGAACTGCCCTGCAGCACCCTCAGGCATAGCATCGCTCTACTCTAGCTTGATGAAAATAGAAAAGAGAAAATCCTCCATAAGCTTCTTTTTTATATTTTTTTTTGGGGGGTAGATCAGCTTAATATTGCAGATAGAATGTAACTTCCATCAATGTAATTGTCTGCATCCCTTCCAATCCCCCATGTTTTATATATATATATATATATATATATATATATATATATACATACATACATATATACATACATATACATATATACATACACACATATACACACATACATACATATACATACATACATACATACATACATACATATACATTCATACACCAACATATCCTTAAAAAAATATATATATTCCCCTTTATTACTTTCCAACCCCACCACCCATAAGCTTCTTTGCTAAATCACATTAACACATATTATTGAAGTGCCCCTATATCGTGGTTTCCTGAACCCAGATGTTGTGTTAAATAATCATATTTTTCGACTGGGTATACAAGTACATGTAAACTCTTAATAGGGAAAAAAGTTTGGCTGATTTAGTCCATGACTATGCAAATGTATCAAATGTGTAGCTTGATACATACCCACACCTAATCGAATGGCATTTTCATGTCATAAAACAACAGACATGCTTTATCTTCAACATAAACTTGACCACATTTTGTCACCGATACAGAATTTTAGGATGTTAATACTTTAATCATATATCATGGCATTCCTGTTGATATGCCCTCTCTGAACTACATGGAAGCCTTTCTACCTAGCTGGGCCAGTGTCTAAGGAACAAACCCCCTTGTGATTCAGCTATTTTCAGTTTCCCTTTGAAACTTCCCTGTTGTTACCTTGTTGACACAAAAAGTCCTTCCTCTCTGGAATGAGTGTTTCATTGCTAATTAGACACTGTTTTCATTAGGCAAAACGAGGTCGTTCTCTTTAATCATATGGTAATATATTAGTTGCAGAGACTTGCATAAGAAGAAGGGGAATTTACATTTTTGACTGATTTGTTTTCAGTATTGTCACTTGGAGAAAACAAACATCCAGTTTGGCATTATGAAAGATGCCTTGATTTAATTTTACAAGCTCAGATTACTATTGGACGTCAATGTAGAAAAAATAGAAAACAGATATTACATTCAGCAATGCTATACATTATTTTCACACAAGTCCACTCAACATCATCATAATTGAAATTTAAACAAGGTACTATCTTTTGAGTACAAACATATAAAAAATGAATTTAAAAGGGTTATTATATGTTAGGATTGTTAATTTCTCTAGCTTTTATGTCTTTGACAAATTGGTATCCCTGTATATAGCCTATTCCGAAACCTCAACAATCTGATATTGGTTTAACTATTGTACTATAATTGTAAGCTTGAAGTTAGTCACATTTAATGAATGTTAACTGCTTATTAAAGTGCTTCTTTATAACCAAACTAGGGCAGTAATATATGGGAAAGAAAACACAGGGAGGGAGTATATACACATAAGAACAGCAGCATCCATTTTATGGAGCTGCTTGATGTATACAATTCCTGTTGGGAGAAAGGTCCATTGTCAAGTATTGTGTCCCATGTTTATCTGGATGTGTTCTAGTGCTATATATTCCACATTTGGTGGAATATTACCAGTAACAGTGAGAGGAACACTGTGATTGGTCATATTACTGGGTTAAATGTTGCCTTTTTTCTTTTTTGGGGGGCCCATCTACACACATGGCACTTTTTTAATTACATTTTTTACAGTAGTTACATAGCAAGAATAAAGTAATTTGATATACATTACATCTAGATAGATACTACTTACACATTATACATTGTGTTTTCAGTCATAACTATTAAAGAACATGAGCTTTTAAACCCACCCCTCTGCTACTCTCAGTCCATCCCACCTATCTCAGTAAACCGCCCTCTTATGATTTCCATGTGCAATATATTTTTCAACTGTGCTGTGATGTTTCACATACATTCTGAACCTGTCTAATCGCATAGTATCTACAGATTGTAAGTTAAAGATAAATATTTTTAATTAAAGTATTATTATATTGTTGATTGATTGACTATGGTTTTCCAAATCTCCCAACAGTGCTATTTTTATGGTTCATTTTAGATGAAATGGTGTGATTTTTCAGCCATTCCTGAACCTGTGACCAGAAACAAACAACACTACATGACCGAAAGTATGTGGGCACCTGCTGGTCGAACATCTCATTCCAAAACCATGGGCATTAATATGGAGTTGGTCCCCCTTTTGCTGCTATAACAGCCTCCGCTCTTCTGGGAAGGCTTTCCACTAGATGTTGAAACATTGCTGCGGGGACTTGCTTCCATTCATCCACAAGAGCATTTGTGAGGTCAGGCACGGATGTTGTGCGATTAGGGCTGGCTTGCAGTCGGAGTTCCAATTCATCCAAAAGGTGTTCGATGGGGTTGAGGTAAGGGCTCTGTGCAGGCCAGTCAAGTTCTTCCACACCGATCTCGACAAACCATTTCTGTATAGACCTCGCTTTGTTGACCGGGGCATTGTCATGCTGAAACAGGAAAGGGCCTTCCCTAAACTGTTGCCACAATGTTGGAAGAACAGAATCATCTAGAATGTCATTGTATGCTGTAGCGTTAAGATTTCCCTTCACTGGAACTAAGGGCCTAGTGTGAACCATGAAAAACAGCCCCAGACCATTATTCCTTCTCCACCAAACTTTACAGTTGGTACTATGCGTTGGTGCAGCTAGCGTTCTCCTGGCATCCGCCAAACCCAGATTCATCCGTCGGACTACCAGATGGTGAAGCGTGATTCATCACTCAAGAGAACGGGTTTCCACTGCTCCAGAGTCCGATGGCGGCAAGCTTTACACCACTCTAGCCGACGCTTGGCATTGCGCATGGTGATCTTAGGCTTGTGTGAGGCTGTTCGGCCATGGAAACCCATTTCATGAAGCTCCCGACGAACAGTTATTGTGCTAACGTTGCTTTGAGAGGCAGTTTGGAACTCAGTAGTGAGTGTTGCAACCGAGGAAAGACGATTTTTACACACTTCACGCTTTAGCACTCGCCAGTCCCGTTCTGTGTGGCCTACCACTTCGTGGCTGAGCCGTTGTTGCTCCTAGACGTTTCCACTTCACAATAACAGTACTTAAACATTGGCAGTAGAAGGCCTTAGTGAAGAGCTCAGTGACTTTCATCGTGGCACCGTCATAGGATGCCACCTTTCCAACAAGTCAGTTTGTTACATTTCTGCCCTGCTAGAGCTGCCCCAGTCAACTGTGTCTATGTTCACATGGCTGTGTGCTCGATTTTATAAACCTGTCAGCAACGGGTGTGGCTGAAATAGCCGAATCCACTAATTTGAAAGGGTGTCCACATACTTTTGTATATACAGTGAGGGAAAAAAGTATTTGATCCCCTGCTGATTTTGTACGTTTGCCCACTGACAAAGAAAGGATCAGTCTATAATTTTAATGGTAGGTTTTTTGAACAGTGAGAGACAGAATAACAACAAAATAATCCAGAAAAACGCATGTCAAAAATTGTATTATTATAAATTGATTTGCATTTTAATGAGGGAAATAAGTATTTGACCCCCTCTCAATCAGAAAGATTTCTGGCTCCCAGGTGTCTTTTATACAGGTAACGATCTGAGATTAGGAGCACACTCTTAAAGGGAGTGCTCCTAATCTCTGCTTGTTACCTGCATAAAAGACACCTATCCACGGAAGCAATCAATCAATCAGATTCCAAACTCTCCACCATGGCCAAGACCAAAGAGCTCTCCAAGGATGTCAGGGACAAGATTGTAAACCTACACAAGGCTGGAATGGGCTACAAGACCATCGCCAAGCAGCTTGGTGAGAAGGTGACAACAGTTGGTGCGATCATTCGCAAATAGAAGAAACACAAAAGAACTGTCAATCTCCCTCAGCCTGGGGCTCCATGCAAGATCTCACCTCGTGGAGTTGCAATGATCATGAGAACGGTGAGGAATCAGCCCAGAACTACACGGGAGGATCTTGTTAATGATCTCAAGGCAGCTGGGACCATAGTCACCAAGAAAAGAATTGATAACACACTACGCCGTGAAGGACTGAAATCCTGCAGTGCCCGCAAGGTCCCCCTGCTCAAGAAAGCACATATATAGGCCGTCTGAAGTTTGCCAATGAACATCTGAATGATTCAGAGGAGAACTGGGTAAAAGTGTTGTGGTCAGATGAGACCAAAATCGAGCTCTTTGGCATCAACTCAACTCGCCGTGTTTGGAGCAGGAGGAATGCTGCCTATGACCCCAAGAACACCATCCCCACCGTCAAACATGGAGGTGGAAACATTATGCTTTGGGGGTGTTTTTCTGCTAAGGGGACAGGACAACTTCACCGCATCAAAGGGACGATGGACGGGGCCATGTACCGTCAAATCTTGGGTGAGAACCTCCTTCCCTCAGCCAGGGCATTGAAAATGGGTCGTGGATGGGTATTCCAGCATGACAATGACCCAAAACAAATGGCCAAGGCAATAAAGGAGTGGCTCAAGAAGAAGCACATTAAGGTCTTGGAGTGGCCTAGCCAGTCTCCAGACCTTAATCCCATAGGAAATCTGTGGAGGGAGCTGAAGGTTTGAGTTGCCAAACGTCAGCCTCGAAACCTTAATGACTTCGAGAAGATCTGCAAAGAGGAGTGGAACAAAATCCCTCCTGAGATGTGTGCAAACCTGGTGGCCAACTACAAGAAACGTCTGACCTCTGTGATTGCCAACAAGGGTTTTGCCACCAAGTACTAAGTAATGTTTTGCAGAGGGGTCAAATACTTATTTCCCTCATTAAAATGCAAATCAATTTATAACATTTTTGACATGCGTTTTTCTGGATTTTTTTGTTGTTATTCTGTCTCTCACTGTTCAAATAAACCTACCATTAAAATTATAGACTGACCATGTCTTTGTCAGTGGGAAAACGTACAAAATCAACAGGGGACCAAATACTTTTTTCCCTCACTGTATAGTGTATAAAGGGGCAATACAAAAATAAGTGATCTAGTGATTCTGTCGCTTCGTAGCAAAATCTGCAGAGCTGAGATGGTTATATGCCCCATATAAATGTTGCCTTGATATTAGATGACCATCATAGGCATTTCCAATTCCATAGAAAATATCTGGCATCTTGAGTAGAATCGGGAAAAGTCCTGTTTCAAATTAAGTATTCTTCTTTCTATTCTTCCTCGTCCAAAATCTCTAGTTGAACCTGCTCGCTTGGAGAGGCACCGCTAGACGTGTCGACAGAATCACCACACTCAGCCTCGTTGGTGTGGTAAGTGCCCTTATGCTTGATAATGTAGCGCAGGACCAGCAACGCCAGACAGAGCAGCGCCAGGAGCAGCGCAAAAATGACTCCTGTGAAGGGAGAGAGCCGGGTAGAAATTAGACTGACAGAGAGGAGAATGGTCTCTGAAAATATAGAATACTCTTTTAAAGAATAATATGTTTTTTTCATACAGTAAGACACGTTATCATAGGAGCAATCGTGAACTAGAACATCAAAGCAACATTCTATTTTTGTGTTTTAGTTAATTTATTCAAGGTAGGTGGGTCGGCAGGTAGCCTAGCATTTAAGATGGTTGGGCCAGTAACCGAAAGGTCGCTGGTTCGAATCCCTCAGCCGACTAGGTGAAAAA
This sequence comes from Coregonus lavaretus, assembly GCF_964263955.1. NCBI lineage: Eukaryota > Metazoa > Chordata > Actinopteri > Salmoniformes > Salmonidae > Coregonus > Coregonus lavaretus. The sequence goes on from NC_140025.1 coordinate 7,298,085, forward strand.
TCTGTCGATGTGTAAATTGCTCTGGATAAGAGCACCTGCTAATTGACTTCAAATGTAAGTAAAGTTCATGACATTTCTTTAATAGAGTAAAAGAAAAGATGTCAGAACATCGTTTGCCTTCTCATGGAATTAGTTCCATTCTTAGACTATAGAGAGGACAGTAATCCTTCCACATCCAGATACCCATCTGTAAAGCTTAGGGGTTAGGCCGGGTTCATGTAAAGCACCTCGTGACAACTGCTCATGTAAAAACGGCTTTATAAATACATTGTGATTGATATAGTTCTCACCTCCGAGAATGGCTTCAAAGGATCCATCGTTTACTTTGGCGGCGCCCACTGCAATGACACCAGAACAGACAACACAAAAATGACATTAGAGAGACAGAGCCTCGTCGTCAACACACAGACACAGCCTACTGATTTATCATTACATTTCCCTTCAGATTTCACCATACATTTATTACATTAGCTTGTTTGATGCTTGCTTGCATTGACCCTGGGTTAGACTATACAGTACTGACAGAGTTGTATGTACAGTATATGATATGGCTTTGAGCACAGCTATACTGTTGACTTTAAGTAGCCTATATCCCGATTCTCCTGTGAGGCAGCTTGATGTACAAGTACACCCCCTGTATAGGACGCTAGTCTAGCGCAGTGCCTGTTGACTGCATGTTATTCTCTCACTAAAGCAGTGACAGGTAGAAGGTGCCTTTCTACCTGTCAAAAGAGGAAGGGACACTAAATAAAGAGTGATGAAGGAGATGCTAAGTATAAGTTATTGTAATGGAACAGCTGTCCAATCCACCTTGACTTTAATCTAGCTGAGGGACACACACACTCTAATCAGCTCAATGTGTGTCACCCCCCCCCCCCCCCCCCCCCCCTGTCTTACAGTGCATCACACACACACACACTTCACAGAACAACTTCCAGGTGTGTAGGGAAAAAAGTCACACATTTCAAAAGTGCCGAGTAAAAAAAAAAAGTGTGCTTGGACGCTTCAGTGTGCAGTTCTTCAATACCTCATTAACGCTTAATTACCTGCTTCATCAGAGGAGTTAGCCTATCATTAATGATTCATTCATCACTATCATAAAATGTGCAACCCCTTCCAAGGTTGCGTCTCAAATGGCACACTATTCCCTTCATAGTGCACTACTTTTGACCAGGGCCCATGGTGCTCTGGTCAAAAAGTAGTACACTATATAGTGAATGTGATGCACACCAAGTCATTATCAAGATACATGCGTCGATGGATACATGCGTCGATGGACAAGTGTAGTGGATGACAAGACGGAGGTTGAGCTGAGAGTGGGAGGTTGCTGTATTCAGAAGACCAGCTACCCGGGGGTGTAAGAGGGTAAGAGGTGTCAGTAGTGTGTGTGTGTGTGTGTGTGTGTGTGTGTGTGTGTGTGTGTCAGTACTGAGAGGATACATGTTTGAGCAGGGAGAGGAGAGTTCACAGGGCTTATTAACTCTCACTGTTTGAGGTCAGAGACAGGATGGTAATTGAGACTGAGGCATGTAGGCTTCTGGGAAAGGCTGCTCTCTCTGTCTGCTCACACACACACACACACACACACACACACACACACACACACACACACACACACGGAGTGAGAGACTTCAGGGAGAGATTGCTCCTACTCACTCTCTGTCTGCTCACACCCAGTCTTGTCATATCCATATACCCCTGCCTGTTCTTACAAGAACATAATGTATAGCTTAATTTGCATATCTCTCTCTTTTTATATTCACACATACTGTAGGTATTTTTACACTTTGGAGTAGTCAACATGTTGGCATTTCTCTCTCTTCCCCTTCTATCTGTATCAATGTGGGATTTCTGAAGACAGTAATATTCACCTGTAAAAGTTCCTGGGGTTGTTTCACTCATATCTCCAGAAGCTTCTGTCAGAACTCCTGCGAAAGCAAGCACATAGTAAAAAGATACATTGGCTACAAACACAAAATACTGTACTGCTGAAAGAGACAAAAGAAAGCACCATTGCACTTTGCAAAACCCCACCTGAACAAGCCTAAAAAATATTCAATTTGTTGGATATCCTTCGTCTAGCTGGATTCCGATAGGAAGTACTAATCACTAGTGATGGGAAACCGAGGCTTTCTGAATGCTTCAGAGCTTTCACCCAATTGTGCCGAAAAATTGTTAATTACTCTGAGCTTCATTATCAGTTCACAATGCACTTTAGTAACAGCAATAAATAGCAGCGTGTGATTATCAGATAGACGTTTTTTCCTCCACTGTTTTCATCAGAACTCTATGGCTCAGCGGTAAGTCGTTGGCTTTAGCAGCCTATTATCAGTTGGAATACCAGGACATCATGCTTACCTTTTTTGCCTTCAAGTTGATTATTTTTTCAAAAACGGAATCTATGGCTTTATTTAGGATGCTTAAGACAGAAGCATATACTATATAAAACAAATTAAACTATTTTCTAAATAGTGTGCCCTCAACAGGACTTGACCTCATACCCTCAAGTCCCTGAATGTTTCATAGTTCCCTACTCTACCTGCTAAGCTACCGGTCAAGTTAAAATACATGTACAAAATCCTAACTATATTTGGAAGTACGGTGTCCAGTAGAGTTCGCTGTTTGAAAGCAGTTTGGAATCGAAGAAAGCACTGAAACCACGGCCAAATCAACGGTTTGAAAAAGCACGTGATCAAACGAAGCTTCGGACGTCATTGATGACATACTTCTAATAAAGTGATACACGCATCGGCACACTGCTTCGAAGTTAGCTGTTTAGCAATTTCGACACATGCCTCAGATCTCCGGTATCAAACGTAACATCACTACTAATCACTTCATGAACCATCTTATTGTGACTTGCAGGTCGGATGTGGCCCATGAACCGATATTTTCAGACCATAATGTTGAGGATAACTAGGCCATAACTAAAGGCCTTATGAAATGTATAATATATGGTCAAAAGAGGTTTACTTTTAATTGAAATACATTCACTTAATGTAAGCAGTCACTTGGTGAAGGATGTAGAACTTAGATTTTTGAATGCAACAACCATGTCTCTGTCACTAACAAACACAGTCATGGGTGGGTATCTCTCACGTTCACTTGAAAGGCATGCTGGGAAATATTCAAATAAGGCTTACAACCAACAATGTAAAAACAACAAACCCCCAAAATAACGTAACTCTACGAGTTACGTATATTTGGCTGGCAATCATTCTGATTCCAATGTAAAATAGCCTTTTGCATGACTAAACTATCACCCATAATATTTTGAAGGGATAGAAATGCTCAACATTTGAGAAAAAGTACTCTTTCTCTCATAACTAACTACCTGGAATTTGAAAAGAGGCTGAGTGGGCAGGGAGCTTACATTCATGAGCTTGCATTGACTGCCAGCTCTTTGAAACACCTATGTCAAGAAATGTGGATGTAGTGAGCAGTGTTGCAGTAAAATCATCTCAAGTTTATTTGGTAACACAGAAAGCAACTCAAACAACATTGAAATTGCATCAATGATGTCAATTTATTTTTTATACATCTGCAGTTTTGCATGTCTGATGTGACGCAGTTCACAGCAGCACTGACGGATCTGTTGACATGACAACTGCATCAGAGTTTTGAACGACCTCCATTTTCTTCCATGCTGGCTGGAGACCTAGCTAGCCAGTAAGTAGCTAACACCAGACACAGATGAAGCGGACATAAGCATATTTGCCATAGATGAATAGTGTAAACTTTTAATTACATTCGCTGACACCCTACAGTCAAATTTTGCCACCAGTAGAGTAGCTATCTAGCTATATAAACCACACCCCTGCGCAAACACGCCTTCTCCGATGTTGGTTACAAGTTGGTACTTATTTAAAGAAGGGTTGTTTCACTCATATCTGCAGAAGATAGGTACATTAGTTACAAACACAACATAGTCAAATTCTTGCTCTGAGACTGAACAAGTGCCACTGCAAGCTACAGTACACTAGAGCTTAGGGCTAAGAAGATTAATCAGTAGAACAAACAGGGAAGTGTCTATTTCTGCCCCTAAGGGTCTGACTCTGCTGGTTCCCCTTACTGCTGAGTTACTGCGTCCCAAATGGCTCGCTATTCCCTATATAGTGCCCTACTTTTGACCAGGGCCCATAGAGCTCTGGTCAAAAGTAGTGCACTAAACAGGTAATAGGGGGCCATTTGGGACACAACCACAGTATGCTATATGCTTGCCTCTTCTACTGTTTCTGCATCCAAAACATCTGTTTCCCCAAGACAGAGCAGAACCCTGTCCACAGGGTGTCTCCTCTGGGAGGGAACAAGTGGCACTGGAGCACAACTACAGGGACTGAGCCAGTAGTTGATGGCACGGCACAAAATATACTCCACAGCCCCACTGACTGACTGACTAAATGTGCCTGAGAACAAAATTAATTTCCAAAAGGAGAGCTAATCGATTACCTGAATGCTGCCTGCACAGCTTTGAACTATGCTGGTACATCCTTTCCACTAGACCAGGTCAGAGGCATCAGATCACCTATCCCCACTGCCCAACAGCTTAATGCCGGGCTACAAGATGATAGTGCTTTAGAAACAAGAATTGTTCCTGAATATGGATATATAGGTTTATTTAGAATGAACGTACAACCTGGAACCTAACAAGATTTTTGGATTCAGCCCTCATGTTGCGTTATTGATGTGTACATGTTTGAGGTAATAGTTTCCTGTTCATCAATATTAACAAAATGGTCTCCTTCTTCACTTTCCATTACCTTATTCAAAGTAAGATCAAAACAGTGGGGAGACTAAATACAGTGGGGAGTACTTAGCAATTGTAGTTAAATTCTAGTACAATACACACAGTTGTAGCGCTTGTTGTTCTCGATTCAAACCTTATAATAATAATAATAATAATATGCCATTTAGCAGACGCTTTTATCCAAAGCGACTTACAGTCATGTGTGCATACATTTTAGGTACCTTGACCCAGTTTGCCTCAGATTGTTATATTGAATATTTTCAAGACAAGGCTGATGCAAATATGACATATGGTGGAGTATATTGTCTCGTATCACTGCAATGGAAAGGTACAGTACTAGCTTTGCTATGATATTAGCTGGGTTCTTTTCATGAGGGTGTCCCAGATTCCCAAGTTAACTCCAGGCAGTCGGTTGGTCTTTTGATAAAGGGATGATGGCTGACTGTAACATTCCCCCATATCCCTCTCGGATGTTTCTCCTCTCTCTGACCTCCCCTCAGCCGCCCAGGGGTATAGAGTGGTTGATAGGCCAGACAGGGGCCAAAATGATGGTAATTTACTTTTATTTTGTTTTGAAGCAGCAGTCCTTGGACAGGAGGGTGAGATGAGATGGCTTTGTTGTGAGATCATTTGGGGCTTTGGCCCAGCGCTCTGTAGTTAATGAGGTACAGACAGAGAGCCTCATATGAAGGAGAGCGGTGTAATGTACTGTAAGTATGGGCTTCCTGGTGCTGCAGGGGCCATTTACTTATTGTTATGGCTTTAAGGGGTTGGAGAAGTATTTTATTGCCTTGGGGGATATGGGCTAGAGGGCATCTGAGGGGTTGTTCAGCTAAGACAATGTTCAACTGATTAAAATAGAGACATCTATGCATTCATGTGGGTGTCAGAGAAAGGGAAAGAGTGAGAGAGATTTGCTGAAACAATAATGGTTGCCATTTGTATAGTTCCTACAGATAAATCCACTATAGCCACACTTAAGGTAGTACTTCTCTATTAAGGTTAACAACATTATCTTAGACCCTTTCCCTAAACCGTTTCCTACAGCATATTTAACAATTCCAAAACAAATGTTCTACTAATGCAAATGTTCTCCCCACACCCAGTCCCCTGTATGATGGCCACTTGGACTTCGTCCACTAGCCAGATGTTCTGGAGGAGGATTAGTGTAGAACTGGTCTCAACACACAGCCCCATCCTTTCTTCCTCAATGACATCATCCATGATGCAATAGAAGAATCAGAGCCCAGCGCATTAAGTAGGCTATGCTGTAGTATACTGTATGGCAAATGTGACTGCACTTATGCTATAGTTACTCAGTAGTATCTGCCCTTCTGCTACGGTGACTGTCCCTATAGTGACTGCCCCAAGGGCAGCAATATCAGTAGTATCTGCCCTTATGTTACAGTGACTGTCCCTATAGTGACTGCCCCAAGGGTGACTGTCCCTATAGTGACTGCCTCAAAGGTGACTGTCCCTATAGTGACTGCCCCAAGGGCAGCAACATCAGTAGTATCTGCCCTTCTGCTATGGTGACTGTCCCTATAGTGACTGCCCCAAGGGTGACTGTCCCTATTGTGACTGCCCCAAGGGCAGCAACATCAGTAGTATCTGCCCTTCTGCTACGGTGACTGTCTGTATAGTGACTGCACAAAGGGCAGCAACATCAATAGTATCTGCCCTTCTGCTACGGTGACTGCCCCAAGGGTGACTGTCCCTATAGTGACTGCCCCAAGGGCAGCAACATCAATAGTATCTGCCCTTCTCATGAGAGAAGGTTGTTCAAATGTTAAAGCATTTAAAGCATCACAATGGTTTTTCCAGTGAATGGATGATGCACCATATCATTTGGATCTGGCTATTTATTTCGGATCAACATAACACCTATAACGTTTATGAAGGAGCTACCAATAGTGGTGTGGCTGTTTCTTTAATAAGGCTACAACACTTACAGCAATCCATGTCCTGATTAAGATGGCAGCAGCTCATTCTATCTCCTCCTTCTCCTCTAGCTTTATATATGTAGTTCTACTCTGATTTCCCAGCTGTCAAAGCAGCAGTTTGAGGTGAATGCCGCGTCGCCGCCACTCTCCCAAGACCTGACTACGGTGCTGCTCTGAGCCAATGAGGTGACCTTGAGTTCCCTGCCTGGTCTACTGGGCCCAGGCAGTTTGACATGCCTGACAGATGCTTTCTTTCCTCTCATTAACTTGTGAGTGGTGTGGAGAGAGAAAGAGAGGTGGGGGAGAGAGAGAAGCCCCATTTATACCTGGTTCTGACTTGCGTCCTTTGTCCTGATTTTGTCCACATTCTGATTGTGGCCACATTTTTAGACAGGTGTAGATGATTAAAAGACGCATTGTGATCTGATGGTGATCAGATCTTCTTGACCACCTCTGGAGGTAGTCAGACACGTATTATGTCTGGATATCTTACCAGTGTAGACCAACCTGGATAGTTAAACCATTTAATTCATAATTATCCCGCCCTCTAAAATCATTGACAGGTAACGCCATTGACTTATTGCATCAATATGTGTCTTAAAATAAATTAATATTGAACAATTGTCAAATAATTTGCATACAGGGAGGGGCCAGGATATCTGGTCACAATGCAGACACAGTGTACGGATAAGAGACACATCTTACTACCATCTGTAGATGCAACGGCTACAATGTGGGCATAGTCAGAATGTGGATAAGACCAGGACAAAGGACGCATGTTAGCACCAGGTATAAACGAGGCTAGAGAGAGAGTAGGGAGAGAGAGAGAGAGAGAGAGAGAGAGAGGGAGAGAGGGAGAGAGAGAGAGAGAGAGAGAGAGAGAGAGCGAGAGAGGAAACAGGTCTAATTTGAGGCAGTGGACCCAGACTTGACTCCTCAGGTTTAAACCTCAGTGAGTCATTGAGCTGGAGCTAGAATACAGGCAGGAAAGACACTAATGAGACTGAATGATCATACTGAGATGTTTGAGTAGCCCTTTACACTCGTACCTGTATACGGGTTGAAAATGGCAGATTTGGGCACTGATAAGCTCCTACATTGGAACACAGTGGCTATACAATAACATTCTATACATGACGTCAGATCTCTGCGCTTCACAGCTCTGTATGGGTTTTGACTGACAGCCGTTCTGAACTTGAGCACCGCATGCGACAAGAAGTTGCCCCCATCCCTCCTGCTAATTGGGCAATTTTTGCAAATTTTTGGTTGTCTGAGTGAGGGAAATGCTGTAAATTAAGATGACTCAATGTATTTAGAAAGAAATACCTCTTTGATATCATACAAGCAAGCCAAACACCCATCCAAATGTGCACTTCACATTTCCACATCATAAAACGTATGTAATATACAGTGTCAATGTTTATGATCACTATGTTTGATGTACAGTTACAAGATGACATGGTGTCATACCCTGGATTGTTCTGAACAGAATGAGCCTCTGTTTGTCTATTGTGAAGAAAATATGCAGTGGAACACACACCTGAATGCAAGCATGACTCCTTTCTATGCGCACCAAAATTACGATTTCTCTGACTTGCCCTGTGAAAGCGTAACACTGTATGATCGTATTTTATAACTAAGCTAGTCATGTTGGCAATAGAACACGCTTTGAAATGATCCCCACCTGACCCAGACTGCGATATATAATGAGCCTTTTTTGGATTGCATAAACAACAACAATACATGTGTGATGGCGGGGATGTGTTTCAAACAAAACAAGTGTGTGCTTGCTCTAGGCCACTTGAAGACACCAGTTTGTCCTCTCACTCAAACCCTTGTCATTTTTGGTCTTATGTTGCACCTACCCCAAATTTTACAAGCATATTCTTATCATGTTACTGAATGTATCCAGAGTATATTCAGATTTCATTATCAACAAATGTAGCTAAAAGTACAGTAGATGTAAAATGCACATCAAATCAACAGTGTAATGTTTGGACTGAGTCTCGTCAGGTGAACTGTTGTGTCCTCAACTTTGGTCTAATCATTTTCCCATAATCTCCAAACTGTTCCCTTTTAATTGCTACCATGCTTATGCATATGCTTTTCATATTTCTTCAGTAAGAAACATTTCAAATTAGCCCTATCCATATAGGCCAATTCCCACAAGTGTAAAGGGTTAATTAACACAGAATGGTAACATAAAATAGTGAGATTTTTGACAGGAAGGCAAGTTAGGATCAATAGACCACAGTGGTAGTGGATGTGGAACTTATCATGTATTTTAAGTTGAGGAACTGCTACCAGCGTATATATTATTTTAAACTGTTGTGTTTCTTTCTTTTTACTTTAGTTAGTTAGAACACAGTTGGTAGCAAAAAGTTATATTTGTCTTCAGTCCATTAACTTGATCAATGTAAACTATGTTTTAATAGCTGACTTTCAGTACTGCTCTCTTGGGAACAACATAACTTAGTTTTAGACACATTTGTAACATCTAAGTCAACAGGAAACAGATGCATAAAGGAATAGCTGATGGTCACACACCTGCTAATCAACATCTGATTGTCTCACCTCAATGAACTCTCCCTCACAAAAAATACAAAATGACTGCCTTACAATTCTACTCTAAGCAGTGAGTGCATTCTAGAATGATCTCTTTGCTTCTTCACTGTCTCCCAAGGCTGTTCTGACAGTCCAAAGCATGCTGTGTCCCTTTGGTATTCGGGTATCATTGCCTTCCTCTCAGACAGCATCACGTTGAGCCTGTCGTATTGGCTCATCAACAACAACTAAAGTACGGAGTCACTTTGATGCAGACATACACGGATCCCGTCACTGAAGAGGGGAGAGTTTCATTCGGTCACTTTGGCTGGTGAAACATGCTGTGTTGGATGGCACTGTGATAGCTGTTCTTTATCAAACAAACTGAGGGGAATAGGAGCAGAGAATATTCTCAGAGGAATGTTTTCATGTAGATAGCCTACATGATGTATGTCAGTGAGAGAAAGTGACTCTCTCCTTGTTGTAAGATAACATCTCAAAACACTGTGTTTAACAATGATGAATCTTTGTCAGTTAACAGTTCAAAATCAGTTCAAATGTGGTCTAAAATTGTTCCTAAGATTTAATTAGAGAGAAACAGAAAGACACATTTGTTTCCTTTCAAAACTGTCTCACAATATTTCCCCCGACCCTTTATAAATGCAATGGGAGCACAATTAACTCTGGTCCTTAAGTACCCCCAACAGTACATATTTTTGTTATGGCCCCTGGACAAGCACACCTGATTCTACTTGTCAACTACTCATCAAGCCCTTGACAAGTTGAATCAGGTGCTACAACAAAAATCTGTGCTGTTGGGGGTACTCGAGGACCAGAGTTGGGAAACACTGGTTTAATTGGGAGACTGTTACTCTCTTGTGAAATATTTGGAACAATTTTAGACCACATTTGAATTGAATTGGTAGGGCGGCAGATAGCCTAGCAGTTAAGAGCGTTGGGCCAGTAACTTGAATAGATGAAAAAAAAATTGTATCATGCAAGTTCTGCGCCACTACACATGTAGGATCTTAATTTGAGGCAGTTTGCTGCCGCAGGAAAATAATCCTGCATGAAATGTGGAATATAATTAATGGAGGAGATTGGGACCCGCACACTGTCTGAAAAAATTAAAAAATCTAAAACTGAGGCTTGAATGCAAAATAAAGATTTCATGTAATTTAGCAGACACTCTTATCCAGAGCGACTTACAAGAGCAATTATGGCTAAGTGCCTTGCTCAAGGGCACATTGTCAGATTGTTCACCTAGTCGGCTCAGGGATTCAGACCAGCAACCTTTCAATTACTGGCCCAACGCTCTTAACCGCTACGCTACATGCCACACAGAAAGCTGTTTATTTGAACATCATGGTGCCCAAAATATCATAGTACCGATCATTTATGATATTTCTCTGTCCGCTTTTGTATACTGTATAATGTAGATCATGCATTCTATTGTATTAGGTACTGATTATAGATTTCCTGATGTATTTTCTTGCCTGATCATTTGAATTTGACATGCAATTATCCTTGAAATAGAAACAGGTGTGTGTGTCGACCATTTATACTGAGGATGGCCTAAGGCCAAAACTTTTGTTTAGATTTTTTGGGCACCATGATGTTCAAATTAGCATCTTTATTTTGCATTCAAGCCTCAGTTTTGGATCTCCATCTCCTCCAGTATTCTTATTTGGACTCCTACGCACCTGGACCCAACACTATTTAGTAGTAACCTTTAAAGAGCGCAGATGGCCTCCTATCATTTTAATATCATAATTAATGGACACTTTTGTAGTGGTTGATACATTTTTCGTAAGGGAAAATCAAGTCTGAAATTTCAGTGGAAATTATAAACTTCAGAAGCCTTTTACACCTTCCGTAAGAAACATAAAAATGTAGCCCTATCCATATAGGCCAATTCCCACGAGAATTGGCCTATATACTTCACACTACAAGTTAAGTATAATAAACACTACACGTTTTACATTTCCTGCATTGCAAGAAAGTGCTCCTGCAAAAGGGTGATCAAATTAAGATCCTACATCTGTATTCATCCACATGGTATTCAGATGCTCATTTTATTTTCAGAGTATGTGAGCGTGCTCTCGTGTGTGTGTGTGTGTGTGTGTGTGTGTGAGTGAGTGTGTGTGAGTGTGTGTGTGAGTGAGAGAGATAGAGGGTGAAATTGAGCTGCTACCAGTCACTCTGTCCTTATCACTAGAGCAAGGCCTGTGGTGCCAGAGTCTTTCCTACCCAGACTCCTCTCTGGGTTTGCGGCTGGCTGATAAACAGACACTCCCTATAATCTGCAGGTCCATAGTGTGATACCCCCTTCTAACCCTCTCTTGAGACTCTCTCTCTCTCTCGTAGCTTCTTCACTCTTTCAAAGCCATATTTTCTTCCTGATGAGAAACTAACCACTGAGAGGTTATTTCCTGTATGTTCATTCTGTTGTCTAGAGCTCTCTTCTCCATTTCCTGTTTTCATTATCGTACTCCTCTACATCTCACATACTAAAACTATAATTCAATAACCTGTATGCAGTTGATTAATACAAAAGACTTCCACGGGGTATTTGGTAGCATTCTTTATCATGTGATGAAATATACCCATTGAGATTGATCACAGTAGCCCTATCATTCATATGCATGGGCTGTCTTCTCTTTTGGGGGTGTTCTTCTCACCATATCCCCAGAGGACCATCTCTAGGGCAACCTCCAACCTCCTCAGTCACCTGCTCTGGGCTCTGACACTCTAGGAATATTGGCGTAGATTCTGTGTGCATCCCAAATTGTACCACTGTGTGCATCCCAAATTGTACCTTATTCCCATTGTAGTGCACTACTTTTGACCAGGGCCAATAGGGCTCTGGTCAAAAGTAATGCACTATATAGGGAATAGGGTGCCATTTGGGATGTACCCACTATCTGAGAGCCTGCTTTAGAACTATGTGGGATGTAATTAATATACCTGCATTTCCTAATGGGTTTTCATAGAACAGGCATTCAACATTACTTACGAGGATAGTAGTAGGTTTGTGCGGGATCCTTTTGGCCTAAGAATATCTCATAGTCTAAATATTTCCCCCTACATAAAGATTTGTTTTAGGTTTTGTCCAAGAGGATACAAACCTTTGGATTAGCTTTGTCTTCACAGCTGGTCCAAGCCAAGTTTGTCCTCTCTTGTCTCGTCCAGCATTTCTCTAAATACCACTGGAGAGTAGTTCCTAATAGTTGTATGGATGTATCATGTGTAGAAGAATGTGGTACACTCACCAACTCTGAAGTGTTGTGTGACGTGTTCTGTAAAACTCTGTGTGACGACCTCAGTGAACACTTGAGCTGGATCTGTTTCTGGGTCTGCCTTGGGTATTGACATAACTGTTGTGGTTGATGCGTCCATGATGATGTCAGTCAATACTGGATTTACAGAATGCAGAGAAATAGTGAATGTGTTATTTCTTAAATGAAACATAGCTGTTCCCCCTTTTACATATACAGTATTGCAGGTGGTTAAGTATGTGATAACATTTAACAGAGTGGAGATTTTCTCATACAGTCAAAATGTGGCATTTCACTATTCAAAACCACACAAATTACACCAATGACTACATGCATTATCAGGATTATTCCTCAATCTGTAAAGCACTGCTATGACAGAATGAATCCAGCTATTAGGGACATTGGCATGAAGCTCTTTTCACTTTTTCTCTCTGTCCTTCTCACAGTGCAACTTGTCTACAAAGTCTATCATAGATCAATACAAACTCCTTAATAGAAACTATAACAGTCAAGAAATGCAGAACTCACCAATTCCAAGTCAAGCAACAAGTTTTCCTTTAACTCCCTTTCCTCTATGAATTTCTGCAACTGTTTTGCTGTTAAGTTGACAGTACTGTTAAGTTGGAGACCCATGCGCAATGTGTTTTTTCTCTCTCTCTTGAATGGGTGTGTGCCACATCTGTTGCTCTGTGAGCTGATCTGCTAATTCCCCTGGTAGACATGGGCTCTTACGTAGCCAAGAGTTAAGCATGCAGGCCCCTCCCTTTTACAAATGGACCACAGCTGCTGGGTGATTGTCTCACACAATAGAACTGGCTGGGATAGGGTTATGGATAGGGCTAGGAGATTGGGAGGAGTAGAGGTACACACAGGAAGCCTGGGACCTACTATAGTGTAGAGTGATAGTGTCACACAGAGTCCTGGGATAGAGTTATGGATAGGGTTAGAGTAAGGGCTAGGGTTATGGAGGTGAGGGAGACTGAGACACACAGGAAGACTGAGACCTATAGGGTGGGAACTGGTGGAAGGTAGCCTTGCGGCAGGTAGCCTAGCAGTTAAGAGAGTTGGGGCAGTAACCAAAAGGTGTCTGGTTCGGATCCCAGAGCCAACTCGGTGAAAAATTGGTCGACGTGCCCTTGAGCAAGGCACTTAACCCTAGTTGATATGGATAAGAGCATCTGCTAAATGATTTAAATGTAAAAAATGGAACCAGTCCTTGTCTGGACAGCTAGGCAATGTTAAGACAGATAAGAGTTCCAGACAGACTATTAGAACTAAGCTGAATCTCTCCCTCTAAACTAGATATAACAACTAAGTGTTATTACACATGGTCTCCCTCTGTGACTGCTAGTTGAGTATTGTTATAGCAGTCAGGGTAGGGGATCTGTAAACATAATTACTTTTTAATCACCACCCTTTTTCAGTCAAACTGAAACTAATGTTTGTTGTCATGTCTGCAGATGCTAAACGAACCGTTTCTAAGCAGGGCCAGATGGTGCTCAGTTGTATAGGAAATACCATGAATTACAAAGACAGATATTTACCTGTGGAATAGGCCTATATAATTAACAAAGATGAAAATGCCCACTTGGCAGGTTTAATCACAAGTTTGTTTAAATTGTACTTTTATACTAAATCAATTACCTACCAAGTAGCCTACAGACTAGAATTAAAATCCAGTTCCATATTTGGCAGGCAGAAAAAAAGGTAGCATAATCACATCAATGGAGCAGCCAACATATTGATTGGCTGACTGTGCAGTTCAGGCTGGATGGGACAGTGTTGTGTGTTGTGTAGTGTTTTTTGTGTGTGTGCATTAATGCGTGTGTGTGTTGATGTTTGTGTTGTGGAGTTCCCCTTGTTGTTTCTGGCCTTTCTGACATTCAACCACAACGCTCAGCCTGTCATTTCATATGACCTGTGCTTGATGAGAGCCTGACCACCGCTAGGCTTCCAGAGCATTGAGGTCTTGAGGGTAAACATCACAGCTGAGAAAATATTGAGGAGGCTCGCTCCCTCCATGTGAGAGTGGCTGAGTACTACGGTCTTCACCAGAATTGATTATACAGTAAGTATTACCTACTTTGAAGAGTATCTGTTATCATGCTGAAAATGACAAGATGTTCTGATTACTGATGATGGCACAGAGAAGAGGCTGTGATGTGGTAGTTAAGTGTTAGAAAAACATCTAGCCCACTTTGTACCTGAGCAATTTCACGCCTGGTAATCAACATACTGTATGAGATGTGCCTCTTCACAGTCAATTTCTCTTGATTACCACCTTCTAAAGAATCTTATTATGAAGTCATTATTTTTGCTAGATTTACTTAGATGTTGTCAAAAACACCATACAGCTATAATTAACAGGTGTATTCATGATCTCTTCTGGATCTTCACTCCCATGCACAGCCACACACCAGGTTGAGGTAGACTTGCCTCTCCTAATGTTGTGGCTGGCTGGAAGTGCAAATATGCCATGACAAGCAATTTACTGCATGGAAGTGGTGAGAGACAGAGCAGAATATTATTATCCTCCCACACAGAGGCTCAACTTCCTAGCCTACCCTACAAATAAAGGTTTCCTTGTGTTTCCCTTTAGCAAATAGTCCTCGGTTCAAACAGCTAGACCCATTGAATCCCAAAGTACTTCTTTATCAATTTGTGTTCTCTATGTGCTATTTCAGGACCACAGATGACACAGATAATTCTGACATTCCATCTCAGGGTTTAGAGTTAGCCCTTTGGTCCTAGGAAGGACTCTCAAACCCTCCCTCAGGAGCCTGAAAGGTCCCACTGATCATTGTTACTGTCGTTTTTATTTGACAAGTCTTTCGCTAGGAAATTGCTGTCATGTGGCTCTGGTGTGAAAGGAGCGTTAGTGGCACAGCTACAGTAGCTGAATCTTAGGGATATTTTTCACGAGTGTCCCTGGAGAAAGATCTGAGGGTCTATGTTTCCCTATAGGCTGTGAGTGACAGCTGGTAATTTTGTTGGCCAAGTTGTTTACTCCTCTGACCCGACTGTCCGCTGCCCGCACCTTGACTTAAACGCTTTAGACATGTCTTATTTGTTTTCCGGTTATTTTTAGGTTTCATATATTATCTACAAGGTTGGCACATTCATCAATGCCAATTTTTCTTCTCTCTTTTCAGTTTTTTTTCTCCGTTTTTTACACCCTTTACATTCCACGTTAGACATTTCCTCCTTCCCTAATACCGCTTAGTCAAAGAGGCCAATGTATTCCGTTTGCAAGTGGAAGTAGAATTGAAGTAGTCACATTTGCCCTTACCCTCATCAGTCTGTGGATAGGTAGATGGATAGATTGGAAGCTTATGGGAAAGGTTAACCTGGTTTAATGAGGGAGTAGAGTAGAGATGAGGAGAGCAGGACAGAGATGACGGGATGCTGGGAAAGGTCAGGGTGACACTGTCGGAGCGACGCTCTCGATCTGTCTCTCTCTCTCTTTCTCTATCTCTCTATCTCACTCTGCATAATGGATGCTGGTTGATACATCATTACAGTCAAAGACTAAGCACCATGCTGTTCTCCTCTTTCACTCAGTCTAGCAATGGACTGAAAATGACCTACTAACAAACTATTCATTCATAACTTTTACTGTGAAAAACACAATAAGTTCCTGACTGTAATAAATGTATGTAATAAACAAATGAATCCATGTGAAGTCGTTTTTTGCAGTCATGATGATTTCTTTAGATATGACCTAATCAGACACAGGTAGAGAACTAGGGAAGACAAAGCTCTCAGGTAATGTGGCATCATCATCTTCACCATGTCTATCTCTGTAGCTGTCACAACAGCTAGAGGAAGACATATAGTCTCATTACCGACATGTCCCAGCAGTATTCAATCAACCATTCTGTTATTTTCTCCCTCTGCAACCAACCTGAGGCTAATGTTGCTGGCTTTGTTGTTTCTCAACATCCAGACTAGATTTCTTCCAGTGTTTTCCTTTTGCTTGATAATAAGTTGAACTAGTATGAGGTGCTAACTTTGCTTATGTGCAAATGCTTAGTACCACTTTTTGAGTGTTGAACTAGCCTTCTTCTCCCACTGCTTGCCATTTTATTTTGATAGGAGGAAAGAGGGGAGAACAACAGCAGTGGTGTGGACCAGAGTATAACAGCACAGTTTTGGTTTTAGGATCAGCCCACAGCTTGTAATTGTATTATTAACTAGCTGAGGGCAGAGGAGAGGGTAATGGTCTACTTCATCACTCTGGGCCTCTAGAACCGCTTCTTCCCCAGTGATATATGATAACACCAGTCATCTCAATCATCCAACCACCCCACTTTTCCCTAGTCTCCTAAAACTAAAGCTTGCCTTGAAGGCTAAATGAAAATAAATAATGGCCGCAAAAGAGCATTACTCATAAATATGCTCTTCCAGCACTTTTTAGGAGTTTTCTTTTTCTGGAGGGGTGGTGTGTGTCACGCTCGTTGATTGACGGGACGGACCAAGGCGCAGCGTGATATGCATACATGTTTATTATAATGAATAAACACAACGACAAAACAATAAACCAACGACAAGTGAAGTCCTAAGGTAACACACAACAAACCTTAAACGGAACAAGATTCCACAACCCACTAGTGCCAAAAGGCTGCCTAAGTATGGTCCCCAATCAGAGACAACGAGCTACAGCTGCCTCTGATTGGGAACCACACCGGCCAACATAGATCTACACATAATAGACCTACAACATAGAATATACAGTGGGGAAAAAAAGTATTTAGTCAGCCACCAATTGTGCAAGTTCTCCCACTTAAAAATATGAGAGAGGCCTGTAATTTTCATCATAGGTACACGTCAACTATGACAGACAAAATGAGATTTTATTTCTCCAGAAAATCACATTGTAGGAGTTTTAATGAATTTATTTGCAAATTATGGTGGAAAATAAGTATTTAGTCAATAACAAAAGTTTCTCAATACTTTGTTATATACCCTTTGTTGGCAATGACACAGGTCAAACGTTTTCTGTAATTCTTCACAAGGTTTTCACACACTGTTGCTGGTATTTTGGCCCATTCCTCCATGCAGATCTCCTCTAGAGCAGTGATGTTTTGGGGCTGTCGCTGGGCAACACGGACTTTCAACTCCCTCCAAAGATTTTCTATGGGGTTGAGATCTGGAGTCTGGCTAGGCCACTCCAGGACCTTGAAATGCTTCTTACGAAGCCACTCCTTCGTTGCCCGGGTGGTGTGTTTGGGATCATTGTCATGCTGAAAGACCCAGCCACGTTTCATCTTCAATGCCCTTGCTGATGGAAGGAGATTTTCACTCAAAATCTCACGATACATGGCCCCATTCATTCTTTCCTTTACACGGATTCAGTCGTCCTGGTCCCTTTGCAGAAAAACAGCCCCAAAGCATGATGTTTCCACCCCCATGCTTCACAGTAGGTATGGTGTTCTTTGGATGCAACTCAGCATTCTTTGTCCTCCAAACACGACGAGTTGAGTTTTTACCAAAAAGTTCTATTTTGGTTTCATCTGACCATATGACATTCTCCCAATCCTCTTCTGGATCATCCAAATGCACTCTAGCAAACTTCAGACGGGCCTGGACACACTGGCTTAAGCAGGGGGACACGTCTTGCACTGCAGGATTTGAGTCCCTGGCAGCGTAGTGTGTTAATGATGGTAGGATTTGTTACTTTGGTCCCAGCTCTCTGCAGGTCATTCACTAGGTCCCCCCGTGTGGTTCTGGGATTTTTGCTCACCGTTCTTGTGATCATTTGACCCCACAGGATGAGATCTTGCGTGGAGCCCCAGATCGAGGGAGATTATCAGTGGTCTTGTATGTCTTCCATTTCCTAATAATTGCTCCCACAGTTGATTTCTTAAAACCAAGCTGCTTACCTATTGCAGATTCAGCCTTCCCAGCCTGGTGCAGGTCTACAATTTTGTTTCTGGTGTCCTTTGACAGCTCTTTGGTCTTGGCCATAGTGGAGTTTGGAGTGTGACTGTTTGAGGTTGTGGACAGGTGTCTTTTATACTGATAACAAGTTCAAACAGGTGCCATTAATACAGGTAACGAGTGGAGGACAGAGGAGCCTCTTAAAGAAGAAGTTATAGGTCTGTGAGAGCCAGAAATCTTGCTTGCTTGTAGGTGACCAAATACTTATTTTCCACCATAATTTGCAAATAAATTCATAAAAAATCCTACAATGTGATTTTCTGGATTTTTTTTCTCAATTTGTCTGTTATAGTTGACGTGTACCTATGATGAAAATTACAGGCCTCTCTCATCTTTTTAAGTGGGAGAACTTGCACAATTGGTGGCTGACTAAATACTTTTTTCCCCACTGTAGCTAACAAAGAATATACACCCTGACTCAACATATAAGAGTCCCCTGAGTCAGGGCGTGACAGTGTGTGATAGCTTGGGGTCAATTATATTGTGGATAAATCACAATGCCAGACTTTGATAATGAATGTTTTTAAGATAATATGACAGATAACTGTGTGTACTTTGTACTGACCCAAGCTCAGATAGAAGAGGCAAAAGAGATTTGGGAAAGTGAGATAAGAATAACATATTTCATATCAAATCACAACATACACTGTTATTCACATAAACCTGTAAAAATGTCTTTATTAAATATACATTTGTTTACAATATACCTGAAGAATTCTATAAAACTAATTCAAAATCAATTTAATATTTCAATGAATCATATTCAATAATTGTGTCAGTGGGGTTTGTAAATCTTTTACAGTAAATTACTGTAGATAAATGACCTAATGCACTTGAAATAATATAACCAGGCAATAACAATCCTTTATTGTGGGTCTTTCATGACAGAAGATCATCCCCTGAATACGTTTCATTCGTATAGCAAGCTTTCTACACAGATTTGATGTCCAATTTAGTTGTTCTGTTGGTTTGCTAAATGTGCAAAATATAAAGCCTTGCTTTTTTACCAATGTAAGAGCAAGTAACATGGTTTCTGGAGGAGACTGTAGCAAATTTGTACAATACTGTACTTCTCTGTTAAACAAAACTCACAACAACAACCAGGACAAGAGCTCTCCTGAGAATGAACCTACCTTTCTACCCTAGATTCCCTCTAATTATCTTCTTAAGGTCTAGAGATAATTAAGTTACTAGCACAATCACATAACATTGTACTGTACTACATTTGGACTTTCGGACATCTAGTATGCGTTTACTGTACCACTCTTTGGTGATTCATAAAATCATAACATGTTGCAGTATGTCGGTGATGGTGGATGAAGAAATAATAAAATTGTTATTTGCAGTGAGGGCGCAACAAACAACATATTGGAAACAGAAAACCGATGTGTTCAGAGAGCAAAAGGGGCCAGCCACAAAGTCCTTGGCACACAGCCACAATGCTTTTCAGTGAGATTTGATCAGTGGTTTAGCCAGGGAGCAAGAACAGGTGCATTGCTTGCCCAGACCTTGCCTTGGCAGATGGTCGAACATCATTATCACATTCAGAATCCACAAGTGAATACAAGTAAGTGAGTTAGAGTACCGGTACCCAAACAACCCCTACAGAAATTCCCTTTAATTATACATTCAGAATGCAAGGCTGTATAAAGCGGGCTTATGAAGTCACTGGGGTGGATCTGATTCTTTGAATTTGAGGCTTTTTGTCTCCTGACTTTAGAGCAATATAATATAAAGTAGATATGTGATCAACTTAATACATTTTCTCCAATTGTCATTGCACATCAAAAGTGGTACAGCTCCCATGCCCCACTAAACAGATATAAAGCTGCAGAATTACCATCCTCCATTGGGTCATTCTTGTAGTCACACAGGGAATAAATCACCAATGATCACTGCTCCTAGAAAGCCCAGGGACGGGCAGGTGACTAACACTGGGTTTTGTGTCGAATGGCTGCTCTACCCAGAGGGGCCTGTTCTGTAGTTGAGGCCAGGCAGAACAGTGTGCGGAACAGGAGGCAGGAGGGTGGGCAAAGAAGGCTATGGTGAGTAAGACTCCATGGCATCAGATGTAGTATTCCTTTCTGTTGTGTCTCACAGAGCTGTGCAGGTCCAGGTCTAGATCCAAGACCAAGTCTACAGGGTAGCTGTGCTCCAGGCTGTGTCTGGGATCCTTCTTCTGTGAGATGGAGGCCTTCTCCTGTGGGTGGGGGTGGGTGCGGCTGCAGCGGCGGTACAGGAACCATGACATCACGGCCATGGCACAGAGGGTGATGAGGAACACAGCTGTGATGAGACCTGGGGAGAGAGAGCCAGAGAGAGAGAACATTGCTTTTTCTTTAAAGTTAATAATTCTGGGGGTTACTTGGTAAATATGATTATCCCAATCCTGCCGACTACGCCAAATGTAAAAAGGTGGTAAAGTCACAAGTATTTTTTTCAAAGTTTCAGGGAGAATGGCAGAAATTAAATAATTTGCTATTTAATTTCTAATCTGAAGAAACACAGATAACTGGGGATGATCTTCTGGCTAACCTCCAATTACTGCTGAATCACTCCTTGTCTTCTTCAGTCGATCTACGTCGCTATCGCCGCCCTCTGAATGATTTATTCCAGAAGAAAGGAAGCAAGCAAACAAAGGAGATGTCAGACATGACCTTCAATTATATTCTGTGGACGATGAAAGGCATAGGCTACGTGGAATTTATAAAGGCATTTCAATCAATGATGTTTAGTAATTTAGTCATTATGACTTTTCATGTCAAAACCTAAAAGAGAGAGGTCAAGTTAATGAGTCATTAAAGGCCCACTCTGTGATATTTGCAGCCGTTACAACCCGTTGCATAATTTTGGTTTATGCTTATAGAATTACATAAATAAAATCCATATTGTGAAACCAAACATGATTCAAATCAATGCTATTAAACACACCAGATGCTGATTGTGAAGTTGCAGCCAAGGCTCCACAGTTCGATTCAACTAGATTGCCAAGAACACGGACCAATGAGCTTCCATGATTCAGAATGGCTGTCTTCAGTGGTGTCAAATGATTGAACTGGACAGACGACAGGCAGCCAATGAAACCCTTCGATCCTGCCCTAAGCACCTCCTCATCCAAACCAGCAAGTCCTGCTGATGTACCTGTGACTTTACCCAAAGTCACTGATCGTAGTGTGTTCATCTTCGTGTCAGAAGAAAGGTTGTATTTTTGGTCGATGTCTTTGTCAATCTGGTTTAAGAAAAAAGCACACATTTCCAAATACACTTGAACATGCCATCAAGGTGGGATGAACGTCTATGATGTAAGCATAATGCTTTGCTATAGAGGAATGATGAAATAGATTCAGATAGATTTCACTGACCTGGACATAAAGGTCTTTACCCTCCCGGTGTACTTGGACACGGTGGAGCTGCCCATCGGCTAGGTTGGAGGCTTTGGGAGTAAAGATTTCTGCTCTCTTCTCTCTGTTCAAACGGTACCAGATCTGCAGACTCCCTACAAAAGTTAAGTCTGAAAGTCTGAAAAAGCTACTCATTTTACAATCTTGTTAAGAGATAAAGACAGAGAGAACAATGGATGGAGATAGCACAAGATAGCTACCGTTGTTAGCGAGGATGATAGCCAGGTACTGTTGATGGTAGGTGCTGACACAGAGCAACATGGCAGGGGTGTGAGTTGTCAGAAAGCTGAAGGCGACGTTTTCTCTGAACTCGATGTTGTGGGCATAGATGGCTGAGGACTGGCTATGGACTGGCTGACTGCTAGACGACTGGCTACCTCTGTCTCTGTTGTGGATGACTGGAAAAGGCATCTGGAAGGTAAGGGTCACCGAGGAGCCACTCTCAAAGGACATTGACACTGCTGTTACAGGGATACAAACATGGATGGCGTTATTAGTGTAGAATGGTCCTATTCAGTAGTGCTGTACTGTGCTGTTGATCTCAAAGAAACTAGATCAACAATGCATCACAAATTCTCTGAGGTACCAAGTACCCCTACCCCTAAAGCACGACCCTGTCCAGAAACCTCATTCAAAAACGCTGGGAATAGGTTATATCTGAATATCTGAAGTGATAAAACCTGCTTTGATGCCAGTGGATTCATACAGGATTCATCCATAATGGGTGGTGTAGTCTCAGCAGTCCCGTTGTGTGCCAGCCAGGCCAGCATGTACACAGCTTTTGAATGGAATTCAATCCAACAGAAAATATGTCCTGGCCTATCATATTAGTTTCAGATTTATGGAAATGAATAAGCCAATGGGATTGAAAATAAAGTATCTCTGATCTTTTTAATACATGCTTTGATCACTCTTTTGATCAAATACACTTCCCAAATCTTTTGAGATAATACTTTTCTAAATCTAATTTCATACTTTCAAATATTGTAGCTACATTTTCCTAACCACAAAGACAGCCGTTAACTCAGCTTCTCACAATATTTGTAGCTTATTTGTGTTTGTTGGGGTGACTCGCCTTTCTTGCAGTGTGGTCCATTGTAGGCAGAGTGTGTACAGTCACAGACGTATCCACTGTTCTTCTCCATACACCGCCCTCTGTTATGACAGATGCTAGCTGAGCCGCTGCAGTGGCCAGGGCAGCCTGGGGTCACTCCTGGGGTCAACTTGGCCCGCTCCTCCAGGTCAAGGGTCACGCCGTTCAGGGTCAATGCACGGATGCAGCCCAGGAAACTGCTCTCTCTGAAGGTGGATCCTCCTGACAGGAAGTAGGAAGTAGGAAACACAGGGAGTATAAGTAGGACGTTTAAACTGCTCTAAAAATAGAAGAATACTACTTCCTATGTGGAACTAAACAGTAGCTAATATGCAAATAAAGTGTTGTTGTGGTTTGACCTGGGTCTAGTGCCTACCTATGAACAGTAAGCTTTTGAGCTGCAGGCGGTAGTGTCCTTCAGAGGGGGCCTCCAGAGTGTGTAGGGGCAGCTGGTCCACTTGCAGGGAGGCCTCCTTCAGGTTGCGTTCAGCCCTAACGTAATGCCACTGCTTATCATTTAGGGGGACAGGGGACGTCACCGTCAAGTCCACCGGGCCGTTCCCCACGTCAAAGCTGAATGTTACAGCCGAGGTAGCTGAGGGTGACAGACAGAAATTCAAGTTCAAAATGTGGCCCACTTTTGTTTAAGATGGATTTGTCTTTGGCTTGTAGTCTTTGGCTCCAGGGCCAATGTATTCTCCCCACTCAACCACCGTTTTCCATAATGTTATCAGAACTATCTAATCAAATACCAAGTCATCTTTAATCTAGAAACAGAAAAGGTTTAAACTTAAGGTGATCATCTATCATTTACACAAGTGCCTAGGGAGGGGGTAGGGTTTGGTTGATTTGGGATTCAGGGAGAAACCGACTCACATGTCAACTTCAGGGTGATGAAGTCAGTGGTCCCCATGTTCTCCAGGAGAACACCAGATGAAGCTGTGGTCTTGAAGTACAGGGAGATGTCAGCACTGAGCTCAGCCTGGAACTTAGGGAAGTGGAGGGACGATGACCCTGGATAGAAAGAGGCTGCATTCCACAGGAACCCTGCAAAGACAGGAAAGTACAGTTAGAAAATAAACTGAAAATGTAAAAACTTTACCACACTCCCCCCTACTGTTACAAAAATACAGCACTTGCTCCACTCTTCCCTACTGTTAAAAAAGACAGCTACATAATTTTTGTTGGCATAGTCTGTATGAACAAAAAAGATGATTAATATTGGCACACTCACTTTTGGGATAATTATATGAACTGAACTAAACTTACTGTCACCATTGCAGTGAAGGAAGCTGACTCTGTATACAGCTGCTGAGCCTGTCCTGTTGGTGTCTCCTATTACAATCTCAGTCAGTGGTAGGTGATCTTTGTAGGAGAGCAATCCTGTGTCGTTTACCCTGTTGGAAAAAGTTTTGATCAATTTAGACATTACCTCAGTTTCCTCAATTTAAAGATGTACTCAAATTATCAATTTATAGACGGAAAGACTGATTGGTAAAACACATAAATGTTGTTAATGCAGGTCATAAAACTTATAAATACATTGGCATCCACGGTACCATAAGTTTGTGTCTGCATCACAGTTGCAGAAGTAGTTCATGTCGATGCAGTTTTCCTCCAGGCTGCAGGAGCACTGTTGGACCCCAGGTACAGAGCCTCCCCAGTAGGTCTGTTTCTCTCCACTTCGGTCCAGCCACCATGATAGGGGCCTTCCATCTACAACCAAGGTACATTTATTCCCATCATGTGATCTCTATAAAAAATATATATATTACACCATCAACTCTTTGTCTGGCCAATGTGGTCTGCTTGGCACATCGAACATGTTCACCTACTACAGAGGTTTATCTTCTGCCTTCATAGAAAACACATGATTGATTTTTTGTCTTGTAAACCCGACCCTACGCACATTGTGGGAGGCAAACGCCTTCCTAGGGAGACTAATTGATTTTGTAGGCAATTCAACTGTAAATTGGTGAAATACCCTGTCTTGACATATTGTCTTGCCTGTATCCAAAACAAGACCGTCTGCATCAATATTTCATATGAGAAACATAAAATCCCCAGGCGAGACAGCAGAAGAACTCAGTGAGGCTTTTTTCACAGTGGGAGCTGGAATCAAAGGGAGCAGAGGATTCGGCAATACTTAGAACTCACTCTGAATATTTCTGCACAACTTTTTGCACAATTCCATTATGTAGTTTGAATTAAACTTGAGCTCTCTGTATACTGTTTGCACTTACCAAGCTTCCATTAAGACTCACCCCAAGTATTGAAGAGACGGGACTTCCTGCAGCTGTAGACCACTTCCTGTTGACAGTGCTCAGACCGTCCAATCAGAGTGCGGAGCTGCTCCAGAGAGGCAGTGTAGTTGAACCGCATCACATACGGCTTCTTTGTTGTGGCTCCAGTCACATTCACAGACCCACTGTTGTTGTGGCCCACCACTGTCCATCCCTTGTCCTCTATAGGGAAGACAGAGCAGGCATTTCACTTTATATACAGGATAATCAGGTTAACAGCACAGTGGATAATCCAGATTATCATATTAGCATGAGAAAGACTTCTGGTATGTAGTTTTGTTTTCCCAGATAGGTGTCCTTCACATTTCTAATTATGAATTAAATTGAGGTCAGTCAACTGTATGGAAAAAACACCAAAGATAAACAAAGATGTGTAAAGTGGTGGACACACTTAATCGCATTAGCCTCATATTATCTAATTGAGAATATCCAAAACTGCACTAGTAGCTTCCCTAGCCTGGTTACCAAACGCTGTGCTCACCATTGTTTCACTACATTTCAGTCTGGTTTAACCAGGCTATGCCAAGCCATGAGCTCACCAGTCATGTTGCAGTAGACCAGTGTTGCCTTTAGAGGACCACTCCCGTCTGGATCAATGTAAAAGTTGCCAGACGTACTCCCCATTTGTCTGTGTGCCTCACACGACGCTTCATAAATAGCTGTGGGAAGCAAGATCAAAACTTGAAGTTACAGCGTGTTGCAGTGAATGCATTAACGTATGTCAAGAGCACTAGCTTAATTGGAAAAAAAATCATGAAAAATGTGTGAACGGTATTGGTGTGAAGTACAAAGCCACGGCAGCTTTTAACCGGGGATGAGGTACATTATAATTCAGCAGTCAGTAAAGTGCCCTACACTTCACAATTTATGATACCCTGGTGGGAATATCAATGAGAGTCAGAATCAGTGATGGAAAATAGTTTAAATACTAATGTAACTTTAGTCACTCTATACAGTATATTAAACACAATATACACTCAGTGGCCAGTTTATTAGGAACAACCATCTAGTAACAGGTAGGACCCCCCTGTGCCTCCAGAACAGCCAGAATTCTTCGGGGCATGGAAACATTGCTCAATTGGTATCAAGGGACCTAACGTGTGCCAGGAAAACACTTCCCATACCATTACACCGCCACCAGCCTGTACCATTGACACCAGGCAGGATGGGGCCTTGGACTCATGCTGCTTACACCAAATCCTGACGTAACAGGAACCGGGATTCGTCGGACCAGGCAATGTTTTTACACTTCTCAATTGTCCAGTGTTGGTGATCGCGTGCTCACTGGAGCCGCTTCTTCTTGTTTTTAGCTGATAGGAGTGGAACCCGGAGTGGTCGTCTGCTGCAATAGCCCATCCGTGACAAGGACCGACAAGTTGTGCGTTCCGAGATGCCGTTCTGCACACCACTGTTGTACTGCACTGTTATTTGCCTGTTTGTGGCCCACCTGTTAGCTTGCATGATTCTTGCAATTTTCCTTCGACCTCTCTCATCAACGAGCTGTTTTTGCCCATAGGACTGCCACTGACTGGATGTTTTTTATTTATCCCACCATTCTCGGTAAACCTTAGACACTGTCGTGCGTGAAAAGCCCAGGAGGCCGGCCATTTCTGAGATAATGGAACCGGCGTGCCTGGCACAGATGATCATACCATGCTCAAAGTCGCTTAGGTCACTCGTTTTGCCCATTCAAGCGTTCAATCGAACAGTAACTAAATGCCTCGATGCCTGTCTGCCTGCTTTATATAGCAAGCCACGGCAACGTGACTCACTGTCTGTAGGAGCGAACCATGTTTTGTGAATGGGTAGTGTTCCTAATAAACCGCCATCTGAGTGTATTTGTACTGTATATTTTCACAGGTGAATATTTTCATTATCATGAAGGAGTCAGTTCAAAGGGTGACTGCACTTCCTGATTTCTCCTCGTTTTAGATTTGGTTCATTAAGAAATGCTAGCGGCCATGACTGAATTCAAACATGATTTGGTGTTGGGTTGTGGTTTGATGTGAGTGTCTCTTGTGTGTCTTCGCCGGTGGGAAGAATTAACCAAATAATTTAGCCAATTAGCTTCAGCCGGCTGGTGTGCGACCATGACAAAATTGGTTTGACTTTGTATAGTTAGGGAACATCAATAAATTACATCAATAAATTACACAATGTAAATGAGAAACTATTTTCAAATTACACACCTTTTAGTTTTCTCATTAAATGCTTTCAATATTGGTATATGAATTTCTACAATTTATAGTTGGTTTGAGGTTTATAAGCATTTTAAATTTGGAGCTATTGGAATTTTAACACATTGTCCCATGTTCATTGTGTAATTTACTGATGGTCCCTAACTAGCACCATAGGGATATCCAAAGTCATCCCAAATGTATCACGGGCATTACAATTGGGCTGCAGTTGTGACAGGTTGACTTACAGTTGTGACAGGTTTCTCCAGTGTAGCCTGTCCCTGAGCAGTCACAGTAGAAAGTATCCCATGATTGGGTGCATCGTCCGTCATGCTCACAAAAATTAGGCAGACATCTATGGAGAGAGAGAGACATGTTCAAACTCCAAACATAACTCAAGACAGCAGAGCTGCATACAGTAGCATGAAAAGCCATTAATAGAAGATAAAAGAGATATAGAAGGCAGTTCCTCTATCATAGTGTTGTGTCCTTGCATATCCACTGTCTATAACCCTCGATATAGCCACTGTCTGTGCTGTCTCCTCTGCCTGTTCCCTCCATCACTCCACCCCTCCATCTCTCCATTCCTCCATAGAGCAGGCTTAGGGAGGAAACAGAGCGTGACTCCTGGAGCGCGTCAACCTAATCACTGCTGCCTGCTCTGGCACAGCCACAACATATTTCTCACTCAGCCTAATAGTCAGAGCTGGCACACAGGCAAATCAATAGTGGCAGGGATAGATGCCCAGGGAGGGATGGGAGATACGCACGCACACACACACACACACACACACACACACACACACACACACACACACACACACACACACACACACACACACACACACACACACACACACACACACACACACACACACACACACACACACACACACACACACACACACACACACACACACACACACACACACACACAGCTGCCACAGAGGGATGGGAACGAATTATTCCGAGGATGTTTCTGGCGTTGGCAGTGTGACAGTACAGGCATACAGTCCAGGGTTGCGTCCCAAATGGCTCCTTATTCCCTATATAGTACACTACTTTTGGTCAAAAGTAGTGTACTATGGTGCCATTTAGGATCCACCCCCAGGAAAAAGCTCTCTGTTGTCTCTGTTGAGCCCTTCCATCGGATCTCAGGTCATACACATGTCATACTGACAGATTCAAGAGACAGAAACAGAGATACTTTCCCTTATATTACATAGAACAGTGTCACAAATGACATACTGTAGCCTAAATATAAGATATAAAAACATGAATTGTTGAGATTTTGTGAGCATACCTGTTGCGGATCCCACAGATGTCAAACTCAAGCTTGCTGTAATTACCCAAAAGCCCTTGCTGCACACGGGGTAGATCCATAAGTTTGTTGTTTAGGAGGATCTGACGCATGCACCCCTGGAAGGCCACAGTAGGGTTCTTACAGCCACCACTGTATTGGGGACAACCTGATGGAAATCATGACAATCTTTTCATTGCTAAATCATTCCAGAAATAGTAATCAAACACATTTTGAGGATACACTGATCTAATTAAAACACACACTTAAAGAAAAATCATGCATAATTTAAGACAGTCATTACCAATTTTCCACTAATAATAAGCAATAGTTAAAAGACTGCCGTCTTACCTCCAAAAACTACACTATTGCCTGAGTCTGCATGACTTTGTACGTCCATGGTAGATGCTGGCTCATTGTCCAAGACCAGGGAAACCTTCAGATCTCTGTAGCTCAGACTAACAGAATGCCACAGTCCATCAGTTACACTGACGTCTAGTAAAACAGAACACACAGAAAAACACAGTATGGGTTAGCCTACATTTACTTTAGTCCTATAATGCTGGCAGTTGTTATTAGCAAACTTAGCAAACATTAGCTACAGTAAAGTCACTGTGACATGCCGTTAGGTGGCTTTTTTTAGCTAGGTAGCTGCTGACCTATGTAAATGTTTGTTTTCTGCTCAGCAGCTCCATGGACCATTAGGTGCAGTTGGCCTCTGCTGATGTGCAACACCAGGTGCTGTGCCAGGCCGGTGGAGAACAGAAGTCCTTCCTGGTTCCAGGTCCTGAAGTGGAAGTGTACGTCCAACCCCCACACTCCAGGAGGCTCCAGGGGTAGAGACAGGTAGCTACTACTGGAGGACAGGAAGGTGGTGGACACCATCTGGGGCTGGGTCTCGGAGCACGAGAAGGTCACGTTGCCCTGGGGAACAGGGGAAAGGATAGGTAGGGATCAATACTATACCCATTCAGTGGTGGCCTACTACTGTCTTTTATTGAAATGTGCTGAATAGCAACTGTTCAAAGAGATGGAAATTGTATACAGTATGGGAAATCATTCCTTTTGCGTGTGTGTTCTGGAGTCCTTTGAGTCATGGGTCCTTTCCTGTGACATATACAGAATGAATGTGCATGCATCACTGACATACTGTACGTCACACACTAGCAGATACAATGTTACTCATGGTCATCTGAGTGGAAAGGCAATGGAAATGTCAAATGTTATCACTAATTCAGCTTTTATGTCCCAGGGAGAATGAAGGAGCAGTGAGAGTGAATACAGAGTTCAGTATTTGTCCGATACATATGCTCAGCTTAGCTGTGAATACATCATCGATACTGCTGCCTGCCACAGAGGAGAACAGAACTCAGGTGCTGGCTGTCTATTTGACACTGTCCCCTGACAGATAACATACTCTCTGCCAGGCAACATCTCAAATACCTTTACTGTCTCTTTCATTGGCTTCTGTAGTTCACATGGATGGTAATGAGTTCAGCTGAATAATAAAGAGAGCCAATAATGGGCAAGTATTGTCCATAAAACAAAATTGGCTTCTAATACATTTGAGCACTTTTCTGTTTAATCTACACATGAATATTTGCCATGGCAACTATGCAATGTGCCAGGTACGCCTTCTGCACAGTTGGGTCTGAAAAGAATGACAACAGTGGCTTCCTTTCATTTCTCATTACTGCCGCCTCTTCAACATGTCTATCTACCATGTATTCACATTGGTTGAGTCCCAAATGACACGCTATTTCCTATATAGTGCACTACTTTTGTAGTGCACTATATAGGGAATAGGGTGCCATTTGGGACGTACATTTACCTCCACAGACAGAGCTCACCGTAGGTTGGGAGGGAGTGGGTGTCTATGGCTCAGCGCCTGCCTGTAATTGGTCACCAAAGGGTTCTAGAGATAGCTGTACATTATTATATTAAAATAGACAGAGCAGAGGCGTTCTGTAATGGACTGAGAAAACTGCACCTACTTTGCCTCCTCCTAACCACCATTTAATTTGATATCTTCATCATCTTCCAGCATTGTAGTTTTCTAAATGTATTTTGAGAGGTGTGAACTTTCATGACACAAAATGAATTTATAATTAAGTAATAAGTCCCAAAGTGTGGTATATGGCCAATATACCACGGCTAAGGGCTGTTCTTTCGCACGACGCAACGCGGATTGTCTGGATACAGCCCTTAGCCGTGGTATATTGGCTAGATACCACGAACCCCCGAGGTGCCTTATTGCTATTATGAACTGGTTACCAACGTAATTAGACCAGCAAAAAGTAAAAATGTTGTCATACCAATGGTATACGGTCTGATATACCACGGCTTTCAGACGATCAGCATTCAGGGCTCGAACAACCCGTTTTTTTATGTGAAACACACCACATTCATCCCTACTGGTTCATTTAGTTGTAAGGTATTGAATGACTTTAATTAATGGTTATTCTTATTGGAGTTTATTCAGTTGGAGTGCAGTATGTACATACAGTATGCTTTATGTATAGTATATTATAGATCCCTACCACACTGTGAATCTGGAGCTTGCGTCGCTTGGCCAGGTTGATGATGTTGATTCCATTATAGTAGAGGTTCTCTATGCAGCCATGGAAGTTCTTCCTCAGGAAGCTTCCTGGTTTACCGGGTATAGGAATTCCTCCGAAGCTGAGCTTTGTGACACAAAGAGAGTGGGTTCAAAACAAAATATGTCTAACTGATTACACTACTAAAAAACATCTAAATATCTTAATAATTATCTTATAAATATCTTATAATATGAATTAATTTATAATTTATGGCACATAATTAATTATGGGGCATAATTTGAAGTGGCTATAATGTAATACAGTACATTAATGAGTGATGACGCACCTCATAGTCCACCTCCAGTGAATCATCCACACCTGTGGTGCTGAGGTGACATGTGTGCCCGTCCATGGTGAGGTTGACCTGCTTGTTGGAGCGTTTAACTAGGACGGAGTGCCAGAGCTGGTCATCCAGGAGACTGCCCAGGCCCACTGACACGTTCCCACTGCTGGGGTAGAGCTTAGCGTCGTCTGGAGAGAGAAGGAGGAGGAGGAGGAGGAGGAGGAGGTGGAAGAGAAGGAGGAGGAGGAGGAGGAGGAGGAGGAGGAGGAGGAGGAGGAGGGAAGAGGAAGAGTAAGACACAGAGAGGTGAAATGAGGAGTCTTCAGAATCAGCATCTCATACTGTATATTTGATTTTGTCATAATGATAGCACCATTCCCTTTAGTAGTTCTATGAGACCATTGGCCTGTGCTTACCCAGGTTGAGGTGCAGAGCCAGGGTCCCGTGGTGCAGCTCTAATGTCAGATAGTCTCCTCTGTGTCCCTCCCCGTGCACCAGCACCCCGTCTGCCCCATTGCTCTTAAACCTGAGGGAGATCACATCCTTCACCGTGCTCTGGGACTTCTGGTTAAACCGGTACAACAGAGCACTCCTGCCGTTGAAGTCTGCCACATCTGACTCTGTGAGCCAATAGTGGATGAAGATAAACATGAAGATTACGGTCAGATTACCCATCTACTGAATATTGGCATAATGTTCAAATTTATGCTAACGCTTTATAATACATCTGTGT
The DNA here is from genome assembly GCF_964263955.1 of Coregonus lavaretus. Classification (NCBI taxonomy): domain Eukaryota; kingdom Metazoa; phylum Chordata; class Actinopteri; order Salmoniformes; family Salmonidae; genus Coregonus; species Coregonus lavaretus. The sequence goes on from NC_140025.1 coordinate 7,330,427, forward strand.
ATAATCAGAAACACAAACACACACGCACACACATGCACACACACACACAAATATTGTGTGGATAAAGGGCAGGGGCACTGTAAAAATAACCATGAAAAGTAGTGCTCCTAATCTGAGATCTGGTGTTTGGGGGGTGTTTGAATGAAAAACCCAATGTGAGTGTTTTAATACACAGAATCAGAGTGTTGTGAAAACACTTTTGGGGGTTTCAGTGCATGTAAAAGGCAGCATCAAAACACAAAAACTGTGTTTATCATACAGTCAATGGTTTATCGATTGATGATAAGGGCCAATGGATATTTTTGGGGGTGGAATTCCACCTTTATTTTTTCAATGCTTTATTTGGACAGATTAGAAACAGGAGGGGCAATAAAATGGTACGTTTTGTTGGAATTTTACCCACTCAACCACACAGCCACACTGTAAGAAATTATTCTGGGGTGAATTGAAATTGACTCAAAAAAACAACCAACATATGATGTACTTAATAAAAATGAATGCAAGTCGTGCAGAGCCCGTTGTATAGCGGTAGGCCTAACGCACCCGGCTTAGACATGTCACCCCTCTCCCCACCGAAGACCGGGGTTCAATTCCACTCTCACACATATCTGTATCCCCTCTGTCATTTCATAACAGTCTCAATAAATTGTCAAAATACCCCAAAAATATTTTTTTACAAATTATGCAAGTCATTTCAATGATTTGTTCATTTCATTTTAACAAAAGAATTTCAGAATAAATCCAACTTAATATGTTGTTCAAAATGCAAGTACAGTATCTTTCATGAGGATAACCTGAGAGAAAATGTAGTGATTGAACTCATTGGAAGTCTTTGGTTTTAATCACCTTGAATTTTGTATCTTGGCTCTGTTTTTAGAGGATTGTGGGTAATTCAAAATGTTTTCTTTCTGTATGCATGTTTGAAGAAAGAAAAGTATATTTCTATATTAGTATTAAAGCAGCTTGTTGTGCCATGAGGTGTAATAGATGAACGGATATCAAAACCGTCAGGAAAATTGACATTCATTGAGGACAGCACTCATTCCCACATTCATGGTTGTCAACTGTACCGCAGGACTGGAACGTAAATCACAGAGGATAAATGTTGTGGTGGCAGTTGCAGAGAAGTAATTGGGTGTACGAGATTTTACTGCAGAAGAGTTACAAGAAGTTGTTTTGAACAATAGTGTCCCGTCCTTCCAGGCTGCTGGCCTGGTGTAGGATCAGATAGGGCCAAGTAGTGGAATAGTTGTGAGGTTTTAATGGGTGTAGGGTTAGTTGGTAGGGCAATTTTTTCACAAGGTGTAATGAATTTATACTACCAAATAGTAGGCTGATACACAGCCAATACAGTAGGTGGCAGCAGGCACCTATAACATTTATTTGCGGACCGCCATAATACCAAAGAAGAAGAAGAAGAACCTGGTTGTCAACAAAAGAGGCACATACAGAATCCTCAATTCTTACAGGTCAACCTACAGCTACTGCTGGTGATTTGAACACTGTGCCTGACAATGTCTGCCAAAATGGTATAAAATGGCAAATATATAAAACAATGTGAAACGTTAAGAAACTTCAGAAAAAGGGATTTAATTCTTCACTAGACTGGATTCAAAACACTATAATTGTGTTTAGAAACTTTAGAGAGAGGAAACGGCACCAAAAGAGAAGGCATCTAGTTCTGCACTAAACAGGTCTCAAAACGCCAAAATAGTGTTTTCAACCTTTTCTGTAAGCGCTCCCAGACCCTGGCAATGTGTTGCACAACACTTGATTAAGTGGTGTTCCAACACACCATGTAATGTTTCAGAACATCTCAGGATGATGAGTTTCAATACTCCAGCAAAGTTAAGGTTTCGTCTCCTTCAAGTTGGTGGCAGCTCAGTTGCCACTAGTTTGGGTGTTACATGGCGCTTCATTTTAACAGTGGGCAGCAGGCAGGTTGAATAAAGAGAAACAATGCATTAAAAATCCATAAATGTATCATTCTTGTGCAATTCTTATCTACAGGCTACATTGAGGTTTTTCTTTCATTATTTTTATCTGCCGTTAGTACGTAGCCTAAACCTAAGCTTTAGGGCTTAACTGTAGCAAGCCAAATACACGCCATTTGCCAAATGCTTATGGGAACTTGATCCACTGAGGCAAAAAGGGCAATGTCGGAGTTTAATTCAGTAAGATAAAAGCTGTGAACAGTAGTCTGATGTTTGGGAAAGATTTGGTGAAGTGGTAAAAGAGGATGATAGCAATGCCGGGCTGGCTATGTTATGTGTGATGATTGTGAGGCACTATACAAATTTGACAGTCACAAGACGGGTACTTAAAAATGGCACGTCAAGGGAACTGTACTGTTCAGATGGGTTAAATGGAATAGTAGCATTACTGAAATCTGGACACTAACTGTAGGTTTATAACCTCTCACATAGCCTAATAACCTATAATATTAACTCCTTCAGAATTAAGCATTTTTTGCAGTAAAATTATACACCAAATGTAAATTTTGACTCAGGAACAGGAGTGGAAAAATATAATGTATTTATTTCAGCATCTTGAGAGAGTGACTGCGTGGTTAGGGACCGTCTGTAAAGGTGGCGGTGATATCTTTATCAGCAACATAAAAGCTGATAGTATTTCAACCACATAAAATATGCATCCAATCCGAATTGAAATCTTATCAAAAACATGTTGGGTCGTTTTAATTTCATTCAAACCGGTCAAACTGATGTCATTTGGACGTTTTGCTCTGAAAATTGTTCCATTTTTTTTTTTTTTTTTTGCATTTTCTCCCCGGTCCCAAAACATCTTTGCTTCGCAAGAGAAGCAGAGATTAAAGAGGAAAGCGAAAACAAACTTTAGTGATGTCAACTAGATTGAAGCATTGATTCTATCTATTTATTTTTGCCATCTCTGACGGTACAGCATATTTTCTATATTTGTGAGTTAGGGTCGGGTGCGGGCCTCAGATTTTCACTTTATCACGTATAGTCGGGCAGTTGCGGGTGAACAAACAGCTGACCCGCGCATCACTAACACAAACAATATCCTGATTAGAGACAGCCTGATGTGATGATCCACTTACTGTACACACAGCCATAGACCTCCACTCTGAGGCCGATCCATCCTGTAGTGCTCCAGTCCAGTGGGACAAAGCGTAGGAACCTAGCTGTGACGGAATGGACCAGCTTGTGTTGGACTACACCCTCTGAGTTAGTGTTCCCTGTGAACGTCTGCTGGGAAGAGGAGTGGGAGAATAGATCTTTACTACATTGGTCAAACACATTCAAATCAATGTTATTTTTTCAATTGGTAACAGATCATGAAAAGTCATCATTCATTCAAAGAGAATGTGAAAAAAGCCACGAGTAGTAACCAGTCAATGATACTAACTAGGGCAAATGAGCGCTTTGCTTTCGTGCCAAGATGCAGTTTTTCTATTTCTTTCCAACAACTTTTTAGAAGAACCAGCAGGAACATTAGATTTAAGGGGATGATGAAGCTCTTTTATGACTTGTATTGATTCTTCTATGGAGGCCTAAGCCCATCTGAGCCCATTTGCTTTGCCTTTCAGCATGAGAAGAAGCAATGCGACCTCTGTCTCTGGTGGGCCCAGTGGCCACACAAATCAATTCAGAAGTGCAAATAAAACAAACCCCCCAAAATAAAGTAATTCAAGTCAAGCAAAAAGGAAGGCAGCAGAGCTTGGACCCTAGAGGCCAGAAGACTGTGTTGACTGTTTTATGCTCTGTGTAACTCTCAAGCGGCCAACCGAAGCTTCTGGGGTGAGAGCGTTCAAGTACAGAGAGCAGAAAATAGCTGGGGGTTGCTGAGGTAAACAAAAGTTTACATTTGGTATTTTCAGATGTGTGACATTTTCTTTCTTTCTGATTTTCTTTCTTTCCAATTTATTATATTATTTAGCCACTTTTCAACAGCAAAACATTTCATTTTCGCATTATACTTTTCTCTAAATCTGTCATTTACAGCTTTAAAATGTCTTATAATATCTGCCATGGAAGGATTCCCCTTAAGACCTGAAATTAATCCCTACTTCTTATGGCTTACACAAATTCAATTTTTCTCATTATGCTTTTTGAAGGGACTTGTCAACTTCAAATGCCCTCTAAAGATGTAAGACATGCTGTTCAGTCAATCACCGAGGTACAGGCATATATTTCCGGTATGTTTGAATGCTACGACTGAAGCATCCCACTGGGCAAAAACTGGGCTTTTAACCTAAATCCAATAACATGGTGACATTTTTTGTTGATTTCACGTTGAATTCATGTTAGTTGACAACTCAACCAAATGTAAATCAAAACTAGATGTTGAATTGACGTCTGTGCCCAGTGGGATTGTAGCAAAACATTTTCTTTTGCAATGTTTACATTTTCCCGCTTCACCTCACCTCACCATTCCTATTGTTCAGAGTCAACAGCAAGAAGCACAACCCCCCACCCCTCCCACTCCATGCAGTCACGTTGTCATGCAACTGAAAACTGCTGAAAAGAAAGAGGGAATTCATTATTCCACTGTTTAACAGGTATACAGACAGGTGCAGGTTGGCATTTATTGGGATAACTCATGTACTGGAGGCAGCACTGCAGAGTGTTCAGTAGCTGGCACAGCCACAATGTCATACGTTTTACGTTTTTAGTCATTTAGCAGACGCTCTTATCCAGAGCGACTTACAGTTAGTGAGTGCATACATTTTCATACAATTTTAAACCTAACCCTAACCTTAACCACACTGCTAACCCCAATGCCTAACCCTAACCTTATATTAAGACCAAAAAGCTCATTTTAGTTTTCACAATTTATACGATATAGCCAATTTTGACTTTGCAGCTGGCCCATCTAGCCGAAAGATGCTTTTTCTGCCTCCAGGACAAGACTCATGACAATAAATGTCAACCTGCCAGACAGGCAGAGCCTCACCCCAGTGTCTTCGCTCTGTCCGTACTGCTTCCACACCAGGCCACAGTCACTGAACAGCAGCATATAGCTGTTCACCCAGTCAGAGCTCCCTGAACGGCCCTGTGTAGCGATGGCCGTGACCTCCATCTTCTCCCTGAGGTCCAGCTGGAGCCACGGCTGTCTGTCTGACCGCTCCGGGGCCCAGCCACCCTCTCCTGGAGCCGGAAAGGGTACCATGGGTGTGTGTCTCTCCGCGTTTGTGTGTGTGTGTGTGTGTGTGTGTCTGTGTCTCTGTGACAATTAACAACGACATTCATCACTGTTGCAGTTGTTAATATGTATATTATTGATGTATTTTATTTTATTATAATTGTTATTGTTTTTATTTCACTTGGTCCTCACCCCCCCCCCCCCCCCCCCAAATTGTCATGCTGCTCCCGCTATGGCCATTCCCCCCCACCCCTTCAACTGTCTTTACTCTGCCTCCACCCCAATGGACCTTTATTTATTCATCACTGCTACAGTTATGATGTATATAGTGCTATTTCTATTGTTGTTGTTTATTACCATTTTCATTATTTTATTTCACTTAGCATGTTGAATCTCGGAGCCGAAGATTGTCCCTGTACCCTGCAATCACACCTGCAACCCTGTACATGTGACTATTAAACACTGAATCTCTGAATCTGAATCTGATCTTCTTCTTCTAATGATGCAGGCCAATACAACCAAATCCCTCACTAGATCTGATAATATTCTGCTTACAGTGAATGTGGCAATACTTACCCTCTCTTCTGTTTAGCTTAACAAAGTGAGGCAGCTGACTGTTGGAGGATGTTGAAGAGCTTTTGAAGGATGACTCAGGCAAAACTGATAGCAATGGTCCATTGCAATTATCTGAAAGAGGATCATGGTTATTTTATACAGTGCGTGAACAATAGTGTGAAACACTGCCACCTGGTGATGGAAAGTGGGAGTGTCCCAGCAAGCCCGCTTCATCTGACTCCTCCAAAACAGCTACAATGAGTAGCCTAATAAGCATTTAACACCTGTCAACTTGAAGTCAACAAAGACACAATGCAATTGTATACAAGACAACTGAATATTAATTCATTCTACAGTATGTGTAACATAACAAGTGTCCTAATGTGTTAAAACAATAGCCCACCGGAGTTATTATGGGAAAATGATATATACCTCTCAAATATCATAACACTTGAGTTGGATGAGTGTCGGAGTGTGACAGATATATTTGGCAACCTTAAACAACAATATCGAATAGGCTAGGCTACTGTAAATATACTTGCAATTGACTTACTTGCTGCATGTGTGGATCCACAAATACTCAAAACATAGACACTGAATGCATAGAACCATGAGGCGCTTCTCGAGCTCATTTTCGCCAACACAGCAGGCAATATATCCAAGTTGCGTTACAGCATCTGCCGGTGGTCTACAGAAAATATCTCCAAACGTATGCGCGTCGCCGCTCAGAATGTTCCTGTGGCTTTCCAGCTCTACCCCCAAGATATTTTTGGAAAAGCCATGTGATTAAATCGTAGAGACCCTTTCACAAATATCATCTTAAAGATGTTGTTTCCAAAGCAACAAAAGTCGCTATTTATAAGGACAATAGCTTTACGTTCTTCATCAAGGATTGGTGGTTACTTCTGGTGCGTTCCAACGCACTAGCATCGTCGCGACTCCAATGGGAAATCAATCAGAATTTTGAGCACGCAGTGAGCATCTCACCTGCTTCATTTTCAAGTGTGTGTGTGTGTGTGTGTGTATATATGTGTGAGAGAGTAACTGTCAAATAGATAGCGATAGAGAGAGAGAGAGAGAGAAAGAGAGAGAAAGAGAGCGCGAGAGAGAGAGAGAGAGAGAGAGAGAGAGAGAGAGATAGAAAGAGAGAAAGAGAGAGAGAGAGAGAGCGAGAGAGAGAGAGAGAGAAAGAGAGAAAGAGAGAGAGAGCGCGAGAGAGAGAGAGAGAGAGAGAGAGAGAGAGAGAGAGAGAGAGAGAGAGAGAGAGAGAGAGAGAGATTCAGCACAACCTGCAGCTCCAGGCGCGTCGTAGCGTTGGCCAGGGCTTGCATATCCCGCTGTGCTTTCACACTATAGCTTCAAATCATGACACCAACAAATTTGACGCATATAGATTGTTCAGTTCAGATGCCATAATAAACTCATCAGGCCTATATTTAATTAGACGCTGTTTAGCATTTGATTGTGATTGCCTATCACAGATTGTGGTCCTCTGTAGCTCAACTGGTAGAGCACGGCGCTTGTAACGCCAAGGTAGTGGGTTCGATCCCCGGGACCACCCATACACAAAAATGTATGCACGCATGACTGTAAGTCGCTTTGGATAAAAGCGTCTGCTAAATGGCATATAATTTATAGATTATTGCATTGTAACATGTGTTAGTCATCATATACTAATGCTAATCCTAATCTCTCTCATATAGTCTCTGCACCGTTAATCCAGCAAGGCCATTTGGATTTAAAGTGAAGTTATCCATCCTACAACAGTATCCATTTGAAATTGTATGGTCAGATCCTCTAAAACCATGAATAAATCATGTCATTTATAAATGACTTATTTGCGATAATATTTCAGATCTTGCTGCGCTCTCTGTACTTTTATACTTTTGGTTTCTTCTCTCATTAAATATCTCATTAAATATATTGTGCAATACATATGTCCATATTTTCACGATCAGTAGACTTGATCAAATGAACATACTTTACAGTTTAGTTCAGACATTACAATGATCTGTAGACTGTATTGTATTTGATAAGTGACTATTTGTTGTAAACCTAACCAATAGACAAACAATGTGCAATTGATAACAGTGATAGTGATTATTCACATACAAAGCACAGGGCACTTCACCACCACCAGTTTACAACATCGACCAAAATCCCTTGAGTGTACTGTAGCGAACGGAGAGGCACTCTACGCATCGCGACAATAGGGTTAAATCACCTCGTGGGAATTGTAACGTGGCTCATATAGCGAGGAAAGCTATGCTCCCCCCTCCGAACCGGAAGCCACGTCCCCGTGTTTCAACTACTTAGCCCACTTACACGTCCAGGCCGTTCGTTCTGATGGCCTCACTGGTGCCATTCCACTTCTGACACCAATGTAGCGAATCACTACAATACAAAATAATAAATACAGTCATGCCTCTAAACAAACAAACACACACACTCTCTCTCTCTCTCTCTCTCTCTGAAGTGCATCCTGGTTCATATAAGAGCATTGTTCCATAGATAACATAGTGCAGTGCTCAGTTGGGTTGGCTGTCAACATCTGTTTTCTGTGGGAACACATGCAGCCTTAACCCTGGAAGGCCAGATGGAAGGTTTAGAACAACGTTAAACAAGCCCTATTCTGTTTTCACCAACTCAGGTTGGACAGGACAAATATACCATCCATCCAAATAATCAAAGTTTTGTTGTTCATTTGTTGTGTTTTCATGTCATTTAAAGGCACTTTGAAGGACTAGTTTCAGGTTCAATACAAAGATAACTGGATCCAATTAAATAATGGTAAATATATATTCTATGTGAAATATGAACTTTACTGCCATGCCAATCGAAGTTGTTAGGAATTTGATAACTAAACATACTTCTGATAATGCCATGTTGTTGTGCTGTATAGGAGATGTGTACACATCCTGTGCCATTCCTATTAGACTTACTAGAGTGTGAATCAGCCAGCTCTTAGGATCTCACCCTGTGCATAATTAACTTTTTAATGACATTACATGGTCTGTTACACAACAGTAGACACGTGGTCTTATTGTCACCCACATTCCAATTAAAAGTGCACAGATCTGAAAAAGAACATATTTTTTTGGGACAGCAAAAATAATGTACCATCTATAAAACCTGTAGAAACATCTAGAAATGCACTGTCCCAAAAGAATGTAGAATAGATGAGTAAATGTACAGAAAATATACAATGCATACACATAACAGAAGATGGTCTTCTTTCCAATGAGACATCTTATTACAGTAGTAATCGGTCCATGTGAAAGGTTTTAAGATATTCAATGACCAATGGCAGATTGAATCCCCTGAGGTCATGATGTCAGAGAAGTCCAGGATTAATTGTATTCTGCATGCAGCATAGAATGAGTAATATACATTGGCACTTTCTTAGTTATTATATGTGACCCCACCAAAATAGGATTAAACTCACACTTTTCAAAGTGTTGATAAACTTACACCCCAAGACTGTTGGGTCACTAACACCATGGGTTTTGCAAATTCCGACTTAAATGAATACTTTATTAGAGCTGATGCTGTTACACTTTAATAATATAATAATATAATAATAATATAACTTTCTCAGTGTTAACATCTATGGTGTTACAGTAACTAGTTTTGGGGTGTTGGTTTAACACTGTAGGATGTAAAGCATTATTTGCATATTTATTTCCCAGGGTGCCTATTGAGTGAATTTTAGAGGTACCAGTACCACCCATGACTGTGTTTTCTAGTGACAGAGACATGGTTGTTGCATTCGATGGCTCTCAGTCCTGTAGCCTTCACCAAGTGAGTGCCTAAGTTAATATGATAAAAATGTAATTATTTATTATATGACAATGCATTACTTTTTTTGACAATACCATGCTTCGACAGTCTAGTTTTACCATAGCACAGTGGTCTGAAACTCCTGGTTTGCAGGCCACTTTGGCAAGTCATATTATGCTGCCTTGCAAAGTGTTATATTATTCCTATTGGAATCCAGCCAGAGTTAGGTAGTGATGTTACGTTTGATTCTGGAGCTCCAAGGCATGCATCAAAATCGCTAAGCAGTTAACTTCGAAGCAGTGTGCCGATGCGTGTATCACTTTATCAGAAGTATGTCATCACTGATGTCCGAAGCTTCATTTGATCACGTGCTTTTTCAAACCGTGTGCAAAAAATGCGAGATCCCATTGATTTCGCAGAGGTTCCGGTGCTTTTTTCAATTCTGCTTTCAAACACCAACCTCTACTGGACACTGTACTAACAAATATAGTTAGGATTTTGGACAAAAAGGTTCACCTGACTGGTAGCTTAGCAGGTAGAGTAGGGAACTATGGAACGTTTAGAGACATGAGGGTAGAAGGTCAAATCCTATTGAAGGCACAATATTTTGAAAATTGTTTTATGTTGAAACCACACTTTCTGCACTGTTGTTCAAATATTTTGTTTTATTTAATATAGTATAAGCTTCTGTCTTAAGCATTCTAAACAATGCCATAGATTCAGTTTTGAAAAGTAGTAAACCTGAAGGCAAAAAAGGGAAGCATGATGTAAGATGGAAACCTGGTATTCAACTGATTATTTAAAGGCGACTAAAGCCAATTACTTACCGCTGCACCACAAACTTTTAATGAAAACAGTGGAGAAAAAAAAGAAGATAATCACATGCTGCTATTTATTGCTGACCAGCAGGTGTCACTAATATGTATTGTGAACAGATAATGAAGCTCCGAGTAATGAACCGTTTTCGACACAATTTGGTGAAAGCGGCGAAGCCTTCAGAGAGCCTCGGTTTCCCATCACTAGAGTTAGGAAATCCAACAATTTGAACTTTTAATCACCCGCAATCTGCAGTTAGAATGACTGCCAAGGTAGAGAAGATTGATAAATGGGACTAAACCATGTAAACTGACATAACCATCTCAATAATGGGTGAAATAAGTCCAACCAATTACAGATTGGATTAGTTAAGAATGTTTTTATTTATCTTTGTGTAATATAAGATCAACTAATCAATCAATGTGCATGCAGAAACATACATTTTAAAACAAACTATTCTAAAAAGCAACCTGCAACAAAGAAATGTGAATTATGTGGATTATAGTTCATGGACATTTTCGTAGGGTTTGATACATTTTTCGTAAGGGAAAATCAAGACTGAAAATTCAAAGTAGAAATTACAAACTTCAGAAGCCTTTTTGAATGTCAAATACATTACAAGTTTGAATTCCTGCATTGCAGGAATGTTCTCCTGCAACAGAGTGATCAAATTAAGATCCTTAATCTGTACTGGTATCCAAGAGGCTGGTGACTGAGCATTCAATATGTCGAATTCATACTTTACCATGCTATGCCCTTGACATATCTCACTGGTTGTAGAAGATCGACTGTGAATCAGATTAGGTGCGAATATAAGGGGGAAATAAGTAGTATTTTATATGAAGGTCACAGTGGCATTGCTTTTAGTTGCTGTGAGGCAGTCTGTCCACAGAGACCATAAACAAAAAATGTTTTAAGTCTTCTAGAGATTGTTGTTTTGTGAGGTTCACTTTCACCTGATGGCCTGTAATTGGTCAAGGGCAATTTCACAGCTGTCTGATTCCCTCCCAAGATTGGCCAGGTCACAAGAAGCCCACAAAGGAGGAAAAACTGAAAATGTCTTCTCCTGCCTTTCCATGACTTTTGCTGTCCTTATACAGTGTATGCCTGCTTGCTCCTGCTTTAGGCTGGCCTCAGATCCTTACGACGGATATTATATGTATTTGTGCGCACCTCCAACATGTATGATATGTACTAATGGTCTGGTTACTTAAGACAGAAACGAAAGTAGGGAGGTTGGTCGGGGAGGATGGGTGTGCGTGTAATGCAACCGTCTAGCAATCCAAAGGTTGAGTTGCGTCGGATACAACTGTCGAATTTTAGCTAACCCTTCCCCTTCCTAACCTTAAACGAATTATCCTTACCTTTTACTAAAATTATCCTAACCAGCCTGGTCTCAGAGAAAGACATACAGACCCCTTCACTTTTTCCACATTTTGTTATGTTACAGCCTTATTCTAAAATGTGTTAAATATATTTTTTCCCCTCATCAATCTGCACACAATATGCCATAATGACAAAGCAAAAATATGTTTTTAGAAATGTTTGCAAATGTATAAAATAAAAAAACTGAAATAGTACATTTACATACGTTTTCAGACTCTTTACTCAGTAGTTTGTTGAAGCACCTTTGGCAGCGATTACAGCCTTGAGTCTTCTTGGGTATGACGCTACAAGCTTGGCACACCTGTATTTGGGGTTTTCATCAAGGATCTCTCTGTACTTTGCTATGTTCATCTTTCCCTCAATCCTGACTAGTCTCCCAGTCCCTGCCACTGAAAAACATCCCCACAGCATGATGCAAACTCCAAGCGGGCAGTCATGTGCCTTTTACTGAGGAGTGGTTTCTGTCTGGCCACTCTACCATAAAGGCCTGATTGGTGGAGTGCTGCAGAAATGGTTATCCTTCTGGACGGTTCTCCCATCTCCACAGAGGAACTCTGAAGCTCTGTCAGAGTGACCATCGTGTTCTTGGTCACCTCCCTGACCAAGGCCCTTCTCCCCCGATTGCTTAGTTTGGCCAGGTGGCCAGCTCTAAGAGTCTTGGTGGTTCCAAACTTCTTCCATTTAAGAATGATGGAGGCCAGTGTGTTCTTAGGGACCTTCAATGCTGCAGAAATGTTTTGGTACCCTTCCCCAGATCTGTGCCTCGACACAATCCTGTCTCGGAGCTCTACGGACAATTCCTTCGACCTCATGGCTTGGTTTTTGCTCTGACATGCACTGTCAACTGTGGGACCTTATATAGACAGGTGTGTGCCTTTCCAAATCATGTCCAATCAATTGAATTTACCACAGCTGGACTCCAATCAAGTTGTAAAAACATCTCAAGGATGATCAATGGAAACAGGATGCACCTGAGCTAAATTTTGAGTCTCATTGCAGGTAGTCCTGTGTAGCTCAGTTGGTAGAGCATCGTGCTTGCAATGCCAGGGTTGTGGGTTTGATTCCCACGGGGGACCAGTATAAAAAAAATTATGCACTCACTAACTGTAAGTCGCTCTGGATAAGAGTGTCTGCTATATTACTATAATGTAATAATAATTGCAAAGGGTCTGAATACTTATGTAAATAAGGTATTTCTGTTTATTTTTATTTTTAATACATTTGCAAAAAATTACAACAACCTGTTTTCACTTTGTTATTATGGGGTATTGTGTGTAGATTGATGAGGAACAAAATTAATTTAATCCATTTTAGAATAAGGCTATAATGTAACAAAATGTGGAAATAGTGAAGGGGTCTGAACACTTTCCGAATGCACTTTATACTAGTATATGTCCTCCGAGATGAATGATAAGTAATGTTATCCAATTCGTATATATTGTACCGCCGGGTAAGACATATGATACTATACATCCTCTAATTTGTATGATATTGTATAACCGCTATTCTATTCTTATTGTAACCAAACGTAACGTACTATATCATACTAAATGGAAGAATCAAATTAACGTACCAAATCCTGCGAATTGCCCTGAGACCACCAGCACATGTTTTTATGCCATCCGATGTTGCCTCCATGATGTAGGTGGCAAACATCCTATTCCTTGTGCCAAGATGCTCTACAGATGTATACTAGATAGTGTGAATAGATAAGCTCTGGTTGAGTAGGCCCCTGGAAAGAAGGTGACACCCCCCCTCCCTTGGTGCTAACATTTGGAAAGATTCACAGACCAGTACACTCTTACAAAAAAAAGGTGCTATCTAGAACCTAAAATATTTATTTGGCTGTCCACATAGGAGAACCCTTTGAAAAACACTTTTTGGTTCCAGATTAAACCATTTCTACAGAGGGTTCTACATGGAACCCAAAAGGTTTCTACTTGGAACCAAAAAGGGTTCTCCTATGGGGACAGCCGAAGAACCCTTTTGGAACCCTTTTTTCTTAGAGTGTAGTGCTAGTCAATGCAGTAACATTTTATTTTACAATAATGTGGTTGTTGTATGGTTGACGGGGAACCGGGATCATCCCATGTACCTTATAACCATATTACCCACTGAGCTAAAGCCTCAGGGAGCTAGAACAAGTCTACAAGGTCTCAGTCTACTGAGTCAAGGCTACCCATAATGCTAGTGTAGATCAACAAACCACCTCCATTACAGTTGTAAACATGACAGAAGACCTGTCATAAGGTGACATGTCCATCCATGATACTTTTGCTTCACTGTAGAGATGAGTGGGATATCCTCCATGATCCATCCTATGTATATGGTTCAGAAAAACATTCTCTCTCTGCATCCCAAATGGCACTCTATTCCCTATGTAGTGCACTACTTTTGACCAGGGCTAATAGGGCTCTGATCAAAAGTAGTGCACTATATAGGGAATAGGGTGCCATTTGGCACGTATCCTCTGTCCCTCTCTCTCTGTTCATTTTCTTTGTCATTAGAAATGTGGCTAGCCATCATCAGCTAGACTTGTACCCTTCTGGTGCCTGATTGCTCAATATTGAGGCAATTGAGAGACAAGATTGCTCAGTAATAGCTTGGAGAAATGTGAGCCGGGCTGAAGCGGAAAGCCATTCCACATTACATCTTATCTATATGGTCATGTTTCGTCAGCTTATAGCTGGTCTTATTGCTGGGATCTTTGATGCATCTGAACAATTCAGCTGAAGGATTAAGGGGTAGGCTATCATAAATCTTGTATTATGAACATGTGGTAACACTACGTAAAGCCTGCATGTAATGCATTGTGAGGCAGTTATAATGCATTATAAGACATGCCATGAACACGTCTTTGTTCATACACGAAAACCTTATTTTTAAACCCTCTGTATGAATTACAAATACAGTGGGGAGAACAAGTATTTGATACACTGCCGATTTTGCAGGTTTTCCTACTTACAAAGCATGTAGAGGTCTGTAATTTTTATCATAGGTACACTTCAACTGTGAGAGACGGAATCTAAAACAAAAATCCAGAAAATCACATTGTATGATTTTTAAGTAATTAATTAGCATTTTATTGCATGACATAAGTATTTGATCACCTACCAACCAGTAAGAATTCCGGCTCTCACAGACCTGTTAGTTTTTCTTTAAGAAGCCCTCCTGTTCTCCACTCATTACCTGTATTAACTGCACCTGTTTGAACTCGTTACCTGTATAAAAGACACCTATCCACACACTCAATCAAACAGACTCCAACCTCTCCACAATGGCCAAGACCAGAGAGCTGTGTAAGGACATCAGGGATAAAATTGTAGACCTGCACAAGGCTGGGATGGGCTACAGGACAATAGGCAAGCAGCTTGGTGAGAAGGCAACAACTGTTGGCACAATTATTAGAAAATGGAAGAAGTTCAAGATATATATATATATATATTTTTTCTTTAGTCATTTAGCAGACACTCTTATCCAGAGCGACTTACAGTTAGTGAGTGCATACATTTGTATTATTTTTTAATTTCATACTGGCCCCCCATGGGAAACAAACCCACAACCCTGGCATTGCAAACACCATGCTCTACCAACTGAGCTACATCCATGCCCTTCCCTGGGCCAATTGTGCGCTGCCCCATGGGTCTCCCGGTCGGAGCCTGGATCTGAACCAGGATCTCTAGTGGCACAGCTAGCACTGCCTTAGACCACTGCCCCACTCGGGAGTACACCCTTGGTCTGGGGCTCCATGCAAGATCTCACCTCTTGGGGCATCAATGATCATGAGGAAGGTGAGGGATCAGCCCAGAACTACACGGCAGGACCTGGTCAATGACCTGAAGAGAGCTGGGACCACAGTCTCAAAGAAAACCATTAGTAACACACTACGCCGTCATGGATTAAAATCCTGCAGCGCACACAAGGTCCCCCTGCTCAAGCCAGCGCATGTCCAGGCCCGTCTGAAGTTTGCCAATGACTATCTGGATGATCCAGAGGAGGAATGGGAGAAGGTCATGTGGTCTGATGAGACAAAAATAGAGCTTTTTGGTCTAAACTCCACTCGCCGTGTTTGGAGGAAGAAGAAGGATGAGTACAACCCCAAGAACACCATCCCAACCGTGAAGCATGGAGGTGGAAACATCATTCTTTGGGGATGCTTTTCTGCAAAGGGGACAGGACGACTGCACCGTATTGAGGGGAGGATGGATGGGGCCATGTATCGCAAGATCTTGGCCAACAACCTGTTAGGCCTACTGCTGCTAGGTAGCTCTCTCTCTGCTCTCTCCCTCCCCTCTGTCTGTCCTTGATTGCAGGAGTGAAGTCTGGTGTGCGGGAGTCAGGGTTCCAGCTGCAGCTCATTCACCATAATCACCTCAGCCTTTAAGACCCGGTCAAACTTGCCACTCATCGTCAGATCATAGTCAAGACTACCATGTTAGTTTCGCTGTTGACTCAACCTGCTTGTTTTCGCCCTTTGTGTTTTTGGCCTGTTCTAGTTACTTTTCTCCTGTGCCACAGATTATTGGAACCTGACTCCTGCCTCCGCTTCACTCCTGCCACCACCATCCTGCTTACCACTACCGGACCTTCCTTTTGGACTCACCACGGACACTAGGACGTTACGGTACCACTCCTGCTCTGAACCTGGATCTGTTACCCTCCCTGTTAACCTGGACTTGCTCTTCCCCTATTATTGGAAACCTGGACAAATTGAACTTTTGTAAATAAACCTGTTAAACCTTCTCTGGCTCGGTGTAGTTGTCTGCATTTGGGTTTATACCTAGTTAAATCGTGACAGTATGATCTGACCAACATGAACCCAGCAGACAGTAGCTCGGATACCACCCCAGAGTGCACTCAGATTCGGACTGCCATAGCCAATCAGGGCATTTTACTTGGCCAACATCATACCTTGTTTAAGACTATTTCTGAGAACAGTCAGGTGCTGCTTAATCAGGTTCAATTACTCACCAATCAAGTGTCTGCCCTTACTACTCAAGTTAATAATGCACCCCTCGTGCATGGCATACAAATTGCTCCTTCTCCTGCTCCGCCTGTTTTTCTTGCCCCTCCAGCCCAGATCAGAGAGCCTTTTGTTCCTGCTCCAGAGCGCTATGACGGGAACATGGGAACCTGTGGTGATTTTTTGACTCAGTGCTCGTTGGTGTTTGAACAACAGCCCCTCACCTACGCCTCCGAAAGAGCCCGTATTGCCTACCTTATCAACTCTACTAGCGGTTCCGCTCGTTCCTGGGGATCCGCGGTCTGGGAGAGCCAGTCGGACATTTGCAACGCTTACGTTGCCTTCACCACTGAGATGAGGAAGGTTTTCGACCACCCTGTACGGGGCAAGGAGGCTGCTAAACGTTTGTTGTCTCTTCGGCAGGGGTCTCGCAGTGTGGCGGAGATGGCAGTGGAGTTTCGAACTTTAGCGGCAGTGAGTGGTTGGAATGACGAGGCATTACAAGGAGTGTTCATTAATGCTTTGGCTGAGACCTTGAAGGATGAATTGGTGTCATATGATGAATCGCCTACGCTGGATAATCTTATTTCACTCACCATCAGGTTGGATAATCGGATTCGGGAGCGCCGCCGGGAGAGGAGTGGTAGTTCCAAGCAACCTGTCTGTCGTCAACCAACTCCTCCCCGCCTCTTCCCTAAGGAGAGGGCCGAGTCTTCCCGAGTCGATACTAGGAGCACTGAATCCGAAGCCATGGAGGTGGGTCGTGCACGGTTGTCCTCAGAGGAGCGGGCACGTCGTATTCAGGCTCGGGTCTGCCTGTATTGTGGAGAAGCTGGTCATTTCGTTCCTTCCTGCCCAGTTCGTCCGGGAAAAAGGCCGGCTCATCATTAATGGGAGAAGTTTTGGTGAGCCGAGCAGCGGATTCTTCCTCTTCTCCCCGCATTCTGCTCCAGGCATCCCTCCAGTGGCAGTCCCAGGATTTCCCTGTTAGTGCGCTGGTTGACTCTGGTGCCGATGAAAGCTTTTTGGATCGAGAGTTGGCTCAACAAATGGATTTAGAGACCGTACCTATGGACCATCCGCTGCAGGCTAAGGGTCTAAATGGACAATTGTTGACCCGTATTACTCATCAGACTGTGCCTGTTTGTCTCAGAGTGTCGGGTAATCATCAGGAGAACATTCAGTTTCACATCATTGACTGCCCTCAGACTCCCCTGGTCCTTGGTATCCCCTGGCTCATAAGACACAATCCACACATTGATTGGATGACAGGTAGAATTGTTTCATGGAGCACATTTTGTCATGTGAATTGTTTGTGTTCTGCTCAGACCCCTGCCAGCACTGTGCCTCAACCTCCACTGGAGTCCATGGATCTCTCTGCTGTCCCTGACGTGTATCATGACCTGGCATCCGTTTTCTGCAAACACAGAGCTACTTCTCTTCCTCCTCACCGGCCTTACGACTGCGCCATTGACCTCCAGCCAGGAGCCCCTCTCCCCAGCAGTCGCCTGTACAATCTCTCACGCCCGGAGACGGAGGCTATGGAGAACTACATTCGGGACTCCTTGGCGGCAGGTATTATTCGTCCTTCCTCGTCACCTGTAGGAGCAGGATTCTTTTTTGTTGGAAAGAAGGATAAGACCCTCAGACCCTGTATTGATTTCCGTGGACTTAACAACATCACCATTAAGAACAAATATTCTCTGCCTCTAATTAATTCTGCTTTTCCCCTCCTACATGGTGCAACTATCTTTACCAAACTGGATCTACGAAATGCGTATCACCTGGTGCGCATTCGTAAAGGTGATGAATGGAAGACTGCCTTCAACACACCCTTGGGACATTTTGAGTATCTGGTCATGCCTTTTGGGTTGTCTAATGCCCCTGCTGTGTTTCAGGCACTAGTGAACGATGTCCTTCGGGACATGTTGAATCGTTTTGTTTTTGTCTATCTGGATGATATCCTGATTTTCTCTGAGTCCTCCCAGGAACATGAACTGCATGTGCGCCAGGTGTTGCAAAGGTTGTTGGAGAACAAGCTATTTGTGAAGATGGAGAAATGTGAGGTTCATGTGTCTGAGACCTCTTTTTTGGGTTACATAATAGCTCAGGGGGAGTTGCGGATGGACCCAGCTAAGATCTCTGCTGTCACGGACTGGCCAGCCCCCTCCACCCGCAAACAACTTCAACGATTCCTGGGGTTTGCGAACTTCTACAGGAGGTTCATCAACGACTACAGCCGCATTGCGGCGCCACTCACCGCTCTCACCTCCATCTCACGACCGTTCGCTTGGAATGAAGGGGCCGAATCAGCGTTCGAAGAACTGAAACATCGCTTCGCCTCGGCTCCCATTCTGATGCAGCCGGACCCCGACCGCCAGTTTGTCGTAGAGGTGGATGCATCCGACACTGGGGTAGGTGCGGTGTTGTCACAACGTTCTCCTGAAGATAACAAACTGCATCCCTGTGCTTTTCTTTCAAGGAAACTTTCTCAGGCAGAGAGGAATTATGATGTTGGCAATCGTGAACTGCTCGCCGTCAAGCTGGCTCTCGAGGAGTGGCGGCATTGGTTGGAGGGGGCGGAACAACCCTTCATCGTTTGGACGGATCATAAGAATCTGGTATACATCCAGTCAGCGAAGCAGCTCAACCCCCGTCAAGCCAGGTGGGCACTATTTTTTGGGAGATTCAATTTCTCTGTCTTACCGTCCTGGGTCACGCAACGTCAAGCCTGACGCCCTGTCTCGTGTTCATTCGGCTGTTGATACTGGTAGTAACCCTGAACCCATCTTGCCTCCTACCTGCAGTATTGCGGCCATCACATGTGACATTGAGGGGATTGTTAGACAGGCTCAACATCATCAAGCTGACCCTGGGAGGGGTCCTCCTAACCGGTTGTTTGTCCCTGAGGCTGTTCGCTCCCAGGTACTTCAGTGGGCTCACTCGTCTCCCCTTACCTGTCACCCTGGAGTTACGCGGACCCTTGACTTTGTGCGACGGAAGTTCTGGTGGCCCAGGATGGAGGCGGACACTCGAGCCTTCATTGCTGCTTGTACGATATGTGCACGAAGTAAAAACTCCACCCAGGCCAGCGCTGGTCATCTACGACCTCTGCAAATACCCAGCCGGCCCTGGTCGCACATTGCCATGGATTTTGTCACTGGACTTCCCCCCTCGTCCGGAAAGACTGTCATTTTTACTGTGATTGATCGTTTTTCTAAGTTCGCTCATTTTTTGGCTCTACCTAAACTGCCCACGGCCAGAGAGACGGCTGATATTTTGGTTGAACATGTGTTCCGCTCTCATGGTTTACCCTCTGATATTGTCTCTGACAGGGGTCCCCAGTTTGTCTCCCAGGTATGGAAGGCGTTCTGTAAAGCTTTGGGCATCACATCCAGCCTGTCCTCGGGATATCATCCCCAGACCAACGGGCAAGCCGAGAGAGCGAACCAGGAGATGGAGACCGCTCTCCGCTGTGTCACAGGGTCTAACCCTGGGTCATGGAGCTCCATGCTCCCCTGGGTGGAATATGCTCATAACACCTTGACTAACGCTTCCTCTGGTTTGTCTCCCTTTCTGTGTGCTCTGGGTTATCAACCTCCCCTGTTCCCTTCTCAAGAGAGGGAACTGGCGGTACCCTCGGTGCAGTCCCACATGCGCCGCTGCTTCAAGGTCTGGAGGAAGGCCAGGGTAGCTCTGTCCCGAGCTTCGTCATACATGCAGAGGCAAGCCAACCGTCACCGGTCCCAGGCTCCCGGTTACTCTCCTGGTCAAGAGGTATGGCTTAAGTCACGTGATCTTCCATTGAAAGTGGAGTCTAAGAAGATGGCGCCGCGTTTTATAGGACCGTTCAAGATACTGTCTATTGTTAACCCCTGCGCAGTTAAGCTACAGCTTCCTGCCTCCCTACGGGTTCATTCCACTTTTCATGTTTCACAGATTAAGCCTGTGTCTGTTAGCCCTCTGTGCCCGCCCTCTCGTCCCCCTCCTCCGCCCAGGATCGTGGGTGGGGGTCCTGTCTACACTGTCCGGCGACTTCTGGATGTTCGCCGCCGGGGTCGTTGTTTCCAGTACCTGGTGGATTGGGAGGGTTATGGTCCTGAGGAACGTTCCTGGGTGCCCAGGAGCTTCATTGTGGATCCTGCTCTGGTCCATGAATTTCATAGGTTACATCCCGATAAACCCTGTCGGCCGCCAGGTGGCGTCCGTAGAGTGGGGGGGTACTGTTAGGCCTACTGCTGCTAGGTAGCTCTCTCTCTGCTCTCTCCCTCCCCTCTGTCTGTCCTTGATTGCAGGAGTGAAGTCTGGTGTGCGGGAGTCAGGGTTCCAGCTGCAGCTCATTCACCATAATCACCTCAGCCTTTAAGACCCGGTCAAACTTGCCACTCATCGTCAGATCATAGTCAAGACTACCATGTTAGTTTCGCTGTTGACTCAACCTGCTTGTTTTCGCCCTTTGTGTCTTTGGCCTGTTCTAGTTACTTTTCTCCTGTGCCACAGATTATTGGAACCTGACTCCTGCCTCCGCTTCACTCCTGCCACCACCATCCTGCTTACCACTACCGGACCTTCCTTTTGGACTCACCACGGACACTAGGACGTTACGGTACCACTCCTGCTCTGAACCTGGATCTGTTACCCTCCCTGTTAACCTGGACTTGCTCTTCCCCTATTATTGGAAACCTGGACAAATTGAACTTTTGTAAATAAACCTGTTAAACCTTCTCTGGCTCGGTGTAGTTGTCTGCATTTGGGTTCATATCTAGTTAAATCGTGACACAACCTCCTTCCCTCAGTAAGAGCATTGAAGATGGGTCGTGGCTGGGTCTTCCAGCATGACAACGACCCGAAACACACAGCCAGGGCAACTAAGGAGTGGCTCCGTAAGAAGCATCTCAAGGTCCTGGAGTGGCCTAGCCAGTCTCCAGACCTGAACCCAATAGAAAATCTTTGGAGGGAGCTGAAAGTCCGTATTGCCCAGCGACAGCCCCGAAACCTGGAGGAGTGGGCCAAAATCCCTGCTGCAGTGTGTGCAAACCTGGTCAAGACCTACAGGAAACATATGATCTCTGTAATTGCAAACAAAGGTTTCTGTACCAAATATTAAGTTCTGCTTTTCTGATGTATCAAATACTTATGTCATGCAATAAAATACAAATGAATTACTTAAAAATCTTACAATATGATTTTCTGGATTTTTGTTATAGATTCCGTCTCTCACAGTTGAAGTGTACCTATGATAAAAATTACAGACCTCTAAATGCTTTGTAAGTAGGAAAACCTGTAAAATCGGCAGTGTATCAAATACTTGTTCTCCCCACTGTATCTCTCAAAATGACAAACATGACGTTTTTAAACTCCATTTTAAGTTTAACTGTTAAAATTCAGTAAGCCAGTAATGGAATATGAAACACAAGAATGGCGGGACAAAATCTGTGCTGAGCTCAGGCATCCTGTAAATGCCTAATTTTAGATCTCAATATTCGCTTGATATTCTTCTAGTAAGGCCACTGCACAATTAGAATCTGAGGTTCTGCTGCCTTATTGAACATGAAGGCGGTCAGGCTAACTATGGGGAGCAAATACTGTCTGTGGTTTCACAGCCGCCCACAGAGTCACATTCAATATATCAATATGACGATGAAGCCGAGACGCCATCAGATCTGAACAATTAGATAACCTTATAAAGAGGCCACAGTCAGACTGTACTTTGTGAGGGCGCTGGATAAATGTTGGACAATAATTCAGGTTAAAAGGACATGATCCTGAAAAATATTAGAATTACGTGAATAAAGTACTCCCTGACGAAGGCCATGCAGACGAAACACGTCAGAGTTTTTAATCTTTGTTTCCATTGAACATGCCATACAAAGAAAGGCATTTTAATTAATTATATAAAGAGTGCCTTGGTCCTCCTTTCTTTGTGATGGGCGAATAAACTGATGTTTCTGTCTCTGGACTGTCTTTGAATGCCTCGCAACATAGTCAAATCAACACAGTCACATTATTGAGGTGATTACTAAGTGATTACTAACACTGTTACTGAGCTTGTATAAAAATAGTACTTAACTCACTTGTTTCAAACCAGTTTAGTGCTGTAAGAGAACCAGTGGTATCCTAACCAATCCACCACAAGGGTCAAGAGAGGGGAGCCATCAGACATAATTTCCCTGCTCCACTGACCCAACACATTCTCTCTGCTTTATTCACCCATGTCTGAGCACCATGGCATTTCTCATTTCATACCGTCACCTGTGTCTTCTAACAAATCAAAACATGCCTGCCTAAGAGACAGAGGGAGTTGTCCAGCTAGAATCTGAAAAGATGTCGGATGTCTGAAAAGTAAACCTCTACGGCCCCAAAATTAATTATTGACTATTGTTGTACTGTTATGCACATGAAGATTGAGAGCTTGTATCACATTCCCTGAGCTTAGTTTTAGTTGGATGAATCATGATGCCTTATTTAAAAATTTACTGAAACAGTGGTCAATAATCACTTGCAAGAAATGGGAGGATAGCATTGACACTTGACTCTCCAAGAAAGAATACATTTTCCAGTAAGGTGGTCTGTTTTGTAATGCATCTTCATTAGTTCTGTTGGATGAATATATTTTGTCCCAGAGGGTCCATAGTGCATGTAGATCCAAATCTCTGAGGATGATACATGAAAGTTTCAGATGTCGTGAGAGACGAGTGGGGAGGACATGGCGACAGTAGGACTGTGACCCTGGCCAATAAATCCCTTTCTGAGGACAGACATTGTGTCTCAGTGTGCTCCAGCCAATACAAGATCATGTTCCTCCTGCAGATCAAGCTTCTTAGATGAAAAAGCAATTTTCTCTCAGTGTGTTTGTACAGTATATACAGTATGAATGTTTATAAGTGCCTCTACTAAATAGCACCAACAGCAATTCACTGTTGCAAAATATTTAAACCAAATACGTTATCCTTGTAAAAAATGTGGATGACCCTTTCGCTCAAAGAAAAGACTGAACTAAGAGCTGCAAGAGCTGCAAATAGTATTGGAATGTAATTTTTTTTAAAGGTTAATGCCTATCAATCAGTTTGTTTATTTTCATCAAAACTTTACATTCCCCATTTGCATAGAGTTTAATCTTATATATAACCAGGGACGACTATGCTTGAAGTTAGGTAAGGTAAGGTCCCACCTTAATATTAATGGTAAACATTGGTGCACAGACGCAATTATTGGTTATGCCTAACGCTGCTTCAACAAATTACCTTCGTTTAGGTATGTGTCCTGCACCTCATTTGCTATTTAGATCTGTCAATGTGTCTCTGACTGTCATTTAAACAATGGTTTGGGATAAAAGAGAAACCAAGCACCTGACTTCCTGATTATCACATTGTCCTACCCTCTCTGAGTGTCTCCACAATCTCCAGGCTATTTTGAAAAATAAAACCCTTAAAAAGGTGAAAAAGGATCTATAGGCCCCTTTTCAGTACACAACACACTGAAGTCACGCACAGATGCAGATGCAGTAAGAAAGCCATCCATTCAACATAATCTAGATTTACATTTTTATTACAAAATAACTTTTTGGGGTTCTCATACACTTACAATAATGTTTTGATTATTGCTTGAACAGTCGCTAAGATTATATTTGGTTGTGGTCTTTGCAAAATAACTGCAGCAGTTGTTAGCTAGAATGCTAACATTTATTGACATAGGCTGACAACATTTACTGTAACAACATTTACTGCAGCAAAAGCTAGCGAAAGTGTAATGCAGTTGATTTTCGATGATGACACAAACATTATATTAAGCAGGACATTCATACGAGCCTTAAAAGTAGTGTGAAATGCACTCATAAGCAACATGTAAATATAGTATTTTTTTTGCTGGCGTTCTATAAGAACTCCCCCTTGTTCTGCTACCAACTTGCGTGCATCGCCCTCGTGTGGCAATGTTTGCAAACACAGAAAGGGGTCTATACAACCATCTTTTTCAACAACGACAAAGGTCTGAATTCCTTAATTAAGAAAGGCAGCGAGGACTTAAACCCTGCACAGATATCTGCCTCCGTCTCCCTCCACTCAGGCAGACAGTGTCCAGGGGGGGAAGGTATCTATCGGTTTGGAGGAGTGATGAATTGCCATCTTTGTGATCTCATCCAGGGGGTCATCTCATTTCTCAGCCCCAACCGCGACAGGCACCTGTCCCCTCCCTTCGAGCCTCCAACACTGTTGACATCTGGGTATCAGGAAAGACGAAGGCAAGACAGAGGAGTGGAAGGAGGGAGCAGAGGGCAGGAAAGATTAATGAATGAATCTATTGTTATATTCCCTTTCAGTCAAGGTTCAGAAACTATCTCGGATGGTGAACCCCCTCACTAGAACGTAGAATTACTCCAGCAGAAATGTGCACCCAGCCACTCTGAAGTAGCACTCTCCGAATTTCTAAACCAGCAGTACTGTAGTCTTTAACTTTGAAATATACAGGATATTTGAAAGGTTTATCAGTGTAGTGTCAACTTTAGGACAGTACAGTTAGGTTACAGATGTATGTTTGTGGGAGCCAAGTCTCTCGTGACTGACTGTTTGATTCAGCGTTCCAAGACTACAGGGAGTCTGACAAGAGGCATTGGCCCTGTGGAAGTCAGTAGTCAGTAGGTGAATCGGCTCAGCCGCTGAACCAGATGAGAGCCTCCATCCACCACTCCTCCATTCTCCCACGGCCTCTACTGTCAGCTTGTATTCCCCACCTCCTTCCTCATATTAGCCGTGTTCTGCCCTTGCCTCAGGGCTCTGCATCCTGCCCATACTTCATACGGTATAAATGATGACCAGAGAAATGAATCCTTCCGCAACCTCTCTTTCCCTCTCTCCTCCCACAGATCTCAAGGAGAGCAGAATATGCCAATAGGAAGCATTTACTGTAAGCCCAGGTCCAACATTACAGATTAGTAAAGAAAGATGCCCCAAAAATGATGATTGTTATTCTTATAGCAATGACTGTCTATAGTGATCAATGTATGGTTCAACATGTCAATACATGAAACCATTGACTATTGGCCTATTTGTCTGTCCATAAAAAATGATTTAATGGGAGTTTATCAGCATATAGCTCCACATCTTCATTTCCAATCTACATCTATTTTGTTACTGATATAACATGACTTTTCTGAGTGAATTAGAGTCGACACTTGCTAATATATTAGACGTCATAGTCTCAGTAGAGACAGACCATGTGAGTTCTCTGACCAAGAATTGCTTTAGTCCAAAGCATTTATTTCTCATGTTCTCTAGTGACAAAAGCTGAACCCACACTGTAAAGGGATTGGCATGAATTTGAAAGTAACTTACATGCAGCTCGGTGGCAAGTAAAATTCTGTATTTCATATTACAGTACACCTACTGTATTATAAATACGGTACCAAAGCAAGGACTGTGTAATGACACACTACAATACCGTACAATTGACTGTATTATACTCTAAAAAAGTAAATGCTACCGTAATCAGAATGAATGAATGAATGGATGGATGAAATTCATTGAGGGGAGGGGTTTGTATTTCACAGTATTTGACTGTAATTACAAGGGATTGGTGCAAGCAGGTTGGCTGCTAGGTAAAGTGTTTACACATTACAGTATATTAATTAATATTTTGTGTTTTATATCACTTGCACTTCTAGTGGCCTTAACAAAGGCTTCCAAACTGGGCGGCAGGTAGTTTAGTGGTTAAGAGCGTTGTGCCAGTAACCGAAAGGTCTCTAGTTCTTATCCCTGAGCCGACTAGGTGAAAAATCTGTCGATGTCCCCTTGAGCAAGGCACTTAACCCTAATTGCTCCTGTGAATCGCTCTGGATAAGAGCGTCTGCTAAATTACTAAAATGTAAACAGGCAGCAACTACAGACCAAAAGGACATGGCATAATGCTTAACCATTTAATGACTTGCTGCCACTCCAATCTGTCCACTATAACCACATAGGAGTTAAATTGGTACAGCATTCTCACGCACATGTGCAACAAATATAGCCTCTTACAAAGCATGCCTCAACAATACCATGCACCCACTAGTGGTCAAAAGGTTTTGGCCCTCTAAAGATATGGTACGGTACTGTATTCTGTTGGGTGGAATTATAGTCTTTTGATTTGTGTAAGGATAATGTTCTATACACTGATCTTTACAGGAAACCTACTGATCGTAAGAGTTTGTTGAGGGCTGATAGCTGTCACCCGCTTCCCTTGAAAAACAGTTTGCCCTACAGCAAATTCTCTCGAATCAAAATAATTTGCAAAAAACTATCAGATTTCGACAGAAATATGGATGAGATGCAAAGAAAATTAATGGAGAGGGGGTACAAAAATGGTCATATTAATACTGCCATTGAGAAAATCCTAAACAAATAGAGACATGATCTCTTTCAAGGACAGTCTCTCAAAAATATGCATTGTTGCGTTGTTACTATGCGCTATTCAAAGTGCCCTGAACAAATTAAGGGAATCGTTCACAAACATTGGCATATTCTAAGATCCGATGACAGTATCTACAATGTGTTTTTGGACCCTCCCTTGGTCGTATTCTCGTGGGGCAGAAATCTCAGAGATCAATTGGTAAACTCTGATTTACCACCCCAAAATATCCCCGCACAACGTCTATTTGCGCCTCTACCGGATGGAAACTACAAGTGTAATGGCTGTTCTCAATGCAATGGCACTTATAAATGTAGATCCTTCAAACACCCCCAAACAGGGAAACAGATCCCAATCAAAGGTGTTATCACGTGCTCCACTAAGGCAGTCATTTATCTTATAACTTGTCCTTGTGGTAAAAATTACATGGGTAAAACGAAGCGTAAATTAAAAGTAAGCATCATAGCACCATTAGGTGCAAAAATTTGATGTATCCAGTTGTGGCTCACCTTTTGGAAGCAAACCACTCTATTTCGTTCCTTCGTTATATAGGCATTAAACACGTCATCCTCCCTAGGAGAGGGGGTGACCTTGACAATTTATTGTTAAAACGAGAGACTACCTGGATCTTTAATTTAAAGACCCTTGCTCCCTTTGGTCTCAACGTAGACTTTGCTCTGAAGCCATTCATGTGATTATTGTGATTTTGCTATTCATTGTAAATGTTTGTAGGCCTATGTAGCCAAATTGTACCGATGATAGTATGTTATCCACTCATGCTTTTCATATGTTCTATTTATATCTGTAAATTAACCAATGAAATCAAGCCACACTGGCCATGATTACAGACACCTGTGTGTCCTTTGAAACTATATAAACTAGCGACCCGCAGTGTTTGCCATTATACCCTGATGAAGACAGCTTGGCTATGGAAACATTGGTTATTAGTTTAGTGCATCTGAGCTCCTAGAGTGTGCGGGTCTCCTTTTCTTTTTCGGGAGGAATTACAGTACCATTCGAAATACAGCAAATTCCCCACAATGCACCATCATTTACAGTATGCCACAGTAAAACGTTTAAGAGTTCTTTACTATTGATAATACCTTAAATTACTGTATAAATTACAGTTTTCTGTTACAGTGCATGTTCATACTTCATTTAATTTCATTACCATTTTTCAATAGCCTCCTCACGTCTTGTTCCCAGACAGACAGCACTTTAATCTCAGCAAACGCACAATCAATTTCAGGCGGTCCTGGCGGATGTCTGTTTATCCAAGGACTGAGAGAGCATGATGGAAGGGGATGCCCAGGGGAGGGCAGGATACAGCGTTCCAGCAACACCACGATTGTGTCCTCAAACAAATGTGGGTGTGGGTATTAGCTTTAGGTGTGTGTGTGTGTGTGCTTCCCGTACATGTCTACATGTCTATGTCAGATGATCATTTCTATTTCACTATTTCATTGCTGTAATGTGAAATATGGCTGGGTTCCTAAAAAGCTGTCCGTTGAGGCAAGGGGGGAAACAATCTGGAGCTGGCCATGAGTGATCATCTGCTTTGGGCATGAGACAGCTGCAGTACCCAGCTGACAACTACCCTGCTCAGCAGCAGCAGCAGACTAATCACCAAGTTATCTAATTTGGACTGTTGATCATTCAGTTTGGTTGCCTTCCTTTAAACACAGCCAGGCATGATGTGCCAATGGGTCGGTTATACATGAGACGGTACAACCAAAAACCAGGCCCTCTAACAGTTGCTCCAAATATTGGAGATGTACAAGAACCTGTTGATGGACTGGTGGCAAAGACTTGTGACTTCATTCACTGCCCAAGCATTCAATTAATTTTTTTTGATATAAAGAAACTTTTATTATAGATGTCAAATAGCCTGATTTCATGCTAGGCATGGATATCATATCATGGCAGGTCATATCCCCGATATCATCATTACACATGCCATTCAATAGACAATCTATTAATAATATGTAATATGACCCTTTGTATGGCCTGCTATCTGATTAAAGTCTGAACATCCAACCTTGGATAAATCATATTGTCATTAATGTTTTATTAATTTGAAATTTCAGTCCAGATAACTTTAGCCTACTTTTAGTCAAGTAAATTGACTTTATTGCCTCAGGCTGGTACCTGCAGATTGGATGTAAACCCAGGGGACGGCAGTTACATTAGAGAATGTCACAGAGAAGCCAAGCTATCCCCATAACTCTCAACATTCCACCTGCTCTGAAACTTCACAGGAACATTTTAGCAGATTGCATTATGTAAGGGTAAAGTCTACCTAGTTTTTCTATGTAGTTGCTGTTAGAATTCCAAGGGTACAACTGTGCTCTCAGATATGTAAGTTATTAGTTGATGTGTCTACAGAGTTTTAACTTTAAAGCAAGTGTTTCTGGGGCTAAACACAGACTTTGGAAGCTTCCCAGTGTGCACTTCAAATTCAAGATCTCAGATTATAGATCGATATTTGTTCAAGGATGACATACAATCTGAGTTTAACAAATAAAATATAGTATTCTCACCTGTACAAAAACAGTCCAAGATCTGTAGATGTGTATGCCTGTAATGGCATCATGATAGTGATATTATCTTAATGATCCACAACTACAACAATGACCCATGTTGCTGCAGCTGTCATCAAATCAAATCAAATTTTATTGGCCACATGCGCCGAATACAACAGGTGCAGACATTACAGTGAAATGCTTACTTACAGCCCTTAACCAACAGTGCATTTATTTTTAACAAAAAAGTAAAAATAAAACAACAAAAAAAGTGTTGAGAAAAAAAGAGCAGAAGTAAAATAAAATAACAGTAGGGAGGCTATATATACAGGGGGGTACCGGTGCAGAGTCAATGTGCGGGGGCACCGGCTAGTTGAGGTAGTTGAAGTAATATGTACATGTGGGCAGAGTTAAAGTGACTATGCATAAATAATTAACAGAGTAGCAGCAGCGTAAATGGATGGGGTGAATCAAAATGTCATTACAAAAATGTTGTTAAAGGTAGATTATTCCAGAAGCCAAGAGACATCTGGCCATGCCAACATAATGACTATGAAATCATGAAGACTCCTTTAAGCAAAGGTTTATCGTCAGAAAAATGTGCTTTACAGTAAATGTAGCGATAACTTGATGATTAGAGTCTTCATAGTCCCCAGATGACAAACCTGACCCACATACATGATTTTATGGTATTCATATAATGACATAAATATAGCTCTACTGTCAGGGGCTATCATCATTCTCAAAACAGCACTAATGTTACCAGAAACACCAGGAAAACAATGTTGGTTAGGAGTTTACCAGACCCAGATTAAGCATATCCCTGAACCAAAAGAAAACATTTTCACCCCAGTAGTAGTCTTATCTGGTGCAGATCGGCCTTATGTATGTTTATCGTATGTTTATCCTTGTACCTCGGCCAGGCTTAGTACTTTGGAAACAAAAGAAGATAGATCATCCTTGAGTCCCACCCTGCTGTGGAAGTCTCTCCCTATAGAGGGATTTAGAGGGTTATGGATTTACATGTCCATGTGGCTTACATACCTGGGGCTATCGCTGTCCTCTGGCCCTCATCTGCATCTGCTGCACTGTTTACAAGGCCACTGCAGATCACTGGATATCTATCTGCATGGCTGATAGATGATACAGGTAATTTATCACTGGACCAGTGGGATTTATAGTATATTTACCAAGTTTATTTCCTAAACACTATATTCACCAATTTTTCAAATTTGTGTTTTTTTCATCAGAAATTATTGCTTCATGTGTGTAAAATATTACTGTTCTCAGATGTTTTATTCATTAATTTTTTATTTTTTATTTTGCAAAATGCTATATATCCATTAATTAGCTGGAATGGAATGTTCTCTGTCTCACCTAGCTATCGTAAAATGAATGCACTGACTGTAAGTCACGCTGGATAAGAGCATCTGCTAAATGTTTACATCCAGATCATGTAGTTATTTGTTACATTTGACTGTGTAAAACCTAGCAGTACTAAAATTAAACCATCAAGTCTGTCATTGAACAGCCCCATGCCATGACTAGATAGTGAAAAAACACACCAATCTCTTTCATAATTTCTTTAAACAATAAAAGCTAATTTACCAACATTTCTTAAAATGGATATATAGCGTTTTGGAATGAAACTTCATTTTCTCCCCTACTAGAAAACAAACACCAATTGAGGCTGAAAGGGAAATATTTCCTCCAAACCAGTGTGTAAAACTAGTCAACCTCAATACGACCAGAAACCTGTTGATGCATTTCAAATCAAATCAAATGTTATTGGTCACATACACATGTTTAGCCAATGTTATTGTGGGTATATCAAAATGCTTTCAAATGCGTATCGATGTTGACGCAATTGCTCTGTACATTGAATGCAATTGATTAGGTGTCATTAACCGTAATGCTTATCTTTTCGCAAAAGCTTCACTTTCTGTGGCTGAAAAGCTAATACCAGCCTGGTCGAACTGATGTAATTCCAACCAGTTTTGCCCACAGGGAACAGAGTTCATGTTCACTTGATTTAATAGATTTAGATTTGTGTTCTTTTCCCTCTAGGACAAATCTTAAAGATAATTGAAACATATGTGGAGCCCAGAGGCTATGTTTTCTCAATCTCTCAGTCACTCATTAATTCAATTAATCAGTCGGCTTACCTGCAACACACTGAACACAAATCTTTACTTTTGTGGTGATGATAAAGTGGGAGGACTTGTTCAGAGTCAAAAAGTAACACGTTGTCACTGACAATTTCCTAATCCTCAAGGGCCACACAGGCAGGTTGACGTTTAAATGTCATGAATCTTGTCCTGGAGGCAGACCTGAGCGATTTACGCTAGATGGGCCAGCTGCAAATTCAAAATTGGCTGTATCAAAAATGAATGAAAGCAAAACATTTGCGTTTTGGTCTTCATTTAAGGTTAGGGTTAGGTTTAAAATTGGATTTTATGACTTTGTGGCTGTGCTAGCTAGTGACCACTCTACAAAGCTGCCTCCAGGTCAAGATTCATGACAATAAATACCACACACAGGGGCTATAGTCAGCCGAAAACCACCACTGGCTGACAATACCATCACCCAATAGAGATGTTGAGGATTATTAATTTTTTTAAATACCCTTGGTTCCTTAGCATTGCTGTTACCATTTCTCGCATTGGAGAGGTTAAACATTATAAAAAATGTTTACATTTACTGTACGTCGTGAAAGGAAAGTCACCATTGGTGCCTGACTGTCATTAAAAGTCCCACAGTCAGCCAGTCAAATCAAATAAGATAAAATTGTATTTGTCACATGCGACGAATACAACAGGTGTAGACCTTACCGTGAAATACTTACTTACAAGCCCTTAACCATTCAGTCAGTCTGTCAGTAATTGCCATTGAGTCCCATTGTGGTAACCAATCTAGTTCCATGAAACAGATGGTTCCTCAGTTGGTGACTATGGGAAAAGGGACACGCAATCGACCCACCAGAGTGACAATGCTCCCCATTTCCACTTTAGACCTTGCTGGTCCCAGCAGGGGAGATGCACTGTCATGCCACGACAATGTTTCGCAGAGACACAATGCCTGCGTCCCAAATGGTACCCTAGTCCCAACATAGTGCACTTCTTTTGTGCCCTACCCTATGGGCCCTGTTCAAAATCAGTGCACTAAATAGGGAATAGGGTGCTCTTTGGGACGAAACTATTGAGAGAAGACTGTGACACTGCGACATGCTGATAGCCCATTAACAACCTATTAACACAGGGAATATCGTCATTGTATCATTTGATCCCACAGCATGTCATATTGTCATATTCACAGGTAGCCTCTACAGAGATGGGTTTTCCAGAGTATTTCAGCGTTGAAACGTCACGTCCAATGTCCAAACTTCAACAGGGGGTAATAAACAGAACAGATGGGTTGATGGGAATTTCAGTGGCATACAATTTACCCCACAGAATCCCTATCACAGCCCTCCTAGATCAACTCCCAGAATGAATTGCAGTGAAACTTAATATATTGTCCGGCTAGGTGCTTTGTTGGATCAGGAAAAGCAGTGCTCAACACAAACACAAAATGCACCAGCAGTTCATATATTGTAAACAAACCAAAAATAATTTATTATCCTTTGTCATTTTTGAATAGAACAGGAATTGAAGGCGTATAATGATCCTGTCAAGCGCAAAAACACCTGTACAGTTAATAAACCCTTTGTTTACCAACAGTAGCACAATGTAATCTAGACTGCAAATCATCACTGAAGAGAGTAAAAGGAGGTCCCAGCTCTACTTTCCAGCTAATGTCTAAGTGGATGGATACGAGATCTATCTCTAGGTAATGAGGTGTGTATGGAGATGGAGCCAATATATATGACCTAATTACAGTTGGAATATCCCACATGAATACGTCTATTACAGTCCACTCAGGTAATGAAACAGCTGGAGTAATTTTTGGACCATCTGTTGGTGTCTCAACAAGTCATTTCCACACCATACAATATTCAAGCCCACCTGTTACCTGCAGCTCCTTGGGAGGTGTTAAGGGGTATCATGGGACTGATGAGTAGCTTCATAATGTGTTATTATCGGCATCTATACTGCACAATATCTTCCAAATTGTATTGATTCATTAGACACCATGGCCAAACAGTCGTTTTTTTTTGGTGTGACCACCACAAGAATATCTGAACGACGTAGGCGCACACATACTGTTGCATCCCTGGTTAAAGGGTTATTTTGCTCTTGAATAAGGAACACGACAGTGTACAGGATAGCATCTCCAATAGGCAGTTTATTAAGCCTCTGACAGAGGAGACGACATGACTACATCCATAGATCTCTCCATCTGCGCCCCCTCAAAGGGTAGCAGGGATATACCACAGGCCATCATCCAATGAGGACCTGCCAATTAAGATGGTTACAACCAATAAGAAGGATGCATTTTGTGATCACGCGCTCACTCAACAAGTGCATGCATGTTTTAACAGATGCACCGTGTGCATAATAACATTCTGCTGTTTATTCTCATAAACATATACATCTTGCCTAGTCGTGTCAAAATGACCCGAAATCCATCAAGTAAATGTGTCAGAGATTGATAGTCTAGTTAAACTTTTCCCTAGTCCAATGTCTGACTTGAGCAAATGCCATTACTGTCTGTCTCTATTGAGTAAAAACAAGTTATTTGCAGACTCACAATGTTCCCTCAGAGTTTTGGCGCGCTGCCCATCCACTGTATTTCCTGGTCTCACACTGGGGCTGAGGCAGCTCTCTATACCATTATATTATGTTCAGTACCAGATGCAGCAGCCTGTGTTGAAATGAGGCTTTTGTGTCCTGCTTGCATAAATTTTATATCCAAAATAAGTATACAGTACCCAGCGATGCCATAGGTTCCCAATCTTACCAACCTCATAACTAGCTACCAAGAAGCAATTTCAGGCTCTCAAGTTAGAGTAGCTAGCTCGTTTAACTATCTTAGCTGGCAAGGTTGGTAGACTTTAGAAAAGCAAGCAATAACTAAATGTACTGAATAAGACTTACATTCCTTTCAATCTTTTACTCAGATTTGAGCAGAGATGCAGAAAAGCATATTTTGTTTCTTTTAAAAAAGAACCACAATTTAGAGGGATACAGACAGCTCAAGAGGTATGCTTAGATATGCAGAAAACTAAACACATGCAGTGGCTTGCGAAAGTATTCACCCCCCTTGGAATTTTTCTTATTTTGTTGCCTTACAACCTGGAATAAAAATAGATTTTTGGGGGGTTTGTATCATTTGATTTACACAACATGCCTACCACTTTGAAGATGCAAAATATTTTTTATTGTGAAACAAACAAGTAATAAGACAAAAAAAAACAGAAAACTTGAGCGTGCATAACTTATCACCCCCCCAAAGTCAATACCTTCAGGGTTATCTTTGGTCTCTTTGTTGCCTCTCTGATTAATGCTCTCCTTGCCTGGTCCGTGAGTTTTGGTGGGCAGCCCTCTCTTGGCAGGTTTGTTGTGGTGCCATATTCTTTCAATTTTTTAATAATGTATTTAATGGTGCTCCGTGGGATGTTCAAAGTTTCTGATATTTTTTTATAACCCGATCCTGATCTGTACTTCTCCACAACTTTGTCCCTGACCTGTTTGGAGAGCTCCTTGGTCTTCATGGTGCCGCTTGCTTAGTGGTGTTGCAGACTCTGGGGCCTTTCAGAACAGGTGTATATATACTGAGATCATGTGACAGATCATGTGACACTTAGATTGCACACAGGTGGACTTTATTTAACTAATTATGTGACTTCTGAAGGTAATTGGTTGCACCAGATCTTATTTAGGGGCTTCATAGCAAAGGGGGTGAATACATATGCACGCACCACTTTTCCGTGATTTATATTGTATAATTTTTTGAAACAAGTTATTTTTTTCATTTCACTTCACCAATTTGGACTATTTTGTATGTCCATTACATGAAATCCAAATAAAAATCCATTTAAATTACAGGTTGTAATGCAACAAAATATGAAAAACACCAAGGGGGATGAATACTTTTGCAAGGCACTGTACTATTTTTACATAGAATCAAGCATAATGATTATAGCTCTAGATTGCATGAAAAGGTTGTTTCAGGTGTTTGAAAAATGTGAAATTCTCCAACTTACGGACGGGGGGCCTAGCACCCCGGCGAACCACCCCCCAGCTATCCTCACGTACTTTGTGCCTCCTGCCCTCCTCTGTTGTCCTCTGAGAGATGGTTTCTGAAAGATTTCTGAGAGAAAAATCTAATCTTGTGTCAGCCCTTGTGTATATACTTTCTGAGAACATGGCCTCCCAGGAGAGTGTTGCCATTGGCTCAGTAGACCACTCCATTTATTGCTTTCACTCTCTTCATTACCAATACAGTTAAAACACAGAATTGGCAACAGACAACAAGAGGTAGCACATACGGCATGTAGTTATGATAGTATAGAGATGTTTACTGAAGATGCATCAGGTAGATTTATACATTCTCTGTGTCACTGATTCAATATATTTTTTACGTAGTACCTACATCCAGTCGGCGCCAATGCTTTTGTCATGTAGCAACACTGCCACCTAGGGGTACACATCACAACTTTTCTACAGGAGACAGAAATATGAATTGTATGAATCTCAAGTAAAAAGGACATGGTGTAACTGGTGAAGAGTATGTCCTTGTATTAATTTGATCATCTTTATTGATTATCTATGTTATACTTTTAATAGCATCTCACAAAGCACAGTTCAATTTGAAAACCACTTCCACTTCCATAAAAACAGAATTAAATTCAACATATTGTCTGGAATTCAACAAACATTTTTTTTGTCAAAGTCAAACTGGAGAATACTTGTTTTACTTGCCAAACCATGTCCAATGAGTGGGGTAGCTGATTATACATGCATTGTTAGTGATAACAATTTAACCAATTTAGAGACGCAGTAATGCATGAATCTATTACATTGGTTTTTAGCTTTACAGTATAACAAGAAAAGTGCTCTATGCTTTGTTGGCAAAAACTATTCTATGAAGTTTCAGGACTAAACCAATTTGGCTTTGTCAACTCTGACAAAACACTGGCAATGAAGCAAAGTGCGTTAACCCTTTGTAGACAAACAGGGTATAAGAAACCTATTGAAACTAAATGGGACCAACAGGAAAAATACAAAGTTTGCATTGACATTTCAGTTCTTTATCAAACTAAAGTTCCTACTTTATAATTTACTGGCTTTCTCTCTCTCTCTGTTGTTTAACTGTTACCTAGCTACTCGTCCTCATGGTGCTCGCAGAAATCATGGCAACAGACAGTTACCATGGTGATAAATGTCATGAACTCTTGGAAGTCCAATTCCGAGTCTCCGTCCGTGTCCAGGCTCTCCATCAAACTGTCCATAGTGGCCTGGTCCTTCACTTGCTGAGGGCAAAAACAGGAGATAGATATGGTCATATTTATGACTGTAAGTCGCTTTGGATAAAAGCGTCTGCTAAATGGCATATTATATTTATTATATTATTATATTATTATATTTGATTGACTAAAGGTGCATTCTGCAATATTTACGGCTGGTTTATGGTTATTTCACCCATTGATTCTAGAATAATAATGTTTAAATGCCTCATGAGCTTAGTGCAACATTAGTGCAACCCCAAAGTCTGTAGAATTATTCATGACTTATTGATAAATGTACATTACGCTGTAACCATAGCCTGGATTCAAACTGAATTTTCAGTTGAAACAATAAAGTATGAAATATTGTAGTGAAATATGATAGTGATATACTTACCCCTGTAAGGGCTGGTAGTTCCTCATTGATCAAGTCTTTTAGTTCACTTTTCTTCAGTTTGTGCTTGTCCCCTTCTTTCTCTGCGTACTTATGGAACACCTCCATGATGGTGGCCAGTGAATTCTCCAGATCAGTCATTGTGGTTTGTAATGTGATCTACAAAGCATAGCTAAAAACATTTAATCTGTAGGCCTAGTATGTGACATAAACAACATGTACAGATGTAGGATCTTAATTTGAGCCAGGTTGCTACAGCAGGAAAAATAATCCTGCAGCAACAGGAAATGTGAATTATTGTGTGGATTATAATTAATGGACATTTTTGTAGGGCTTGATACATTTCTCATAAGGGAAAATCAAGTCTGAAATTTCAAAGTGGAAATAACAAACTTCAGAAGTATTTTTAAAGCTCAAATACACTACAAGTTTTACATTTCCTGCATTGAAGGAACCTGCAACAGGGTGATAAAACATTAAGATCCTACACCTGTAAGCAGGCAAGTAGCTACAATACATCGGATGATGACATTCTATCTCTCAGACCTCTCTCTCAAAAAAACCCGCAGCACAGTGATTAGCGGGGAGTAATCAAGATACTCATACAAATTAAAAAATGTTTTTAAGCCTGTCATTACACTATACAAATCCCCAAATCAAAGTCTATGAACGAATACCTCCAGTTTAAGATCAACGCAATAAGAAACAGCAGATACAGTAGAATATCTTGACTTACCAGAGTGTCTCGGACTGGAACAAAGGTTATTTGCAGATGAGAGTGAGTAGTGGCTGTGGAGGGACAAAGAGT
This sequence comes from Coregonus lavaretus, assembly GCF_964263955.1. Classification (NCBI taxonomy): domain Eukaryota; kingdom Metazoa; phylum Chordata; class Actinopteri; order Salmoniformes; family Salmonidae; genus Coregonus; species Coregonus lavaretus. The sequence continues at coordinate 7,368,542 of NC_140025.1, forward strand.
ATTTTATAGTTGGTGTGGGGAGGGCCTAGTGCCTCTGGTCAACCACCCTGCCAGTCCAGCACACTGACCAATAGGCTCTGTTTCACCCTCTCACTCCACTGTATTCTCACACAGAATTCACCATTGATGGCTATGCCAGTCTTTTACCATGTTATAATGGTCAATTTACAGTATTGTTTGAATCCCATTGTTTTGAATGACAGTATGACTGAGCTGAATTTGTTGATTTGGGCTTCCAGGTTTACAGCTGATGTCTAAGAAAGGGATATCACTAGATTGCATTATATCATAATAGGCTATCTAATGTTCACATGATTGTACAGCCAATAGATTTTTATTTTGTCCTTAAAAAGGTTGGACAATTTACAGTTACGAACTCTATACCCCCTTTAAAGTATTGCCAACCGAATTAGGCAAAACAAACAAACAAGACTTTTACCCTCTCCCCCTATACGTCTTCGTAACCTCCACCCTTAAACCACTTTACCTGTAATTGTAAAGAGGATTTTCTATGCATGGCCATTTGTATTGATCTCTCAGACTTTGGACCTTCTGGTTGCCACAATCCCCACCAGCATTTTGTCCGAGACAATGGCCTGTTTCAGAGGAAATGGATGGTTGTGCATGTTAATGAACACATTTCTTTTCACTTGTCGAGTTCGCCAGACGTGTGCCCTCTGCACCCCCAGACTACTAAGTAGGCACAGCCATCCATGTCAAACTCATGTTACAAAAGTTAAATATGTTGTGATGTTTCACCATTATGAATAGATGCCTGAACTGTAGGAATGATAAGTGTTACAGTTAACTAGAACAGAAATGGAGAGGGCTCAGAATTAGTTTATTTACTTGAACTATTGAGCTAAGACTTCCAAATTTGAGGTGGCTAAAGTCTAGGTATGCATAAGCTACAAAAAGCTTAACCTACAGTAGCAACATGATCCCTTACTGTTTAATTAAAAAGAGGTTGAAAAAAAGTGATCAAGTTCCAGAATACATTGAATTCCTGTTCTACTGACTTCACCCTCCCACGAACTCCCTCAACTCTCTGGCCAGCATCTGTTTTGCATTCTGCTCAGGCAGCAGTTGGGAGAAAGTGCTTTTTACTGCATGATAAATGTTTCTTTGTCTCTTCCGAAATATATTTCACATACTTCGGACAACAGTTGACCATTGTCCAGTGAAAACAGTTGTTCTTGTGTGAAGAAATCAGCTTTGTAGTCAGATGACTATATAAACAGATCCAGTCAAATCCATAATCTATCATTTTCCATACCCCTTCTCTCTATAACTCATGAAGCATAAAACAAACTACACTCTGGAAAATATTATTGGTAGGAGTTTGAGCTTGAGTTTTTCTAGATGATTTCAGCTGAGCTCAGAGAAAGATCCACCAATCCCAAACAATCATCTGATCATATCACATACACTCTATCCAATGTCCTGACAGGACTGTTGGGGGGTGAAAGAAGGTGAAAGAGTTGACGACGGGACTCCGAGCTGAGAATAAATCAATTCCTCTCTCTCTCTCTCTCTCTCTCTCTCTCTCTCTCTCTCTCTCTCTCTCTCTCTCTCTCTCTCTCTCTCTCTCTCTCTCTCTCTCTCTCTCTCTCTCTCTCTCTCTCTCTCTCTCTCTCTCTCTCTCTCTTTCTCTATCTCTATCTCTATCTCTCTCTCTCTCTCTCTCTCTCTCTCTCTCTCTCTCTCTCTCTCTCTCTCTCTCTCTCTCTCTCTCTCTCTCTCTCTCTCTCTCTCTCTCTCTTTCTCTTTCTCTCTCTCCGATCAATGATGATGGTTTGAGAACAAACAAATCGGTGTTATGGTGAAATAATCATTATTTCAGTGTATCACGTATCAAGTAAAAGGGTTCATACAGTGCAAGATGAAGAGAATAAAGCATTGTGTTTGTATTGTGTCTGATGGCTCTGATGGGTCTGGTGGACTTGTGACTTCCCATCTTTAAGGGATGCATATAATGAGTCACAGTGGTGGGGGATGCTGGGACAGTAGTGAAGACACAACAGACAGGGCTCTGTAAAGACCAGCCAAGCAACCAATCACGTGCTCCCATTGACTAGTCATCTCAGGGCAGGAGTTGTATTACCGGGATGTGAGTGTGACTGTCACTCCTTGGCCACATCAGCTAGCTATCCATCAGTGTCTTTAATATTGCCATTGATACTGGTGTTAACCCAACCCAAAAACGGGATTATATGGCTTGGAGATGTTGGTAGACAGATTTGTTATAATTGTGGCTTAAAGCAAGAGTCCTTAATTGAAACAATAAGAAAGTGCCCAACCCCGCCTCTATTTTGGTAAAAAGCTGAGGGATGGGCCTGGAGAAATGTAATCACTCTGAAATTCAGAGACAGAGCTTTGGATGCAAGGACTGACCATCCATGATACCATTGTTTTAACCATGTTTTGAGGCTATAAAGTGTTTGTTTACTTTTAAATTGTTTACAAACATTATAGTAAAAAAACATGCTCATATTTTGGGATCTGATGGGGTACGACAGTTGAACTAAGCTCATGAGGCATTTATACGTTATATTCTTCAAGAATCAATGGGTATATCATTAATTTATAAGTCCAAAATGGATATAGCAAATTCTAGTTCAGGATTCTACCTTTTTTGAAATTGTATTTGACATCTTACAAGTTAAATATCCCCCTTTAAAATGTTGAAGACATTTTTTTATCTCGCTGTAACTCTCCAAAAGAGACATGTCACCTTTTGTAGTGTGAGATAATGTGGTCTCCCTGTGTTTTGATGTAACCATGGCTACAGGTCAGAGCCTCTCACTAAATTGAAAAGGTTTGCCAAGTGGCTGACTCATCCCTGGCAGAGTGCAAGGAGCTCTAGTGGTCTGGACAATGACTGGGGGAGTAACCAGGGGTAAAACTAAGAAAACAACACTGAGGTTTGATCATCTGAGGACATACAGTATGTTCTCATCTCTCTCCATCTCTCTCCTTCTCTCTCCTTCCCTCCCTTTCTCTACCATTCTCTCCTCTTCTCTCGCTTTCTCTCTCCTTCTTTCTTATTCTCTTCCCTTATCTCCCCTTTTCTGTCATCTCTCCTTCTCTCTCCTTCTCTCTCCTTCTCTCTCCATCTCTCTCCTTCTCTTCCATTCTCCCCCCTTCTCCAATTGGTAGATTTCTACTTCAACTGGGATATATATTGCTTGTAAGTCATTTATTAGAGTGGGACTTTAGGCTAACCAGTTATTCTACTGATCCCCTTAGCTTGCCATTTAAAAGATATCCAGAAATGTAATGTTGGACTCTTTGCCACAAGGTGGCACCCATGCTGCACATAGAAGACAAGTTTCAAGTTTCAAGTTTCAAGACACACACAAAACGGTTATCAGTTTCAGACATCATGTACAACCCATCAGATTAAAAAGACTCATGTACATCCCATCAGATAAAAAAAAAACACACTGGTCATGGTATGGGTGAGGAGAGAAAGTAACAGCCTGCAGGGAACACTGCTTTTATGAGAAGGAAATGTAAAGTTTCCTTCAACACACACACTTAATTTTCCTCTTGATCCATTCTGTGTTCAGGGACACCACTCCTCATCAACCTCTACTAATTACATTGCATCTATTAACATATTTGATGTGCTCGACAGGTTATCATCAAGTCCCATCGCCAGCGTATGTACAGATAAGTAGTGCATTTCACTGGAATTGAGTGGTGAAAAGGTTGAGGAAGGTTAGGGACGATCTATTCTGCAAAGTAATTAACTCTATATGGTGAGGTAATTTGCTAGCAGCAACTCCCAGAACATTTCCCTCTAAAGAAAATAGATATCTGGAATTGGTCCATTCACTATATGATAGGAGTTAGATGAGAGTTAGATTTCATAATGATAATAATGTTATGGTATTCACCACTAGAGGGAAGTAACTAAACACTTTATTTGGTAAAGAAGTCGTGACTACAGCGCTTGAATGCTTGGCATACCCACATACAGAACACCCATTGCTCTTACAACCCATCTCAGTAGGCTTGTGACAGCCAATCAGATAACGATGCATGCCTCCGCCCATGCGTTGCTGACGCATGCCAGATCGTACAACGCCTGGATAAGTATTTGACCTATCAAACGCCGACTGGTCGCTTTCCCCTGCTCAGACATTGCATGCATCACGTTCCGCATCATCGACTGTGCAGTCGGGCACCAGATTGCTATAAACTATAATGTGATTAGCTGATACGTGAAATACCTTATACAGGCGTTGTAAGATCTGGCATGCGTCAGCAACGCCTGGGCAGAGAAAGACGCACAACATCTTACAAGATGTCCATGTGATGAGATAACTGTGGGCCAACTTGAAGGAGTCTTCACACTTGATATATAATAATAATATGCCATTTAGCAGACTCTTTTATCCGAAGAGATTCACAGTCATGCGCGCATACATTTTCGTATATGGGTAGCCCCAGCGGGAGTCGAACCCCTTAACCCTTGGCGTTGCAAGCGCCATGTTCTACCGACTAAGCCACACAGGACCATTTGCACTGCCACTGACCCCTTGATTGGTAGTCATCATCACTGTGTCTATATTAGACAAATACCGTGCCATACTGACGCTCTATCCACCTTGGCAGTTGACTGAAGATTTGGCTGATGACACTCTGGATTAACTACTAACTTGTAATTGGCCTTCTTCCTGAGTGCCTCTCAGTTCATCACAGAGTAATCATGAGTCATCCTATATCCGCCAATCCTAATCCTGTGTGTGTTCCAATGCAACTCTCACTGAAGATAGGACAGGGGTCAGGGGATACAATCCCCACTCACAATCTGCTTAATCTTCATCCCCCTACAAAGAAAACACCCAGATGGACAGACATCCCTGTTGGCCAACATTCTAAGTGTATTTCCTGTCTACTACAGCTCTATTTCCTGTGTACTTTAGTACACCAATTTTTCAATGCAAGAAACACATACTGTAATATGAACTAGTCTTTAACTATGAATATTTCCATATAGCAAAGAAAGCAACAATGGGCCAATTTAGAGGGGGTTTATTTGTTGATTGGAGAACCTGCAGATTGAAGCTCAGCTCAGTTGTAATTCAGACTTGGCAACGGCAGTGCAGTCTTGCTCCTCTGTTTGTATACACTTACAAGTGAAGTGGCTCAGTCAGGAGACTTCTAGAAGTGACCAGGGACTGGAATAGCAACATCTACACCCCTAGTTAGATTATGGGTCAGTGTACTAGCAGGGCAGGGCTGGGGATGAGTAGTGTGTGTGTGTGTGTGTGTGTGTGTGTGCGTGTGTGTGTGTGTGTGTGTGTGTCTGTGTGTCTGTGTGTGTGTGTGTGTGTGTGTGTGCTCCCGTGGGTGCCTGCTTGTGTGTGTGTGTTGGCTAATCCTGTCATTCAGACTCTCTACTAACTCTGCCAACTGCCTCACTGAGACAGACAGTTAAAGTCTGCCAGGCCTAACACCATAGGTGGGTCTCCGGCCTCTGCCGGAAGAGACTCCACCAGAAGAGACAAACAAAACAAAACCGACTACTGTGGAAGAAACTGAGGTCACATGACATCAGGCCATTTAGCTCTAGGCTTAGTGAAGAGAATTACCAGAACTACAGGGGGCAGCTGAGACTTTGGAACAAGTCTCGACTTGTTCTGAATTCTTTGCATAACACCAGAAGAATAGCTACTGTGATAAATTATTGTATTCATGGTCTTACACTCAGGCTGATTAGGAGAAGATAAGGTCTCATTATACTGTGATTAAAATGATAGTAGCCTCAGGTAGCGATGTGAACAGCCTTTATGAGTATAACCTTGTAGGCCTACTTTCTTCTTCAGATCTAGGTACGCAGCTATTTAGAAAGGATTTTGAATAGAACTGGGGACCTCATTATGGTAATAGGAATTTGATTAAAGAGGTAGGGTGCCTCTGTTTAATAAGGGTGCTACTGATAAAGAATGGAACACCTTGATTAGTTGCACTATTACCAACAGCCAGAAGCCTCTTTGAAATTGTATTGAATAAATTATAATACAGCTACATTACTTTAAGCCAAAATCTAGAGGTAGAATTGCTTGGTTTTGTTACACAATAGATGCCAAGAATTGCCATATTATTGTGATAAATTACTATCAATTCCGTATCAATTTAGCTTTAAAATGATGTGAGTCAAAGGTTATCTGGGAGGAATGCTATGCCATTCTGTACAGTTCTACAGAGCTCATTTGCTTCTAGTACTGTTTTCCCTCCTGAACCATATGAGGGAACATATTTCATAGCAACATATGGGGGTGGTACCCCTACAGTAACTCTGTAGCCTACTATACAGTCCAATTCATTACTGGCCTCTCTCTACTACACTCCAATCATGTTGGACACACACACACACACACACACACAAACATATTTTAGAGCTGAGCAATTGGACGGGAGGAAATGGCCATGTAACCTTTTTAAAGGGTGTGGTAGTTCTCACTTGGCATCATTTAGTCTCTATAATAAGTCTGTAAAGTCCACTGGCTCTGCTAGATGACATATTTATCTGGCTTTATGAAGCAACCCTTTGCTTTAATCTTAGTTTAATGGCATGGTTCAGTATAGTAGCATGCAGGGAGTGAGAGTGCACAACCCTTACAAAAAAACGTGTGCAATTTTCAAATGTGAAATGGTTGTTTTCACATGTTTATCTTAAATTTCACATTTTAAATAATATTTTCACATGTATTACATTTAGAGTTCACATGTTAACACCGTCTTTTCTCATGTGGGAGGATAATATGTTTTCACCTCACATGTGAATTGCAAGTTCACATGTGGGGGTGAATGAGTGTTATTCTCCTCGCATGTGAAAAGCTGGTGTTAACATGTTGCAGTAGCAATGTTTCCACGTGTGGAATTGTGAATTCTGTAATGCCATTCTGTAAAATGGCTACTTAGCCTACCTGAGTATAATAATTAAAGTGCTTAAAAAATAATAATGAATTATTGTAGTCCTCCATGGTGATATACAGCTGTCATAATGTGACCACTGCACATTTTTCTTAAATCTGCATCTCTACATGTATGACAGCCATTCCAATCCAGTGTCTGTTGAATTCCAACACAGGCACACCTCATTCTACTGAATTAGGTACTGATTAGGTGATCACATGAACCAAATCTTATTTAACAAGGAAAAGTATAAGAACCACTGCTGTGGTCATCACTATCCTCTTGCAATAGGACCAGCTGGATGGCAAAAACGGTGCTAATATTACCTCAAAAGTAATATTAATCAAAAAATAACTATTGACCATGCCAAAAGAGTTGAAAAGGAAAGTTTTGAGTGAGGAAAAGAAGGGTTCAATTCTGGCTTTACTGGCAGAGGGATACAGTGAGTGTCAGGTTGCTTCCATCCTTAAAATTTCAAAGACGGCGGTTCATAAGAACAAGGTCAAGCAGCAGACATTGGAGACAACAAAGCTACAGACCGGCAGAGGGCGAAAACGACTCTCTACTGACCGGGATGACCGCCAACTCATTCAAATGTCACTCAACAACCGTAGGATGACATCAAGTGACCTACAAAAAGAATGGCAAACGGCAGCTGGGGTGAAGTGCACGGCGAGGACGGTTCGAAACAGGCTCCTAGGGACAGGGCTGAAGTCGTGCAAAGCTAGAAAAAAGCCCTTCATCAATGAGAAGCAAAGAAGAGCCAGGCTGAGGTTTGCAAAAGACCATAAGGATTGGACCGTAGAGGACTGGAGTAAGGTCATCTTCTCTGATGAGTCCAATTTTTAGCTTTGCCCAACACCTGGTCGTCTAATGGTTAGAAGGAGACCTGGAGAGGCCTACAAGCCACAGTGTCTCGCACCCACTGTGAAATTTGGTGGAGGATCGGTGATGATCTGGGGGTGCTTCAGCAAGGCTGGAATCGGGCAGATTTGTCTTTGTGAAGGGCACATGAATCAAGCCACGTACAAGGTTGTCCTGGAAGAAAACTTGCTTCCTTTTGCTCTGACATTGTTCCCCAACTCTGAGGATTGGTTTTTCCAGCAGGACAATGCGCCATGCCACACAGCCAGGTCAATCAAGGTGTGGATGGAGGACCACCAGATCAAGACCCTGTCATGGCCAGCCCAATCTCCAGACCTGAACCCCATTGAAAACTTCTGGAATGTGATCAAGAGGAAGATGGATGGTCACAAGCCATCAAACAAAGTCGAGCTGCTTGAATTTTTGTGCCAGGAGTGGCATAAAGTCACCCAACATCAATGTGAAAGACTGGTGGAGAGCATGCCAAGACGCATGAAAGCTGTGATTGAAAATCAGGGTTATTCCACCAAATATTGATTTCTGAACTCTTCCTAAGTTAAAACATTACTATTGTGTTGTTTAAAAATGAACATTAACTTATTTTCTTTGCATTATTCGAGTTCTGACAACACTGCATATTTTTTGTTATTTTGACCAGTTGTCATTTTCTGCAAATAAATGCTCTAAATGACAATATTTTTATTTGGAATTTGGGAGAAATGTTGTCAGTAGTTTACAGAATAAAACTAAAATGTTTATTTTTACCCAAACACATACCTATAAATAGTAAAACCAGAGAAACTGATAATTTTGCGCCTCTTCATCGTCAATGGTCCGTGACCGTTGGAAAAAGCCCAGCTTCTGTTATTGTTAGATGTCCTTTGGTTTTTATTACATTCAATATACAGGCCTAAAAGGGATTTATTTTGTATTTGAAAATGTGTGAATGTGTTTGCAACTGGAATTAATGTGAACAGATACACTATATATATAAAAGTATGTGGACACCTCTTCAAATGAGTGGATTAGGCTATTTCAGCCACACCCGTTGCTGACAGGTGTTTAAAATCGAGCACACCGCCATGCAATCTCCATACACAAACATTGGTGGTAGAATGGCCTTACTAAAGAGCTCAGTGACTTTCAACGTTGCACCGTCATAGGATGCCACCTTTCCAACAAGTCAGTTCGTCAAATATCTGCCCTGCTAGAGCTGCCCCGGTCAACTGTAAGAACTGTTATTGTGAAGTGGAAACATCTAGGAGCAACAATGGCTCAGCCTCAAAGTGGTAGGCCACACAAGCTCACAGAACGGGACCGCCGAGTGCTGAAGCACGTAGCGCGTAAAAATAGTCTGTCCTCAGTTGCAACACTCACTACCGAGTTCCAAACTGCCTCTGGAAACAACGTCAACACAAGAACTGTTCGTTGGGTCCATGAAATGGGTTTCCATGGCTGAGCAACCACACACAAGCCTAAGATCACCATGTGCAATGCCAAGTGTGTGAGTGATGAATCACGCTTCATCATCTGGCAGTCCGACGGACAAATCTGGGTTTGGCAGACGCCAGGAGAACGCTACCTGACCAAATGCATAGTGCCAACTGTAAAGTTTGGTGGAGGAGGAGTAATGGTCTGGGGCTGTTTTCATGGTTTGGGCTAGGCCCCTTAGTTCCAGTGAAGGGAAATCTTAACGCCACAGCATACAATGACATTCTAGACAATTTTGTGCTTCCAACTTTCTGGCAACAGTTTGGGGAAGGCCCTTTCCTGTTTCAGCAAGGAAATGCCCCTGTGCACAAAGCAAGGTCTATACAGAAATGGTTTGTCGAGATCGGTGTGAAAGAACTTGACTGGCCTGACCTCATCAAAAACCTTTGGGATGAATCGGAATGCCGACTGCGAGCCAGGCTTGGTCGCCCAACATCAGTGCCCGACCTCACTAATGCTCTTGTGGCTGAATGGAAGCAAGTCCCCGCAGCAATGTTCCAGTATCTAGTGGAAAGCCTTCCCAGAAGAGTGGGCTGTTATAGCAGCAAAGTGGGGACCAACTCCATATTAATGCCCATGATTTTGGAATGAGATTTTCGACAAGCAGGTGTCCACATACTTTTGGTAATGTAGTGTACCTACAAAAACATGATTTTGAATTAGGGCTGTCAGAGTTAATCAGTTAACTCAAGTTAACTTCTTGTAATTTTAGTGCACATTTTTTAATTAATTAATTGCATGGTCTGAAAGCATTCGAAATACATTGAAAACATCCAAAATACAAATTGACATTGAGGATAAAGAACGTGTGCTTTATCAATATACCAGATTTTGCTAACCGTAACCTGAACAAAATCAAGACATACATTTTCTTGTTGCGCTTTTCATATAAAAGCTTAAATTACAGCTCAATTTGAGCAAATTCTGAATATGTGATTAATCGTGATCAATCACAGCAAATCCTGCGATTAACTCAATAAAAAGTTAAAGTTTTTGACAGCCCTTTTTTTAATTGAACAGTCAATATTCTGAGATGGAGACCTGGGGTCTAATCCCACCAGTTATAAAAGCAGTGAAATGTTAGGAGTCATGTGAAAAATCCATGTGAGACTTCACACGTGTCTGAAAAACACTAGTCTGACTTGTTTTTTTTATATATATACAGTGCCTTTCGGAAAGTATTCAGACCCCCTGACTTTTTCCACATTTTGTTAGGTTACTGCCTTAATCTAAAATGGATTAAATTGTTTTTTTCCCCCATTCATCAATCTACACACAATACCCCATAATGACAGAGCAAAAACGATTTTTAACAAATGTTTGCTAATTTATTAAAAATAAAAAAAACGGAAATATCATATTTACACAAGTATTCAAACCCTTTACTCAGTACTTTGTTGAAGCACCTTTGGCAGCGATTACAGCCTCGGGTCTTCTTGAGTATGATGCTACAAGCTTGGCACACCTGTATTTGGGGAGTTTCTCCCATTCTTCTCTGCAGATCCTCTTAAGCTCTGTCAGGTTGGATGGGGAGTGTTGATGCACAGCTATTTTCAGGTCTCTCCAGAGATCGGGTTCAAGTCCGGGCTCTGGCTGGGCCACTCAAGGACATTCAGAAACTTGTCCCGAAGCCAATCCTGCGTTGTCTTGGCTGTGTGCTTTGGGTCGTTGTCCTGTTGGAAGGTGAACCTTCGCCCCAGTCTGAGGTCCTGAGTGCTCTGGAACAGGTTTTCATCAAAGATCTCTCTGTACTTTGCTCCGTTCATCTTTGCCTCGATCCTGACTAGTCTCCCAGTCCCTGCTGCTGAAAAACATCCCCACAGCATCATGCTGCCACCACCATGCTTCACCGTAGGGATGGTGCCAGGTTTCCTCCAGACGTGACGCTTGACATTCAGGCCAAAGAGTTCAATCTTGGTTTCATCAGATCAGAGAATCTTGTCTTTAGGTGCCTTTTTGGCAAACTCCATGAGGGTTGTAATGTGCCTTTTACTGAGGAGTGGCTTCCGTCTGGCCACTCTACCATAAAGGCCTAATTGGTGGAGTGCTTCAGAGATGGTTGTCCTTCTGGAAGGTTCTCCCATCTCCACAGAGGAACTCTAGAGCTCTGTCAGAGTGACCATCAGAGTCACCTCCCTGACCAAGGCCCTTCTCCCCCGATTGCTCAGTTTGGCCGGGCTCTAGGAAGAGTCTTGGTGGTTCCAAACGTATTTCATTTAAGAATGATGGAGGCCACTGTGTTCTTGGGGACCTTCAATGCTGCAGAAATGTTTTGGTACCCTTCCCCAGATCTGTGCCTCGACACAATCCTGTCTCAGAGCTCTACGGACAATTCCTTGAACCTCATGGCTTGGTTTTTGCTCTGACATGCACTGTCAACTGTGGGACCTTATATAGACAGGTGTGTGCTTTACCAAATCATGTCCAATCAATTGAATTTACCACAGGTGGACTCCAATCAAGTTGTAGAAACATCTCAAGGATTATCAATGGAAACAGGATGCACCTGAGCTCAATTTCGAGTCTCATAGCAAAGGGTCTGAATACTTATGTAAATAAGGTATTTCTGTTTTTATTTGTAATACATTTGCAAACATTTCTAAAAACCTGTTTTCGCTTTGTCATTATGGGGTATTGTGTGTAGATTGCTGAGGAAATTATTTCATTTAATCCATTTTATAATAAGGCTATAACGTAACAAAATGTGGAAAAGGTCAAGGGGTCTGAATACTTTCCGAAGGCACTGTATTTGCTTCACATATGATTTGTTTTTTTGTTGCTGTAAGGGCATAGGGACCTGCTGCTTCCCTCCTCTCTCTCTCTCTCTCTCTCTCTCTCTCTCTCTTCCTCTCTCTCTCTCTCTCTCTCTCTCCTCTCTCTTCTCTCTCTCTCTCTCTCTCTCTCTCTCTCTCTCTCTCTCTCTCTCTCTCTCTCTCTCTCTCTCTCTCTCACTCTCTCTCTCTCTCTCTCTCTCTCTCTCTCTCTCTCTCTCTCACTCTCTCTCTCTCTGTACTGTACCTGCTGTCTCAACCTCTAAATGCTCGGCTTTGAAAGCCAACGGACATTTACGCCTCAATGGGTTGACCTGTTGTACCCTCTATAACCACTTGAACATCTTGAAGAACGATCTGGCATAAATGGCCATGTATTCTTATAATCTCTACCCGGCACAGCCAAAAGAGGACTAGTCACCCCTCAAAGCCTAGTATTCTCTCTAGGTTTCTTCCTAGGTTCTTGCCTTTCTAGGGATTTATTTTCATAGCCACCGTCCTTCTACATCTACAATGCTTGCTCTTTGGGGTTTTAGGCTGGGTTTCTGTATAAGCACATTGAAACAACTGCTAATGTAAAAAGGGCTTTATAAATAAATGTGGGATACATTCTGGCCATCTAGATGAATTCAGACTGGAGAGCAAATTGAAAACATTTGCCTTGATTATAAAACCTACATCTCTGTATCCTGCGAACTTCATTAATTAGGGATGATAAAGGGCATCGGCCAGAGCCAAAGCCCCAGACACATCATATTTAAGTAACCTCTGGGGATGGGTAGGTGTACTGTACGCATACACACACACACACACACTCACACACACACACAGATGCGCACACACACACAGACACACACACTGGGGATGGGGAGGTGCACACACACACGCACACACACACATGCATGCACATACACGCACACACACACACACACACACACACACACACACACACACACACACACACACACACACACACACACACACACACACACACACACACACACACACACACACAGACAGACAGACAGACAGACACACAAACACACACACAAAAGAGTATCTGTCCAGCTGACCTCTCACTAAGATAACACATTACTCACCGCTGCCACTAGAGAGTCAGTGCCATGGGAGAGCATGCAGCTCCAACACATGGACAGTGACTAGGCTGGGTGTTTATACCATCAGTGGGAATTAGAGGACATCCATCAACCTGCCCTTTAGAATTAAGGCTAAATTATGTGTTAAGTGCAGATGTATGGGGACACACTTTACTATCATTCGGTAACACTGATTTAGATCATAAAGTTCTGGACACATGAATGCATTATCCAACACCCAGTTTTATTTTCACATTATGACGTGCTGAATGTAAATCTATTTAGCTAGCTATAACTTCCTCTTTATGTTTTTTCTGTTATTTACCATCTAAAACAGATTGTACATCTCTAGTGACACTATAAATGTCATGACTTATACATTTATCATCTCAAAGGTACCTGCAGAATATCCAGGTAAAGAGGTCTAAATCCCAGAAGAATTCAATTGGTCGTGTGGGTTGCCATGGAGATAGAGGGTGCCAAACCCTGTGACCTCTGGGTAACCAGAGTGTAACTGAATTGGGACTTTATGATTTCCCGGTAAAGTACCTTATAACAAAGTTAGGTTGCTCCAACGTTGTCACATTGTAATGGTCATGACCTTCTCACCACCTATTTGCAACGTTGTGACAACGTGGTGTGTTGTTAGTAGGGTTGGCTTCTAGCACTTTCTTTAGCCTTCGCTTTCTAAAAGAATAATGCAACAAAGGCAGATGGTTATCTGTGGATTAGGGATTAGATTAGTGGGGCATTGCTCAGATACAGACTATGGAAATGTACCTACAGAATTTACTTCCCTTCAACAGATCAGATTATATTCCACTCAGTCCTGCCACTGAACATTTTCTCTGATCTGAACACTGCAATATTATTATGCGTGATGATATTAACAATAACTTTATTCTGTCGGTAGAATAAAAATACCTAACTTTTCTCCCAGCAATAAAATATGGATTTTATGGACTGTGTAATGAGTCAGCACAGCTCATCAAATCATAGCAGTCCTCTCTGCAGTAAAAGCGGTAGCATTTGGAACGAGAGACATAATTGTGGCTCTAGGCAGACACTTACTGCAGCACACTCATTGAACGTTTTCACTCAGTCTGAATTGATTGGTGTGGATTATAACCCAAAGTATTTAATCTTTTAACCTGTGCTATGTTTATGTGTGTGTGTCTGTGCGTGCTTGTCCATGCCAGAGGGCAAGTCCACTGAGCCAATTAAATGAGCCGATGCACATGCCCCATGTTGTCCGCTTGAGAAAACAAGCTGCGTTTTGTTGTTGTCCTACGTGTGATGAATACCATGGAGTGAACGCTAAACGATATGGTGATAAATGCTCATAAATATCATATGATTGACTGTATGACTAATCCGTTTGAAGGCCTAGCTGCCTGCCTGTCCCAGCTAATGAAGCAAAGGCATACAGATTGATATGATGTTTGAGTCCCCAATGGCACCCTATAACCTATATAGTAAGCTTATCTACAAAGCTAACAATGGATTTTTTTTTTAAGATGGTCATACCATGGATCATTTAGCTATTTGATTTAGAATTTTGGTACACCTTTAGGTATCACCAAAAATAAAACAATTATTTGATAAAATATTGAATTTGGCTTATACTACTATGGAAACATATTGGATAACACATTCATAAATGGCAAAAAAGACAGTCCAAAAATGTATCATAACGAATAAGGTTTTGAAGTGTCTGTCCTATATCTAGAAGATATAAGAAAGCTCAGGAAATATATATATTTAACTCCTTATTTTTGTTGCCACAAAACTACCTCCATACTTCCATTCATTTGTATGGGTTACCTTCAGACGAGTCCCATGGGGCTTGTAGGGGTCGTAGAGCAAAATTGACCATCATGTTCATGAGAGTATCATCTTTCCACAAGAGTGGTCATATTATACTGAACAAAAATATAAACGCAACATGTAAAGTGTTGGTCCCATGTTCCATGAGCTGAAATAAAATATCTCAGAAATGTTCCATATGCACAAAAAGCTTATTTCTCTCAAATGTTGTGCACAAATTTGTTTACATCCCTATTAGTGAGCATTTCTCCTTTGCCAAGATAATCCATCCACCTGATAGGTGTGGCATAACAAGAAGCTGATTAAACAACATGATCATTACACAGGTGCACCTTGTGCTGGGGACAACAAAAGGCCACTCTAAAATGTGCAGTTTTTTCACACAACTCAATGCCACAGATGTCTCAAGTTTTCAGGGAGCATGCAATTGGCATGCTGACTGCAGGAATGTCCATCAGAGCTGTTGCCAGAGAATTTAATGTTCATTTCGCTACCATAAGCAGACTCTAATGTCAATTTAGAGAATTTGGCAGTACGTCCAACCGGCCTCACAAACGCAGACCACGTGTATTGAGATGCAGCCCATGCAAACCCCCAGATATTGCTAGCTTAAACTGACAGATTTTGCTGGGGATTTTTTTATTATGTATTTATGATTCCCTTCATTGACATATTCTCATGAAAATGTAGGAGACAGACAGATGTGGGAAGCAGTTTAGTCTATCTGGGCAGTATACACTGTAAATACATGTACTCAACTCATGGCAGTTGTCATATCAAATGTTCTCATGATGCTAGTCATCTTTTGATTATCATATCCACATGCTGTATGTTTGATAGCAAAACAGCAATAGTACTTGTACAAAAAGGATACTGTGCCGGTGTAGATTGGTTGAGCAGAGCAACACTGCTGTTCCATGGTATTGGTCAATTAGTGCTAGGGTATTTATTTGGTGGGCCATTTGTTCTATCTAGCACCATGGGAACCAGAAGAGCATGGATGGGACTTCAAAGGAGCTTTTCTCTTGGCTCAATACACAGCCAGCCCAGAGAGCTGCCATCCCACTCAGTGTGCGTTACGAAAGACTCATATGATAGATTGGTGTTCATCTAGTCCAGTAACAGTAGAATCCTATGAGCAGACATTTTTATTAAATAGTACAAGAGCTATTGCTTGGGAGCATTGGATATGACAACTGTCATGAGTTGTATATGTATTTCTATACTGTCCAGATAGACTACACAGCTTCCCTCATCCGTCTCTCTCCTCAACGAGGAGGGGAATCATGAATAAATAATTGCTGTAAACGCTAAACAGGTTGCACTGCCTCTGGTGCAAAACAGACTTAAAGGTCCAATGAAGCCGTTTCTATCTCAATATCAAATCATTTCTGGGTAACAATTAAGTGCCTTATTGTGATTGTTTTCAATTAAAATTCTCAAAAAGACAACAAAATAGCTTCTTAGCAAAGAGCAATTTCTCAAGCAGGAATTTTGCTAGGACTGTTTGGGAGTGGTCTGAGTGGGGAGGGGAAAACGGAAAACTAGCTGTTATTGGCAGAGATGTTTGGAACTCTCTTTTTTATTGGTCTATTGATGTCACCAGGCAGGCCAAAACTCCATCCCACCAAAACAGGTTGGAATTTCCGGCAGTCTTTTCAAACAGCTCTTACACTAAAAGGGCATTATCATAATTTTCACTATTTCACAGTATTATTCCAAACTCATAGTGTGGAAATATACACTGAGTGTACAAAACATTAGGATCCCCTTCATAATATTGAGTTGCACTCCCTTTTGCCCTCAGAACAGCCTCAATTCATCAGGGATGGAGTCGAAAGCGTTCAACAGGGATGCGGGCCCATGTTGACTCCAATGCTTCCCACAGCATTGGAGTCAACAGGCTGGATGTCCTTTGGGTGGTGGACCATTCTTGATACACACAGGAAACTGCTGAGTCCTTCTAGCTTCATGTCAGACCAGTGGCAAATCATTTTTAGAAATAGAGAAGAGTAACGGCCCAAGGCAACTGCCCTGAGGGACACAGCACTGTACATACAGTATCTGATGTCAGAGAAGCTTCCATTGAAGAACACTCTCTGGTTTCTATTGGATAAATAACTCTCCAACCATGTGATGGCAGGTGATGTAAAGCCGTAGCAAGTTAGTTTTTTCAATAACAATTTATGATCAATAACATCAAAGGCTGCACTGAAATCTAACAATACAGCTTCAACTATCATCTTATTATTCATTTATTTTAACAAATCATCAGTCATCTGAGTCAGTGCAGTATAAGTTGAGTGCCCCTTCTATATATGCATGTCGAAAGTCAGTAGTTACGTTGTTCTCTGAAAAAAAAAGCACTGTATTTGGTCAAACACCTCTCTCTTCATTAGTTTATTAAGAACAGGCAGCAAACTGATTGGGAGGCTGTTAGAGCCAGCTAAGGGTGCTTTACTATTTTTAGGCAGTGGAATTATTTTAGTTTCCTTCCACACCTGTGGACGCACACACTCCTTTAGGCTTTGGTTAAAGATATAGCAAATAGGGGTGGCAATACAGTCTGCTGCCATTCTCAATAGTTTCCCATGTTTCATATAATTTATCTTGGTTTGGTAATATAATTTATTCTTATTTCTGTTAAGTTTAGTCACAAAATGTATCAATTTACAGTATGTCAACCAATTAGCTGAGCAGACTGACTTGTTTGCCACCTTTTGCATAATTTATTTGAACCATACAATGTTTCAATTCATCATCAATCCAGAGGGCTCTAACAGTTCTCACAGTTCATTTCGTACAGTTTTTTTCAATTGTTTAAGCACAATTTTGAAAACAGGGCCCGGTTTGTCAAAACACTACACACAATTAGCACAACCCTACACCAAAGTAGCACAACACTTCAGATCATTTGCAAAATTGAACACTTTTGTCAAAACTATACACGGCTTCATAAACCATATGAAACACACACATTTCATATGACTTCAATCTTTTTGAACCAGTTACACACTGCTGTTGCTAATCTAAAACACTTTTAGCAAGTCTAATTCTCAGTGATTAGAGTACTGTAAATGAAGTACACAGAGAAAGTGCAACTATACAAACACTACACAAGACCAATGCTGCAGACTGAGGAAAATATCATTTATTTCTCTCCATATACCCAAATCAGTCAACATGTCAACATGGAGAATCACAACAAAACATGTCCCAGTTTTCATGCTACTACAGTAGTGTGCATAACACTGTTAGCTCAGCAAACAACAGACAAACGTAAAATACTGTATCCAGTACAGGTTACAATTACAGTAAATAACAACAACAAACATAAAAAATAATCTGAAAAAAACGGACAATATTGTACAGAAAACACTACAGTAAACATACTATACATTATCTCTTCGCCTAGCTGGATCTGGCCAGAGAATTTCATCAATATCACAACCAATATCCTCATTAGCAAGACAACGCGGGAAGAACCGTCTTGAATGTCGAATCCATCCTTGCACAGCTGCGGCGTCGACTTGGTCACTGGCGTCCTCCATGGCCTGAATGAGGGGTACCTGAGCCTGGGGCTGGAGATCGTAAACCTTCCACCGCCATGCAGAGAAAAACTCTTCGATAGGGTTTAGAAACAGAGAGTATGGTGGAAGGTATAGTACTGTCAACTGTGGATGGTGTTGAAATCAGTTCTGGACCAAAGCAGAGCGGTGGAATGACACATTGTCCCAGATGACAGTGTATTGCATCTGGTGCATTTCATTACCTGCTGTGACGATGTGGGGCAATCGGTCCAAAAATGCGAGAATGTGAGGTGTGTTGTAAGGGCCCATTTTGGCATGACGGAGGAGAACCCCATGCTGTGAAATGGCAGCGCAAAGGGTGATGTTACCCCCACGTTGCCCTGGGACATTGATTATAGCCCTGTGGCCAATGATATTTCTGCCTCTCCTTCTTGATTTTGTGAGGTTGAACCCTGCCTCATCAATATATATGAATTCATGCAGGATTTCCTCAGCATCCATCTGCAAAACTCTCTGAAATACAGTGAAAGACAAGATTGTGTAGTTCAGGATAGGTCTAGTATACAGTCAATGTAAAAAAGTCATGTGTGCAGTATGCAACATCACAGTGCTAAAGTGAACAATACAAACCTCCACATACTCATGCCGCAGCCGTTTGACCCTCTCTGAATTCCGATCAAAGGCACTCGATAAAGTTGTTTCATTTGAACCCGATGTCTTTTCAGGATGCGTGCCAGTGTTGACTGAGAGACCTGATGGACATTATTGAAAATGGCATGGTCACCCATAATGTTGGCTTGTAGTTCTCTGAGCCTGATAGCATTATTGGCCAAAACCATGTTTATTATCTCTCTCTCTTGTTCTTGCGTGAATATGGGCCCCCTTCCTCCTTGTCGTTCCCGACCCTCAATCCTATGTAGAGAATAATACATGTAACTTACTGTACAATGTCACAGGAAGGGGTATCACAAGTGCTGATATGGTGCATACAATAAGCAGCTGATTACTGTAACTGTAGACAGATCTTCTTTTACCTGTTTTCCTGTCGAAAAGTCCTTATGACAGATGCCACTGTATATCTGCTAAGATTTGGCTGAACTCTCAGTCCAGCCTCCCTCAGCGTCAATCCGTGGTTCACAACATGGTCCACTAGTGTTGCACGAATGTCATTTGATAAGTTTGGTCCTCTTCTTCTTTGTGCACGTTCTCCTCTTGCTTCAGGTCTTCCTCGACCTCTGGCTCGGCCTCTGCCTCTTCCTATACCTCCTACTCCTCCTCCTCTGTGTACTCCTCCTCTCACCCTCACACTTCTTCTGACTCCTTCCATTTTGGTTGAAGGCAGGTGAACCTACCTGCTGCATTTTTATAGTGCTTAAACCTGATTGGTGTGTCTACAATTTAGCAATCATGTGTTTGTGCACCTGATGGCTGTGTTTAACAGATTGGCTCATAGGTGTGGTAATTTGACAGTCAGTGCTTTGGAATTGCAAGGAAGTGACATCATGATATACTTCTGTGTCTGATGTATACAAGTGTGTTTAGTGTTTTGCAAATCACTGTGTGTAATGTTTTGCAAATAGTGTGAAGCTGACAATGTGCTTACAGTTGTGCAAATCTAGCCTTGTGTTTTGCTCCTTGAGTGTAAGGTTTTGCTAATTGTGGGAAAAGTTTAATTTTAGTGTGTAAGCAATCGTAAAAAACTGTAACAGGTGGATGCTTGTCAACAATTTGCATGAATAATTGTACAAATACTTCCAGTGTTGCATCTGGATTCACTTCCTCATACATCTTCAAAAAAAGAGTCCTGAGAAAACATTTTGTATGATCTCTTAGAAAATTACTTTATGCCCAACCTTTGGCACTTTGGCTTTCCTTGTTATTGCCACAATGGTATGGTCACTACAGCCAATGGGAACTGATATTGCTTTGGAGTAAAGCTCTTCAGCATTAGGGAAAATATGATAAATACACATTGGTATGCACTCTAGTTGGTTGAGTGATAACCTGGGTCATTTTACAGGCATTAGTCTCTTGAGAGGACAGCTTGTTGCTAACCAGTCAATGTTTAGGTCACCCAGAAAATAGACCTCTCTGTTAACATCATCACACATTATCAAGCATTGCACACATACAGTATTATCCAAATACTGACTGTTAGCACTTGGTGGCCTATAGCAGCACCCCAAAAGAAGAGGCTTTAGATGAGGCAGGTGAACTTGAAACCACAACACTTCAACAACATTTGACATGATATCCTCTCTAAGCTTTACAGGAATATGGCTCTGAACATATACAGCAACACCTCCCCCATATCCAATGTTAGCAAGTTATTGATTTCATGAACTTTATTACTAAGGCTACATATATTAATATGGGTTATTCTTAGCCCTTTCCTGGGTAGGTTATTGGAAAACAAATCAATAAAATAAAATAAAAATAAAGACATTGTTTGGCTAATAGAGTCAGTCAATCAGGCAGTTGTGAGTGTCAATTGGTGTGTGTGTGATGTTGGGCTGAAGCGACTGACCCGGAAGCTTGGCTCTCTCACTCCACCCAGGCTTTTGGGAGGGAGGGTGGACAATGAGCTTGTCATAGCAGATGTAAGCAATGTCCACACGTTCTCTGGCATCTTTCATAGCTGGGATAAGTTATTTCCTCCTCTGGCGCATAGCTTCAGAGAAGTCCTCGTTGAGGAAAATGTTGGTTCCTCGCAAGTTCTTGGCACTCTCCAGAACAGCCATGGGATGACCGAAATATTCTGCTTTTACAAAATCTTATGCTGTTTTCAAATGAAACACAGTCCCTTGCTCTTGTTAAAGATTTTCAATAGACCGTTTAACCAGTGGTCATATGTCATAGTGCTTGGCTCTCAGAGTCAAGGTGACTGCAAAAAGTAAAGTACAGCCTCAATATCAGAGTATTGCATTGGCTCTATCACTTTGAGACAATAAGGATTGGAGTCTACTGTCGCTATGGAGTTCTGGATGGAGATCCATCATACAGTACATAGCCTTCTGACAGGGAGATGAAATGGTAGCAGAGAGCAGTTACGATGAATTATTGTTTTTTTTTATCCTCTGGCTCTGAGAAAAGTACACGCTACTGTACCTTCCATCACTAAGCTATGCTCCCCACAGCCAACTGACTCTGCGAAAACGTTTTTTCTTGCTCAGCAACTTTTCAACTCCAGCCTGAGAGGAAGGAAAGCCATCGTTTGTAGCTGTTGTGACGGTAACAGCTAAGGGGATCCAAATAATAAACACATCACTTGGTCCTGCTCTCCTCTGCTTTTTATAAAGTCGTTTGGCTTAATTTATCCTGATATCTAAGCGCCGTTGTCTGCTATTTGTGTCTTTCTTTCCCAGTGAGTAGCCTACCCAACGTTGTGCACAACTCTTTCCAGAAGACAACAACCAAAAACTTGATGCCCTCTAACAAAGTGCCAGATAAGGTAATGAATGTACAACCAAGCAGAGTCTGAGTCAGTGTTGCTCACATTCCACATTCCAGGGAGCTGAAGTTAGGTGACTTGGGTATAACTTATGTTAGCTGGAGGAAGGCCTAAACCTTACAGACAGTTATGGTAGGCTGTACTTATTGACATGCTCCAGGACTTTGGCAAGTAGTAAGTATTTTTTAAACCTCCCGCTTTGGGCTGGATGTTTCAATGTGTTGTTCATACATCCATAATCTATGAGCAGAATTACTGTTTTACCTCAATTAGCCATGAAATCCCTCGTTTGAAAGCAATATTTTCTGGAAGCTGTGCTGTGCCATTTTCATAAAATTTCCCCCAGGTGGGCCAGCCTGTAGCAATTCGAGTTTAACCAATGAGCTTCAGCACCTCGCCATATGAGTGACAGTTAGCAAGATGCACATGATACACCCACAGCAGCATGAGAGAGAGAGAGCAATAACATGGTGGACATATCTGCACATACAGTGCCTTCAGAAAGTATTCACACCCCTTTACTTTTTCCACATTTTGTTGTGTTACAGCCTGAATTTAAAATTGATTAAATTGAGATTTTGTGTCATTGGCCTACACACAATACACCATAATGTCAAAGTGGAATTATGCTGAATTAGTTGAAAATGAAAAGCTGAAATGTCTTGAGTCAATAAGGACTCAACCACTTTGTTGTGGCAAGCCTAAATAAGTTCAGGAGTAAAAATGTGCTTAACAAGTCACATAATAAGTTGCATGGACTCACTGTGTGCAATAGTAATAGTAACATGTTTTTAGAATGACTACCTTATCTCTATACCCCACTCATATAATTATCTGTAAGGTCCCTCAGTCGAACAGTGAATTTCAAACACAGATTCAACCACAAATACCAGGGAGGTTTTCCAATGCCTCACAAAGAAGGGCACCTATTATTTAAATAAAAAATAAATAAAATTATATGTATATAGGTTATAAGTTAAGAACTTTTGTGAAAGAGCACAGTTTGAAAGATATGGCAACACCATCATTAAGTTTGCCGACAACACAACAGTGGTAGGCCTGATCACCGAAAATGATGAGACAGCCTATAGGGAGGAGGTCAGAGTGGTGCCAGGATAACAACCTCTCCCTCAACGTGATCAAGACAAAGGAGATGATTGTGGACTACAGGGAAAAAAAAGAGGACTGAGCACGCCCCCATTCTCTTTGACTGGACTGTAGTGGAACAGGTTGAGAGCAAGTTCCTTGGTGTCCACATCACCAACAAACTATCATGGTCCAAAAACACCAAGACAGTCGTGAAGAGGGCACGGCAAAGCCTATTCCCCCTCAGGAGACTGAAAAGATTTGGCATGGGTCCTCAGATCCTCAAAAGGTTCTACAGCTGCACCATCGAGAGCATCCTGACTGGTTGCATCACCGCCTGGTATGGCAACTGCTCGGCCTCCGACCGCAAGGCACTACAGAGGGTAGTGCGTAGTCACTTTAACTCTACCCACATGTACATAGAGTTGAAGTCGGAAGTTTACATACACTTAGGTTGGAGTCATTAAAACTGGTTTCTCAACCTCTCCACACATTTCTTGTTAACAAACTATAGTTTTGGCAAGTCGGTTAGGACATCTACTTGTGCATGACACAAGTAATTTTTCCAAGAATTTATTACAGACAGATTATTTCACTTATAATTCAAATGTATCACAGTTTACATACACTAAGTTGACTGTGCCTTTAAACAGCTTGGAAAATTCCAGAAAATGATGTCATGGCTTTAGAAGCTTCTGATAGGATGCTAATTGACAACATTGTAGTCAATTGGAGGTGCACCTGTGGATGTATTTCAAGGCCTACCTTCAAACTCAGTGCCTCTTCGCTTGACATCATGGGAAAATCAAAAGAAATCAGCCAAGACCTCAGAAAAAAAGTCTGGTTCATCCTTGGGAGCAATTTCCAAATGCCTGAAGGTACCACATTCATCTGTACAAACAATAGTACGCAAGTATAAACACCATGGGACACACAGCCGTCATACCGCTCAGGAAGGAGACGCGTTCTGTCTCCTAGAGATGAACGTACTTTGGTGCGAAAAGTGCAAATCAATCCCAGAACAAAAGCAAAGGACCTTGTGAAGATGCTGGAGGAAACAGGTACAAAAGTATCTATATCCACAGTAAAACGAGTCCTATATCGACATAACCTGAAAGGCCGCTCAGCAAGGAAGAAGCCACTGCTTCAAAACCGCCATAAAAAAGACAGACTACAGTTTGCAACTGCACATGGGGACAAAGATCTTTCTTTTTGGAGAAATGTCCTCTGGTCTGATGAAACAGAAATAGAACTGTTTGGCCATAATGACCATCGTTATGTTTGGAGAAAAAAAGCGGTAGCTTGCAAGCCGAAGAACACCATCCCAACCGTGAAGCACGGGGATGGCAGCATTATGCTGTGGGGGTGCTTTGCTGCAGGAGGGACTGGTGCACTTCACAAAATAGATGGCATCATGAGGAAGGAAAATTATGTGCATATATTGAAGCAACATCTCAAGACATCAGTCAGGAAGTTAAAGCTTGGTCGCAAATGGGTCTTCCAAATGGACAATGACCCCAAGCATACTTCCAAAGTTTTGGCAAAATGGCTTAAGGACAACAAAGTCAAGGTATTGGAGTGGCCATCACAAAGCCCTGACCTCAATCCTATAGAAAATGTGTGGGCATAACTGAAAAAGCGTGTGCGAGCATGGAGGCCTACAAAACTGACTCAGTTACACCAGCTCTTATTGTGGGAAGCTTGTGGAAGGCTTGAGTGTATGTAAACTTCTGACCCACTGGGAATGTGATGAAAGAAATAAAAGCTAAAATAAATCATTCTCTCTACTATTATTCTGACATTTCACATTCTAACTGTGGTGATCCTAACTGACCTAAGACAGGGAATTCTTACTAGGATTAAATGTCGGGAATTGTGAAAAAATGAGTTTAAATGTTTTTGGCTGAGGTGTATGTAAACTTCCGACTTCAACTGTACTACCTCAATTACCTCGACTAACCGGTGCCCCCACACATTGACTCTGTACCGGTACCCCCTGTACATAGCCTCCCTACTGTTATTCTATTTTATTTTACTGCTTTCCTTTAATTATTTTTTATTTTTTATTTTTTACTTATTTCTTTTTTACTTAACACTTTTTTTCTTAAAACTGCATTGTTGGTGAAAGACTTGTAAGTAAGCATTTCACTGTAAGGTCTACACCTGTTGTATTCGGCGCATGTGGCAAATAAAATTTGATTTGATTTTAATAGAAGCAAACCGGATGGACATCATGAAAATGATCGGAGAGGTTGAGGGTAGAGGAAGTTCAGTAAGGAGTAAAAACAAACAAAATATAACTATTGTAAAATTGACTGTGTCCATAAAATGTATATAGTATGTATAAGCTGGAAGTAGAGGCCTAAGCATTGTTGTTCACTAGTTTACTCCAATTAGGGGAGGAGTGGTAGGGTTAGAAAGTAATAAAGGAAAATATATTTTTTTTAAATGATATTTATATATATATATATGTATGTATATGTTTTTATTTGTATGTATGTATGTATGTATGTATGTATGTATGTATGTATGTGTATATGTATGTATTTATATGTGTATGTATGTATGTACACTACCATTCAAAAGGTTGGGGTCACTTAGAAATGTGCTTGTTTTCGAAAGAAAAGCAATTTTCTAGTTTCTAGCTGATTTTTAATGGAATATCTACATAGGTGTACTGAGGCCCATTATCAGCAACCATCAGTGATGTGTTCCAATGGCACGCTGTGTTTGCTAATCCAAGTTTATCATTTTAAAAGGCTAATTGATCATTAGAAAACCCTTTTGCAATTATGTTAGCACAGCTGAAAACTGTTGTGCTGATTAAAGAAGCAATAAAACTAGCCTGCTTGAGACTAGTTGAGTATCTGGAGCATCAGCAATTGTGGGTTTGATTACAGGCTCAAAATGTCCAGAAACAAATAACTTTCTTCTGAAACTCGTCAGTCTATTCTTGTTTTGAGAAATGAAGGCTATTCCATGCGAGAAATTGCCAAGAAACTGAAGATCTCGTACAACGCTGTGTACTACTCCCTTCACAGAACAATGCAAACTGGCTCTAACCAGAATAGAAAGAGGAGTGGGAGGCCCCGGTGCACAACTGAGCAAGAGGACAAATACATTAGAGTGTCTAGTTTGAGAAACAGACGCCTCACAGGTCCTCAACTGGCAGCTTCATTAAATAGTACCCGCAAAACACCATTCTCAACGTCAACAGTGAAGAGGTGACTCCGGGATGCTGACCTTCTAGGCAGAGTTGCAAGGGAAAAGCCATATCTCAGACTGGCCAATAAAAATAAAAGATTAAGATGGGCAAAAGAACACAGACACTGGACAGAGGAAGATTGGAAAAAAGTGTTATGGACAGACGAATCGAAGTTTGAGGTGTTCAGATCACAAAGAAGAACATTTGTGAGATGCAGACCAAATGAAAAGATGCTGGAGGAGTGCTTGATGCCGTCTGTCAAGCATGTTGGAGGCAATGTGATGGTCTGGGGGTGCTTTGGTGTTGGTAAAGTGGGACATTTGTACAGGATAAAAGGGATCTTGAAGAAGGAAGGCTATCACTCCATTTTGCAACGCCATGCCATACCCTGTGGACGGCCCTTGATTGGAGCCAATTTCCTCCTACAACAGGACAATGACCCAAAGCACAGCTCCAAACTATGCAATAACTATTTAGGGAAGAAGCAGTCAGCTGGTATTCTGTTTATAATGGAGTGGCAAGCACAGTCACCGGATCTCAACCCTATTGAGCTGTTGTGGGAGCAGCTTGACCGTATGGTACATAAGAAGTGCCCATCAAGCCAATCCAACTTGAAGTTATTAATTACACATTGGATGGTGTATCAATACAACCAGTCACTACAAAGATACAGGCGTCCTTACTAACTCAGTTGCCGGAGAGGAAGGAAACTGCTCAATGATTTCACCGAGGCCAATGGTGACTTTAAAACAGTTACAAAGTTTAATGGCTGTGATAGGAGAAAACTGAGGATGGATCAACAACATTGTAGTTACTCCACAATACTAATCTAAATTACAGAGTGAAAAGAAGGAAGCTTGTACAGAATAAAACTATTCCAAAACATGCATCCTGTTTGCAACAAGGGACTTAAGTAATACTGCAAAATATGTGGCAAAGAAATGTACTTTTTGTCCTGGATACAAAGCGTTACGTTTGGGGCAAATCCAACACAACACATCACTGAGTACCAGTCTTTATATTTTCAAGCATGGTGGTGGCTGCATCATGTTATGTTTATGCTTATCATCAGCAAGGACTAGGGATAAAAATAAATGGAATAGAGCTAAGCACAGGCAAATCCTGAAGGAACACCTTATTCAGTCTGCTTTCCAACTGACACTGGGAGACAAATTCACCTTTTAGCAGGACAATAACCTAAAACACAAGGTCCAATATACACTGGAGTTGCTTACCAAGACGACGTTGAATGTTCCTGAGTGGCCTAGTTACATTTTTGACTTACTGTAAATCGGCTTGAAAATCTATGCCAAGACTTGAAAATGGCTGTCTAGCAGTGATCAACAACCAACTTGACAGAGGTTGAAGAATGTTTTTAATAATAATGTGAAAATATTGTACAATCCAGGTGTTCAAAGCTCTTACAGACTTACCCAGAAAGTCTCACAGCTGTAATCGCTAACAAGGGTGGTTCTAACATGTATTGACTCAGGGGTGTGAATACTTATCTAAATGAGATATTTCTGTATTTCATTTTCAATAAATGTGCTAATATTTCTAAAAGCATGTTTTCTCTTTGTCATCATGGGGTATCTCTCTCTCTCTCTCTCTCTCTCTCTCTCTCTCTCTATATATATATATATATATATATATATATATATATATATATATATATATATATATATATATATATATACAGTGGGGAGAACAAGTATTTGATACACTGCCGATTTTGCAGGTTTTCCTACTTACAAAGCATGTAGAGGTCTGTAATTTTTATCATAGGTACACTTCAACTGTGAGAGACGGAATCTAAAACAAAAATCCAAAAAATCACATTGTATGATTTTTAAGTAATGAATTTGCATTTTATTGCATGACATAAGTATTTGATCACCTACCAACCAGTAAGAATTCCGGCTCTCACAGACCTGTTAGTTTTTCTTTAAGAAGCCCTACTGTTCTCCACTCATTACCTGTATTAACCGCACCTGTTTGAACTCGTTACCTGTATAAAAGACACCTGTCCACACACTCAATCAAACAGACTCCAACCTCTCCACAATGGCCAAGACCAGAGAGCTGTGTAAGGACATCAGGGATAAAATTGTAGACCTGCACAAGGCTGGGATGGGCTACAGGACAATAGGCAAGCAGCTTGGTGAGAAGGCAACAACTGTTGGCGCAATTATTAGAAAATGGAAGAAGTTCAAGATGACGGTCAATCACCCTCGGTCTGGGGCTCCATGCAAGATCTCACCTCGTGGGGCATCAATGATCATGAGGAAGGTGAGAGATCAGCCCAGAACTACATGGCAGGACCTGGTCAATGACCTGAAGAGAGCTGGGACCACAGTCTCAAAGAAAACCATTAGTAACACACTATGCCGTCATGGATTAAAATCCTGCAGCGCACGCAAGGTCCCCCTGCTCAAGCCAGCGCATGTCCAGGCCCGTCTGAAGTTTGCCAATGACCATCTGGATGATCCAGAGGAGGAATGGGAGAAGGTCATGTGGTCTGATGAGACAAAAATAGAGCTTTTTGTTCTAAACTCCACTCGCCGTGTTTGGAGGAAGAAGAAGGATGAGTACAACCCCAAGTACACCATCCCAACCGTGAAGCATGGAGGTGGAAACATCATTCTTTGGGGATGCTTTTCTGCAAAGGGGACAGGACAACTGCACCGTATTGAGGGGAGGATGGATGGGGCCATGTATCGCGAGATCTTGGCCAACAACCCCCTTCCCTCAGTAAGAGCATTGAAGATGGGTCGTGGCTGGGTCTTCCAGCATGACAATGACCTGAAACACACAGCCAGGGCAACTAAGGAGTGGCTCCGTAAGAACCATCTCAAGGTCCTGGAGTGGCCTAGCCAGTCTCCAGACCTGAACCCAATAGAAAATCTTTGGAGGGAGCTGAAAGTCCGTATTGCCCAGCGACAGCCCCGAAACCTGAAGGATCTGGAGAAGGTCTGTATGGAGGAGTGGGCCAAAATCCCTGCTGCAGTGTGTGCAAACCTGGTCAAGACCTACAGGAAACGTATGATCTCTGTAATTGCAAACAAAGGTTTCTGCACCAAATATTAAGTTCTGCTTTTCTGATGTATCAAATACTTATGTCATGCAATAAAATGCAAATGAATTACTTAAAAATCATACAATGTGATTTTCTGGATTTTTGTTTTAGAGACATTACAGACCTCTACATGCTTTGTAAGTAGGAAAACCTGTAAAATCGGCAGTGTATCAAATACTTTGTCAGCCACCAATTGTGCAAGTTCTCTCACTTAAAAAGATGAGAGAGGCCTGTAATTTTCATCATAGGTACACGTCAACTATGACAGACAAAATGAGAAAAAAAAATCCAGAAAATCACATTGTAGGATTTTTAATGAATTTATTTGCAAATTATGGTGGAAAATAAGTATTTGGTCAATAACAAAAGTTTCTCAATACTTTGTTATCTACCCTTTGTTGGCAATGACACAGGTCAAACGTTTTCTGTAAGTCTTCACAAGGTTTTCACACACTGTTGCTGGTATTTTGGCCCATTCCTCCATGCAGATCTCCTCTAGAGCAGTGATGTTTTGGGGCTGTCGCTGGGCAACACAGACTTTCAACTCCCTCCAAAGATTTTCTATGGGGTTGAGATCTGGAGACTGGCTAGGCCACTCCAGGACCTTGAAATGCTTCTTATGAAGCCACTCCTTCGTTGCCCGGGCGGTGTGTTTGGGATCATTGTCATGCTGAAAGACCCAGCCACGTTTCATCTTCAATGCCCTTGCTGATGGAAGGAGGTTTTCACTCAAAATCTCACGATACATGGCCCCATTCATTCTTTCCTTTACATGGATCAGTCGTCCTGGTCCCTTTGCAGAAAAACAGCCCCAAAGCATGATGTTTCCACCCCCATGCTTCACAGTAGGTATGGTGATCTTTGGATGCAACTCAGCATTCTTTGTCCTCCAAACACGACGAGTTGAGTTTTTACCAAAAAGTTATATTTTGGTTTCATCTGACCATATGACATTCTCCCAATCCTCTTCTGGATCATCCAAATGCACTCTAGCAAACTTCAGACGGGCCTGGACATGTACTGGCTTAAGCAGGGGGACACGTCTGGCACTGCAGGATTTGAGTCCCTGGCGGCGTAGTGTGTTACTGATGGTAGGCTTTGTTACTTTGGTCCCAGCTCTCTGCAGGTCATTCACTAGGTCCCCCCGTGTGGTTCTGGGATTTTTGCTCACCGTTCTTGTGATCATTTTGACCCCACGGGGTGAGATCTTGCGTGAAGCCCCAGATCGAGGGAGATTATCAGTGGTCTTGTATGTCTTCCATTTCCTAATAATTGCTCCCACAGTTGATTTCTTCAAACCAAGCTGCTTACCTATTGCAGATTCAGTCTTCCCAGCCTGGTGCAGGTCTACAATTTTGTTTCTGGTGTCCTTTGACAGCTCTTTGGTCTTGGCCATAGTGGAGTTTGGAGTGTGACTGTTTGAGGTTGTGGACAGGTGTCTTTTATACTGATAACAAGTTCAAACAGGTGCCATTAATACAGGTAACGAGTGGAGGACAGAGGAGCCTCTTAAAGAAGAAGTTACAGGGCTGTGAGAGCCAGAAATCTTGCTTGTTTGTAGGTGACCAAATACTTGTTTTCCACCATAATTTGCAAATAAATTCATTAAAAATCCTACAATGTGATTTTCTGGATTTTTTCTCTCTCAATTTGTCTGTCATAGTTGACGTGTACCTATGATGAAAATTACAGGCCTCTCTCATCTTTTTAAGTGGGAGAACTTGCACAATTGGTGGCTGACTATATATATTAAACCTTTATTTAACTAGGCAAGTCAGTTAAGAACAAATTCTTATTTACAATGACGGCCTACCAAAAGGCAAAAGGCCTCCTGCGGGGATGGGGGCTAAGATAAAAAATAAAAAATAAAATAAAAAATATAGGACATAACACACATCATGACAAGAGAGACACCACAACACTACATAAAGAGTGACCTAAGACAACAACATAGCATGGCAGCAACACATGACAACACAGCATGGTAGCAACACAACATGACAACAACATGGTAGCAACACAACATGGCAGCAGCACAACATGGCAGCAGCACAAAATGTGGTACAAACATTACTGGGCACAGACAACAGCACAAAGGGCAAGAAGGTAGAGACAACAATACATCACGCGAAGCAGCCACAACTGTCAGTAAGAGTGTCCATGATTGAGTCTTTGGATGAAGAGATGGAGATAAAACTGTCCAGTTTGTGTTTTTTGCAGCTCGTTCCAGTCGCTAGCTGCAGTGAACTGAAAAGAGGAGTGACCCAGGGATGTGTGTGCTTTGGGGACCTTTAACAGAATGTGACTGGCAGAACGGGTGTTGTATGTGGAGGATGAGGGCTGCAGTAGGTATCTCAGATAGGGGGGAGTGAGGCCTGAGAGGGTTTTATAAATAAGCATCAACCAGTGGGTCTTGCGACGGGTATAGAGATGACCAGTTTACAGAGGAGTATAGAGTGCAGTGATGTGTCCTACAAGGAGCATTGGTGGCAAATCTGATGGCCGAATGGTAAAGAACATCTAGCCGCTCGAGAGCACCCTTGCCTGCCGATCTATAAATTACGTCTCCGTAATCTAGCATGGGTAGGATGGGCATCTGAATCAGGGTTAGTTTGGCAGCTGGGATGAAAGAGGAGCGATTACGATAGAGGAAACCAAGTCTAGATTTAACATTAGCCTGCAGCTTTGATATATGCTGAGAGAAGGACAGTGTACCGTCTAGCCATACTCCCAAGTACTTGTATGAGGTGACTACCTCAAGCTCTAAACCCTCAGAGGTAGTAATCACACCGGTGGGGAGAGGGGCATTCTTCTTACCAAACCACATGACCTTTGTTTTGGAAGTGTTCAGAACAAGGTTAAGGGCAGAGAAAGCTTGTTGGACACTAAGAAAGCTTTGTTGTAGAGTGTTTAACGCAAAATCCGGGGAGGGGCCAGCTGAGTATAAGACTGTATCATCTGCATATAAATGGATGAGAGAGCTTCCTACTGCCTGAGCTATGTTGTTGATGTAAATTGAGAAGAGCGTGGGGCCTAGGATCGAACCTTGGGGTACTCCCTTGGTGACAGGCAGTGGCTGAGACAGCAGATGTTCTGATTTTATACACTGCACTCTTTGAGAGAGGTAGTTAGCAAACCGGAGACAGCTTTTTGCCCGTGAGTGCTACTTTCAGGCTAAAAGGTATTCAGAACTACTGGCTAAAAGGTGTTCAGAACTACTGGCTAAAAGGTATTCAGAACTACTAGCTAAAAGGTATTCAGAACTACTGGCTAAAAAGTTATTCAGAACTACTGGCTAAAAGGTATTCAGAACTACTGGCTAAAAGGTATTCAGAACTACTGGCTAAAAGGTGTTCAGAACTACTGGCTAAAAGGTGTTCAGAACTACTGGCTAAAAGGTATTCAGAACTACTGGCTAAAAGGTATTCAGAACTACTGGCTAAAAGGTATTCAGAACTACTGGCTAAAAGGTGTTCAGAACTACTGGCTAAAAGGTATTCAGAACTACTGGCTAAAACGTATTCAGAACTACTGGCTAAAACGTATTCAGAACTACTGGCTAAAAGGTATACAAAAGTACCGGAGAATCCCTATAATGAATCGAAAGCAGTAGGAATTATCAACCACCAAAACCACACAAGATTCCAGAGAAAATTACATTAGTCTCTCTCTCTCTCTCTCTCTCTCTCTCTATCTCTCTCTCTCTCTCTCTCTCTCTCTCTCTCTCTCCTCTCTTGTAGCCTTATAGGAACAATTAGTTATTATAAAGTTACACAAAAAGAATTACACAGCAATAACGATATTAGGATCAATGATGACATTGAGCATAACATTGTAACTTATTTATAGCTCTAATCAGCATCATTACAGACTCAGAGACTATACGATTAAATGTTGATTCATTCGTTTAGCCTCCGTTTCCAGTCTCCTCCCCCTTGATGACGTCAGCAATCTCCTAGCCCCTGCTCGAGCAGAGCGCTTTACAGAACGAGCACTCATGTAAGGGAGCTGTAAAGGAGCAACGTCCTAAGCCCGTTTTGAAGTTTCGGATATGTTTTGGGATGCGGTCAACATTTTGATTAGTTTTTAAAAACAATTATAAGGTGTTCACAAACCCTTGCAAGGTATGTCAAGCTTCTAAACTATTTTACATTTCGTTAAACAAGAGAGTTGTCAAGATACAGTAGGCCTGTTTATGATAACCCATTAATTGACGAAGCACACAAGTCGTCATCGTATTGGGTTTCCAATACTTTCTAAAGTCATGCCTTACTTGTCGTATCCATTACATAATGTGTAAATGGTTGTATTCATGTGCAATTAATTTAGAAGTCTTTACCATACTGCTGAGTAGTCCTCTATGAAACTCTCTTGGTTGAATATAGCAAATAGCCATAACTGACACTTCATACCTCACCATTGACCATGTGTAGCCTACCACCACAAGAGCGGATGCTGTGAAACAGTATGGGGTTCCCTGTAATGTTTGGAATGTTGCCAAGTAATTCATTTTCATGAGCAGCATCATCGCAATCAACATCACCTTTATAATATTACTACTATAACATAGTATAGAAATATAGAACTATAGAAACAATCATCATCATTCTCTTCTTTCTCTTCTTACTTATTCTCCTCTTCCTCCATTCTTTATTAGCAAATCATATATCATGTTTGTTCTAATAATGAAGGGATATGATCCTAAATAACACGCATTCAATTCAAGGAGAAATAGAAGGTAATGAATGATGAGATATTCCATCTTGTAACATTCATTAAAACCTTTTACTGCAGTGGGCTAAATCAGGGTCACACAGAGTGATTCTCGGTAGTCTTAAACAAATCTACTTTGAAACAGAAGTATACACCTCACACACATGGTTATGGGCTTAAAGAAAATAAGACACTTGTACCATGTCAGATATATTTTTTATTTATTTCACCTTTATTTAACCAGGTAAACCAGTTGAGAACAAGTTCTCATTTACAACTGCGACCTGGCCAAGATAAAGCAAAGCAGTGCGATAAAAACAACAACACAGAGTTACATATGGGGTAAAACAAAACAAAGTCAAAAATACAACAGAAATAAATATATATACAGTGTGTGCAAATGTAGCAAGTTATGGAGGTAAGGCAATAAATAGGCTATAGTGCAAAATAATTACAATTAGTATTAACACTGGAATGATAGATGTGCAAGAGATGATGTGCAAATAGAGATACTGGGGTACAAATGAGCAAAATAAATAACAATATAGGGATGAGGTAGTTGGGCGGGCTAATTTCAGATGGGCTGTGTACAGGTGCAGTGATCGGTAAGGTGCTCTGACAACTGATGCTTAAAGTTAGTGAGGGAGATAAGTGTCTCCAGCTTCAGAGATTTTTGCAATTTGTTCCAGTCATTGGCAGCAGAGTTGAAATGTATTCAATTTTGAGTTTGCATCCCAATATTACACTTAACATACATCATGAAATATAACAAAACCGTTTGACATAGAAATGCCAGATTTAAGACTAAAAAAATTTTTATTATGAAATTATGAAAAATATTAATAACATTTCCCCCATGAGGCCACTAGTCATTTGACTGCAGGAAAGGGCTACGCAATTGGAGTATTTCAAATTTGATTCAGTTTTTAAGAAAATGGTTTTCAAGCCAGGCCATTTGTCCTCAGTATTATTTTGGTAATTACATGTTCATAGTGTGTATGTGTGTGTTGTGTGTGTGGCAGCAGAACAGCATTGTTGTTAGTCTTGGGAGGACCGTATTGCCTTTCTCTTCTCTCAGGCTGCATTAGAAGTGGATCAGGGCTTGGAACTGAGACGGGGACGTGGGTAGCTGCATGACTGGGTAGTGGGGGGATTTTAGGCTTATCAGATGACCTTATTCACAAGGGTGCATCCCAAATGGCATCCTATTCCGTATATATTGCACTACTTTTGACTGTGCACTTTATAGGGAATAGGGTGCCATTTGGGACGCAACCAAAGGCTCAGGAGGTGTTGGAGAACATGCAGCTCTCACTCACATTTGACATGCCTCTCACGCTTACCCTTTACTGTTGTCACTCAACATTGTGGGCCGATGACTCAAACGTATCAGACTATGTCATATGCTGGTCCTTCCCAAGCATAGTTATTATTACATTCAATTAAATATCTTGCACCCCATGATTTCAAAGCGATCCAGAATCTATGTTGTTAAAGCTGTGACGGGTGCAAAAAGAAATGATAATTAAAACATAGTAACTCCACCTTTCATGACTCTCATGACTTTATTAAAGGCTGTTGAATCCTACAGTATGTAGCTTAGCTCTGCCGTTTTGCTATGTGACATCAGACTCTATTTCATTTCCTGGCTGAGATGATTTATGCCAGCGGGTTGGGGAATTCTAAGTTACAGCAGGAATGTGAGCTGAGAGGTACTCTACTGTAGGAGACCGGAGACTTGCCTGTTGTTGGTCTGTTTCCCATCAGAGAAGCATTTCCTCTTGTCTAGCTCTCTTCTTCTCTTCTTCACTGCATCTCTTCCTTCCTGTTTCCTTCTCCTCTTCTCTTCTTCACTGCATCGCTTCCTTCCTGTTTCCTTATCTTCTTCTCTTCTTCACTGCATCTCTTCCTTCCTGTTTCCTTCTCTTCTTCACTGCATCTCTTCCTTCCTGTTTCCTTATCTTCTTCTCTTCTTCACTGCATCTCTTCCTTCCTGTTTCCTTCTCCTCTTCTCTTCTTCACTGCATCTCTTCCTTCCTGTTTCCTTCTCCTCTTCTCTTCTTCACTGCATCTCTTCCTTCCTGTTTCCTTCTCCTCTTCTCTTCCTCTTCTTCATTAATGGGGGAGACATAGGAATAAGAGGGCTTTGGTTTCAGAAGTAATAAGACAGAGAAAGTTGAATGTAGTTTTTCTACAGGTACAGAGCGTATTGCTGTATTTGATCAAACAAAGGAAACTTTACGACAGTGTGACCAGGATAGGAGGGGACTGGAACTGTACTGTGGATTTCACTGTTGATCGCACTGGTGAGGAGGAGCCACACCTAGGGTCAGTCACCTGTCTGTCTACCAGCTGAGTTTAAGCTGTTTGATGTGTGGAGGGTCAAACACACACAAGGTAGGCAGTACACATGGGTTAAGGACTGCGATGGTAGGGTCAGTGCAGCAAGGTTAGACAGGTTGTATGTATCTGACCACTACAGTGGTAGAATTATGAGGTGTGCCATTACTCCTGTGGGTATTTCACTGTACTTGTGCATGTGGCATTAAAACTTGAAACTTGAAATGTTTACAATTTTGTGACTGTTGACATACACATGTCATGTCCAGTGTTCATCAAGGTCAACATCGTATTGGTATTTCAATGTTAAGTTGTTTGAAGCTGCCATGTTCTGTGAAAAGTTTGTGTTTTGGGGGGACAGTGGAGGGCTACAAAAGGGAACTTTGAGACATTTCTGGGATATTTTTCAATTAAAATGGTCAGAAAGAAACAAAAATAGCTTCTTAGCAAAGAGCAATTTCTCAAGCAAGAATTTAGCGAGTACTGTCTGTGAGTGGTCTGAGTTGGGAGGGGAAAACTGAAAATTAGCTTTTATTGGCAGAGAGGTTTGGAACTTTCTTTCTTATCAGTCTATTAACTAATTTACCGCATGGTGATGGCACCATGGAAGGCCAAAACTCCATCCCACCAAAACAGGCTGAAATTTCAGGCAGTCTTTTCAAACAGCTCTTACACTAAAAGGGCATTATCATAATTTTCACAATTTCACAGTATTATTCTAACCTCATAGTGTGGACATATATATAGAACACAGGAAAATCACGTTTTTGACTGCACTGGGCCTTTAAGACAATGGT
The DNA here is from genome assembly GCF_964263955.1 of Coregonus lavaretus. Lineage (NCBI taxonomy): Eukaryota > Metazoa > Chordata > Actinopteri > Salmoniformes > Salmonidae > Coregonus > Coregonus lavaretus. The sequence continues at coordinate 7,405,720 of NC_140025.1, forward strand.
TAGAGATTGAGAAAGCGTGTTTTGGCAACAGTATACTTAAGCAATAAGGCCCAAGGGGGGTGTGGTATATGGTCAATATACCACGACTAAGGGCTGTTCTTACGCACGAAGCAAAGCGGAGTCCCTGATACAGCCCTTAGTTGTGGTACTGTATACTGGCCATATACCACAGCCCCCCGAGGTGCCTTATTGCTTTATAAACTGGTTACCAACGTAATTAGAAGAGCAACAAGTAATGTTTTGTCATACCTGTGGTATACGGTCTGTTATAAACTGGGTGGTTCGAGCCCTGAATGCTGATTTGTCTGACAGCAATGGTATATCAGACCGTATACCACTGGTATGACAAGGCATTTATTTTTACTGCTCTAATTAAGTTGGTAACCAGTTTATAATAACAATAAGGCACCTCGTGCCTAAGAACAGCCCTTAGCCGTGGTATATTGGCCATATACCACACCCCCTCAGGCCTTATTTCTTAAATATACCACAGCTTTCAGCCAATCAGCGTTCAGGGCTCGAACCACCCAGTTTATAAATCTCTTTATACCATGGCATTGTTGAATACTCGTTTCTGACTGGCTTGAAGGCAAAGGCATTCTAGAGTGTGCATTATCTCCCTATAACGCACTGTATATCAGCACTATAGAATTCAATGGCTATAGTTAATTTTGACATGTTCTATGTTTGTGCTGCGTTTGAAAGCAAAAGTCGAATTGAAAACATTATTGGCAGTGTTGAATTCGATTTCCATATTAGCAAGCTAGGACTGATGGTTTGGTTAGCTAAACTAGCAAGTCTGTTTGTTTGTTTGGTTACCAAAGCAACTACTGTAGCTATCTAGTAAACTTGCTAGCTATTTCAGTGGATGTTGAATACATTTCTACCTGCAAATGAACACATTTTTAGCCCCAAATGTGTTAAGTTAAAGCTCTTGTATAAAAGGGATAATCAGCTTGGGGCTCTATGCGTTCTCTGGAAAAGAAATCAACTCTGTGGAAGTAGCGCGTCGTGGAAAACAACTTTCACATCGTTCATTATTTTCTGTAGAATGCATAGCACCTTGGTGATTTTCCCTTGAGCTGGATATAAACTCTATTGAGTTAAAACTGCTCACTCAGAATGACCCTGGTCTGGACAGAACTTTACAGGACAAAATACATAAACTGGGGTTATTCCTATATGAGAGGTGAAAGGTCAGGTCTCGTTTTGCTACTCTCAGGGACATGGTATGACAAAACATCCTAGCGCGAAAAAATAATAATTTTGTAACAGTTGGTAGGGAGTTTGACCTCCCAATAAAGGGGATTTTAACATTCAAATGATCTTCATCTTCTCCTCTTCTCCTGCCTTCTCAGAGCTGTAAAGAGCAAACAGTGTCATAGTCCTCAAAAGCCTCCATCCAGCCTCCCTGTTAAGGGCTGCAGGTAGCCTAGCGGTTAGAGCGTTTGGCTGGTAACCGAAAGGTAGCTAGTTTGAATCCCCAAGTTGAAAAATCTGTTGACGTGCCATTGAGCAATGCACTTAATCCTAATTGCTTCAGGGGCGCTGTTGGTAATGGCTGACCCTGGCTGTGACCCCACTCTCAGGGAGTTGGGTTATGCAAAAAACACATGTGAAACAAGACCAATATAACCCCACCAACTTTTTATTATTGCTAGGGACCTCACGATATGTATTGCAATTCTGTATGTATTGTGATTCGATACTATAATTTTATTGCGATTCGATGTTCCTGCAGAGGGACAAGAGAGAGCAATGAGAAAACAAGTTTTGATCAGTCATGGAAATAAAACTGCTGAAAACAAATTGGCTTCCTATGTAAAAACATATATATATTGCGATATTGTCAAAACAATACGATACGATATAAATAATATCCCGATATGTAATTGTATCGATTTTTCCCACATCACTAATTATTATCTACCAAGCTATAGCACAATAACCTCTAAATAAACATCTCAAAACATAAAACATAGCCCAGGTATTTACCTGTTTTAGGTGAGCGATAGGGGACACAATTGTCAAGACAATGTCTACATGATTCTCAATGTTTGGTATATAAGGGAGGGAGAGGTTTGGGGGGGGGGGGGGGGGGGGCACAAACAGCTATTCATTAATTCCTATTACCCATTACTGTCTCATTGGAGTTTCCTAGGAAGCTTGTCTCCCTTCTCTGCTAGCTTGTCTGGTGCAGTACAGTATAATGATGAGGTTTCAGTCTCTATCATGCTGGCTGGGTCACTCACTAGTCAACCTCTCTTTAACCCTGCTCCCCTTCAGAGGCAGGCATCATATTGACGAGGCCTGGCTGCGTCAGAGGACTGGACTGAAATATAGAGGAACAAGGGCAATGAGAGTGTGTGATCACTCACAGTGAGGGCCATTTCCATACACACGAGCACACACACACACACATTGCGGTTCACATCAATTTTAGAAGTCACATACCCGATGGGAGGAGAATATTGGGCGAGTGGCCAAGCAACCGTACACATCTCAAATTATCGGAACAAAAGTACCTCCAAAATCGGTCCCATTTTTTTGGTTCATCTGGTGGTTTTGGCAATGCAAGCCTTTTTCCCTCAGGGGGTGTAGAGCTAGCTAAGCTTGAAAAATAACATGTCATCGTTTTCCAACTTTCCATTTCATAATTAATGGTTGGGCTCAGCACAACCTACCTTGCTTACTAATCCTTTTGATAAAACACCTAGCACCTCTGTTATGAGGAGAGACATGAAATGCAGAGTTAGGGAAGAATTCATTTCTATTTATCTAATGTATTCTCGTGAGATATAGGCCTAGCCCTAGCTGTTACAGCCTTGCCTGCCTGCATACACACAATTTCTCTCTCTCGCTCTCTCACAGTGAAACAGTCTGAAGCCCAGCAGTGTCAGATAGCTCCACTTAGTCCCATTAGCTGAGAAATAACTTTAGTTAATTATGATGTTGTGTCACTCTGTTGGAAATTAATTTAATAATCAGCGTTTGAGCTTCCTGGAAGGCTGCTTTCTTTAAGAGCTCATTTATCCTTCCCTCGCCTAATGCATGACTTCAATACCAGACTCCTATAGTTCTCTTATTAGTTGTTTCCAGGGAGATAAGGGATGCTTTAACACCAATTCATTAATTAATTAATGCTATCGAATGTAAATTACTTAGCATGATAATTAGAATAATGATGTGGAGGTTGACTACCATACCCATGTCTTCTTGTGCAGAGGACGTCTCTACACCAAAGTCTCAGGGTGGGTATCAATAACATAGTAGTGTTGGTTTTAACATTAGAATAATAGGTCTATATAGACTAAGGTCTAATGGTCTATGTTGAATGAAGTATAATTCCTTACTGTTTTACTGCAGTAAACTCTCATCCCTCAGTTAGGAACTAAACCCAGTCCTGATTTACTTCAACAATTAGCTTTCTGTGGTCTCAAATTAAAGGAACCTATAGACTCATCATTCCCATCGTCTGACAACGCTAAGAGTCTCGTAAATAATTCTGATCGTTTATTACTTTTTGTATCGTAATTCGCTTGTCAGTGAAGCAGATGACATTGGCATGAATCAGTCAACATAGTGTAAGAAAGAAAATCAGGTAATACTTTACGTTAAGGTGAAGGTATACTTAAAAAATGTTAAGAGGTTATAAATAATTTAGAAACTGTTCATGTTAGTTTATAGATTAGTTATAAACAGTTGTTACACATCGGTTGAAAATGTGTGTACTGTAACTGTTATTGAGAAGGCCTGCTGTGAATGGTTGTTTTTACAAAGACTGCATCTTTTTGATAGGCTTCTCATTCCTATAATGACCACAGAGATTTTTAGGAGCTAAAGCTGTAGGCATAAGCTTAATGATATTGCTATAAAAAATAGGGAAAGACAATCTTTGAGAGCATACTTGGAAAATGTAATTAAAGTAGAAAGTCGATCAGGGATTAGTTAAAATTGCTGTGGAGTTAATTAAGTGTGTTAAAGTCTCATCTCCCTCGGGTGTGTTTAAGGAACGGTTTGCTGAAACAATATACCCCTTCCACTTTGTCGACTAGATTAGATGATGCCGTTCAGAATGTATTGACGGAAATGAGGCCTTTCAGGCATTTCATAATTTATTGACAGGAAAAATCTAAGAGTCTCATAAATAATTCTGATATTTTATTAGATTTTGTATCGTGATTAACAGCCTTACTTTTGACAAAGTAATTTGCTTGACGGGGAAAGTTTGAATAATGCTGCACCCACAGTCATGAACTGAATTGAAGATTCTTGCGAAGATTGGAGTAAGATTGAAATAAAGAAGTAAAACTTTCCCATGAACTATGTAAACCATCTTCAGAGAGTCAGTGACAAGGAGATGTGGCTTCCGGTTCCAATTCATCATTACTGAATGTGGTATCTGTGGATTCATCTCAGAAAGGCTCTCACAGCCAGCGTCTGCTATTTAGTTTGGTGCAGAACATCAACATCAATCTGACCCGGGTGTTGCATCAAAGTGGATGACAGTCTTTTTGTCAGTCGAGCTTTATTGATCCTCACATCCATGGACTGTCACTGTCCCCCGAGCCTATCTAGCTCCCTAGCAAGGGGAAGGAGAAACACACAGGTTACCATTGAGCCACACATTTTCCTCAAGGATTGAGAGTTGGCGTGAAATCTCTCCCTGTCATCTCTGGGGACTTTAGTGTCTCTGAACAAAACCTTTTAGCTTTTAGGCTGAGGCTGTATGGGTCACTGCATTGAGGTGTAGTGTAGCTCACTACCCCTCCTGCCTCCTGTGCTAGAGAAAATGCTGGAATCAAGAATATGGTCTCACTCATATAAAAGTACTCTCCTCCTGAGCTCAACTGACAGTGTGTTTTGAATTATGGATTAGCTAAATGTGAATTCATGAGAGAGGTCTTTGAGCTAGTTTGTTGTAAGGAGAGGAAGCTGTGTGACAAGGTACTCAGCTGTGCGATATTTGCTTGCTCTATACACATTGCGTACATTTGAAATGTTACATGTGATATAAAGTCCAATGACACTAAGTCTTGTCCAAATTCTTGTCAAGACAACAGCTATGGCAAGGAAGGAACCTATCTGACCAACTAGTCTGCACTTACATTTTTACTGAATATTGTACATCTGAGAGGGTTTAAGAAGGGAACGTCCCATGATTTCCTGTATATCCTCCATGTGATTCAGTGTCCCTCCCTGAGGCTTTATGCTTCGCAAAGCAACAGAATTAGATGGAAAATATGCAATTATCATCCTCAACTGCACACTGAGATACAGAACACAGAATTAGCCAATTCAGGCATATTGAGGACACCTATGACTGTAAAGTAATTGGAAAGGTGTTAAGATAGCAGAAGACCGACTGGGCACAGACATCAATTCAACGTCTATTCCACATTGGTTCAATGTAATTTCATTGAAATTACTTTGAAACAATGTTGATTCAACCAGTGTGTGCCCAGTGTGATATGAGTGTCATAAGATGTTAAACTTTCACAAGGCATGGGGCACTACTCAAAATTCTCTTCACAGGATATTATTTAGCATCTGCTGGAATCCCATTCATTTTTGTCCCTAGCCAAGACTGTCCCCACTTCCTACTGAATCAAACCATGTTGTAACGTGTGATGATTTGATCATTAATGGCTCTTACAGGAATGGATCAATCACAGCTAATGAAGATGTTCTCATTTTTGTTTCCTTTCATCTAGATACAATGGAGAGCTGCCAAAGACTGAATATCATAATTGGAGAAATGGAAGAGTAGTAGTGCGACTGCAACTCGGGCAATTCGCACCAAGATGGCGGCCCACCGGATCATCAGAGTGACCAACAGTAACCATGTTCTCCCTCGCTGCAAATCCGAGGGCACGCTCATTGACCTCAACGAAGGGCTCTCTGAGACTAGCCTCACAGATGTCAAAGGTCAGGGTTCAATACTGACTAATGAACCAGACAGTTATTTATCCATTTAAATATATATTGATTTGAATGCAAATTGAGGATGAATTGAGAATGATTATGTGAACACTTCACAAGATATGAACAGTCTCTTGACATTTCTGATCTTCTTTTTATTTTCTTCCAGTGCCTTCTTCCAGTGCCGTACGGCTGGACAATTCAGCCTCCTTCGTAACTGCTCGTGAAGTAGTCGCCATTAAGGATTACTGCCCGTCCAACTTTACCACGTTAAAGTTTTCCAAAGGTGACCGGCTTTTTGTGATGGACACGTCGGGTGGAGAGTGGTGGTATGCCCACAACAACACAGAGATGGGCTACATCCCCTCGGCATATGTCCAGCCCATCAACTGCAGGAATTCTTCGCTCAGTGATAGTGGCATGATAGACAATCTAGGGGAGTGTACAGACGAAGGGGCTAAGGAGCTGGATCTCCTAGGGGAGTGGACAGGGGTGTCCGTTAAGACCACTCCTTATTCACCTTATTTTAACAGCAACCCCTTCTCCCTCCATACCTCCTCCACCAACCCCTTCATCAACAGTGCTCATCTACATGGTTCTCTAGACCAGAACTGTAATGAGAGGGGAAGGTCCACGGACCTGCTCGTCTTTGACTCCCTGGCATCCCCAGTCTCCCCCTCGGTACCTAACTCTACCTCCAGCACCACCATGATCAATGGCTTCAGTAGCTGCAACATCTTTGACATGATGACACCAACCAGCCCAAACCAGGACTTACAGGTTTTACAGACACTCCGAAGGGATAACCCATTCTTCAGGAGCAAGCGATCGTACAGTTTATCGGAGTTGTCCGTCCTACAGACGCAATCTAACTCCCCCTTGCCTTCTTCTGGGTTCTTCACCGGCCTCAAGGCTCCCTCGCCAGAGCAGTTTCAGAGCAGGGAGGACTTCAGGACTGCGTGGCTAAATCATCGGAAGCTGGCCAGATCTTGCCATGACCTGGACTCTCTGGGGCAGAGCCCTGGTTGGGGACAGACTCAGCCGGTGGAGACCAACATTGTCTGTAAACTAGACAGTCGTGGAGGGGCAATTCAGCTCCCAGACACCCAGATCAGCATCCATGTCCCTGAGGGACACGTGGTTCCTGGAGACACCCAGCAGATTTCCATGAAGGCCCTACTGGACCCTCAACTGGAGCTGAACACCGACCACTGTTCCACGGTCAGCCCCGTGGTGGAGATCAAACTGTCCAACATGGAGACCAAGTCCTTCATCACTCTGGAGATGACCGTGTCCGTGACAGTGAAGAAAGACAGCGGTCAGGTAGCCGAGGTGCTCTGCGTCCGTAGTGACTGCAAGGAAGGACCCTATATAATCATCCCACATGCTTACCTATACAAGGACACAGTACAAGTCCAGTTGGATAACTTGGAGCCGTGTATGTACGTGGTGGTAGTGGTGCAGGCACAGCACATCAACCTTAATACAACTGTATGGGACCATGTGTTGAAGAAAGTCACCCTGGGTGTCTATGGGCCCAAGCACATCCATCCTTCGTTCAAGACGGTCGTGGCCCTATTTGGGCATGACTGTGCCCCTAAGACCCTACTGGTGAGTGAGGTGGGGAAGCAGGCCCACTCCGCCCCTCCAGTGGCGTTCACGCTGTGGGGGAAGCATCAGTTTGTCCTGGGACGGCCCCAGGACCTCAAGGTTGGCCTATACTCCAACATGTCTAACTATATGATCAATGCTAATGAGCAAACCAGGATTATTCGGGGCTTCCAGGTCAAACTGGGGAAGGTTAGCCGACTCATATACATGATCACATCCAACAACCCTGAGGACATCTCAGACTTCACCTTGCAGGTCCAGGTCAAGGACGGCCTGGACTGTATCCTGGCTCAGTTCTGCGTCCAAACACCACAACCGCCTCCGAAGAGTGGAGCGCGGAACACCGGCCACAGGAGGTTCCTGAAGAAGAAAGAGGTGGTGGGTAAGATTCTTCTGTCTCCTCTGGCCATCACTGCCAAATATCCACAGTTTCAGGACCGCTGCATCACCAACCTGAAGTTTGGCAAGTTGCTCAAAACTGTGATCAGGCAAAACAAGAGCACATACCTGTTGGAATACAAGAAGGGAGACGTGATCGCCTTGCTGAGCGAGGAGAAAATCAAACTACGAGGACAACTGTGGACCAAAGAGTGGTATATTGGATATTATCAGGGAAAGACCGGTCTTGTTCACGCGAAAAACGTTCTGGTTTTGGGGAAAGTCAAGCCTGTTTATTTCTGTGGTCCGGACCTCACGACTACCATGCTAGTGGAGCAGATTCTGAAGCCTTGCAAATTTCTCACATACATCTACGCCTCTGTGAGGACGGTACTCATGGAGAATATAGGGAACTGGAAGGCCTTCGCAGACGCACTTGGATATGGGAACTTACCTTTGTCTTATTTCTGTCGGACTGAACTCGACAACGAGCCTGAGAAGGTTGCGTCGGTTCTGGAGAAGCTCAAGGAGGACTGCACTAACATGGACATCAAGGAGAGAAAGACCTTCCAGAAGGAACTCATGACAGTACGTTTGTGTGTTTGTCTCTCTGTCTCTCTCTCTCTGATGTGTGTGTGTGTGTGTTTGGAAACCCCTCATCATAAACATTGTACCTCTTAGGCTGAAGAAGCTATTCAAAGGTATGGTTCAATACAGAAACCTTATCAAAAGCTAAAGAAATAGGTAATTCCACTTTCTCCTGGAAATGTGTAGCACTTCTGTGTTTATTTCCTATTTTCCATCAGTAGCAGATGTTGACATGGTGTTCCCATTCTGTCAGAGGCAATGGGCTGTGATGTATTGTGAGATGGGGGGGCTGATATGTTTCTGTACTCAGGTTATTCAGTCACGTGTGGTAAGCAGTTTTCCTTATCGCCTCAGGGTGCCTTAGGAGTAGGCCTACTTTTTGGGAGAATAAATGTGTTGTAACTTACAATGCACAAAAACACAGCCACATCACCTCCTTCAGTGCGACTCCAAGACTGAGACACAAACAGAGATTCTCCTCAAAGCAGGCAGGGTTGCTGTTGTGACAGAAAGTGTTGACTCAACATGCCTCCCACTCTTTCTCGAGAGTCTCCAGTCACCCTTTTCCTTTTTAAGTTTTAGACAGAAGTGCTTGGTAATGTAACTATACCCCGCATTGCAACAGTCACAAACAGGCAACAGTTGCTTGAATTTGGATCTGTGGAGGAATTGGATCTGTCTGGGAAAGTGAGGTTGATGTCTTTTTCACAATGCTTTCTTTTGTAAACATCTTATCAGTCGGAGCTAGCATATATCTGTTCATTTTGTATGAAATATAACAGTTGTTTATGCCTTTCAATGTTATTTTGATCAAAGGTAGGCTAGAATTCAAACAAGCAACAATTTTTCTGCCAACAGGCATGATAAGCTGATGTTAGGCTTTAGGTTTGTGCAAATATTGCCACTGCTAGCTACTGTACATACAGTAGACAAAGGGATGAGGATGGATTGGTCCCAGATAACAATGAACAATGCCCAAAGCCCTCCTACTACCCCTTCTCACACACACACACACACACACACACACACACACACACACACACACACACACACACACACACACACACACACACACACACACACACACACACACACACACACACACACACACACACACACACACACACATGATTTATGGTGGACACACAGATCTGTTTACCATGCCCACTAGCCTGGGAGTAACCTAATGTAGCAGGTGTAAAAGAAAACACCTGAGTGGAGTTCCCACATCTGGTTTTCAGCGGAAAAGGAAGCTAGGTTGAATTTGCTGTATCCCTGAAACCTGGAGGCATCCGGTTGTTGGCAACTCCGCTAAGGGTGGCCTGGAAGCGGTGTCTGAAATAGATCCATGTCTATGATAGCCTTCTAGCCACAGTAGAAACAGAGTGTTGTTGCCTATCCTGATCAGGCCAAGACACACCAGATATAACATCAGTGACACAACTGTTGGTCCATATTGATCCCTGAAATACTGTACATTAGAGCAGGATCTTGAGGACCATTGATATTGCTGTGCTGTAGTCTACAGATGCTGTATCTTAATTTGATCATCCTGTTGTTGCAGGAATTTTCCTGCACAGCAAGAAGAAAAACTTATAATGTATTCAAGGTTTAAAAAGGTTTCTAAAGTTTGTAATTTCCACTTGAAAATGTAAGACTTGATTTGTCCTAATGAAAAATGTATCAACCCCTATATATTTTTTTCATTAATTATATTCCACATAACAATTCACATTTCCTGTTCCTACAAGATGATTTACCTGCGGCGTGAAACTGGCTCAAATTAAGATACGGGATCTGTATATAGGTTTGTGTGGGGGAGATGGTTGTGTAAAGGTTTGACAATATTGCAGCACATTATGTCATTATAGTGAGAGTCTATAGTGAGAGTCTAGTGAGAGTTATGTGGTATTTCTGTGGTTCTGTGGTATTTCTGTGGTTCTGTGGCCTTTCCTCAAATTGAGTAATTTGCCCTTTTGGTGACCTTAATCTCACACAGTAGTAATTACTTCTCTGGACTAAAACTATTAATCAAAAAGTTTGTGCTAAACCTCAACTAAGAAGCTTTAAAGCTCAGTTAGTAGGCATTGATAGACAGAACAGAACCATGGTTAGGTCATATGCACAACAACAAAAAATACACTACTGCTCATCGAACATCTCATTCCAAAATCATGGGCATTAATATAGAGTTGGTCCCCCCTTTGCTGCTATAACAGCCTCCACTCTTCTGGGAAGGCTTTCCACTAGATGTTGGAACATTGCTGTGGGGACTTGCTTCCATTCAGCCACAAGAACATTATTGAAGTCTGATATTGGGCGATTAGGCCTGACTCGCAGTCAGCGTTCCAATTCATCCCAAAGGTGTTCGATGGGGTTGAGGTCAGGGCTTTGTGCAGGCCAGTCAAGTTCTTCCACACCGATCTCAACAAAACAATTTCTGTGGACCTCGCTTTGTGCACGGGGGCATTGTCATGCTGAAACAGGAAAGGGCCTTCCCCACACTGTTGCCAAAGTTGGAAGCACAGAATCGTCTAGAATGCAATTGTATGCTGTAGCGTTAAGATTTCCCTTCAATTGAACTAAGGGGCCTAGCCCGAACCATGAAAAACAGCCCCAGACCATTATTCCTTCCTCCACCAAAAACTTTACAGTTGGCACTATGCATTTGGGCAGGTAGTGTTCTCCTGGCATTTTTTTGCCCGTCGAACTGCCAGATGGTGAAGCATTATTCATCACTCCAGAGAACGTGTTTCCACTGCTCCAGAGTCCAATGGCGGTGAGCTTTACACCACTCCAGCCAACACTTGGCATTGCGCATGGTGATCTTAGGGTTGTGTGCGGCTGCTCGGCCATGGAATCCCATTTCATTAAGTTCCCGACGAACAGCTCTTGTGCTGACGTTGCTTTCAGAGGCAGTTTGGAACTCGGTAGTGAGTGTTTTAAACCGAGGACAGATTATTTTTACACGCTACGCGCTTCAGCACTCGGCGGTCCCGTTCTGTGAGCTTGTGTGGCCTACCACTTCGCGGCTGAGCCGTTGTTGCTCCTAGACGTTTCCAATTCACAATAACAGCACTTACAGTTGACCGGGACAGCTCTAGCAGGGCAGAAGTTTGACAAACTGACTTGTTGGAAAGTCACGTTGAAAGTCACTGAGCTCCTCAGTACGGGCCATTCTAACTGACAATGTTTGTCTATGGAGATTGCATGGATGTGTGCTCGATTTTATACACCTGTCAGCAACTGGTGTGGCTGAAATAGCCGAATCCACTAATTTGAACGGGTGTCCACATAGTTTTATATAGCCTATACAGTGTAGCTGATTATTATATAAAAGTCGCTTAATCAAAGATAACTGAGATTAGCACTTCAAGCTAAGTGGCCTATGATTCAAATTCCTCACAAAGCATTCATTCACAAGTGTGACCACCATAACCATAGCTCTGTCTAGCCTAAACAACGCTATTCTCTATGGGCTTTACTAGCCTGCCTTCCCTTTTTTCTGAGTCGCTAGCATGGTCTGACAGGTGTTGTCAGTTGAAATGTGAGGAGAGAGGAAAGGAGACATTGTCAGGCCAGATAGCAGGCCAGGGGGGTTGGGCGACCAACGCTAACTGACACCGCTAAGAATTCTCAATGTGATGGATGGCGTTGCTCAGGCAGCAGACAATTGAAATGCCATCCCACTGCTCATCACTGAAATAGATCCCAACGGCCAACCAGAAAGACAGAGAGAGACACCTGCAGATTCCACAGAGTAGTAAGACATTAGGCTATACAAGTGGACTGCTTTTCTCTCATCAATGAATGTCATATGAGGATCTCTATGGGTAGCAGAAAGACACCCCCAGATTCTTTATTTATTTCTTTAACCTTTATTTACACAGGGTGTCATATTGAGACCCAGGTTTCTTTTTCAAATGAGCCCTGTAATACAACAATACACATATAAAAGACCCAGTACAGTCAAAAACATGATTTTCCTGTGTTTTATATATATTTCGCCACTATGAGGTTGAAATAATACTGTGAAATTGTGTCAATTACAATAATGCCCTTTTAGTGTAAGAGTTTGAAAAGACCGCCTGAAATTTCAGCCTGTTTTGGTGGGATGGAGTTCCAAACCTCTCTGCCAATAACAGCTAGTTTTCTGTTTTCCCCTCCTTTACTCAGACCACTCCCAGACAATCCTAGCAAAATTCTTGCTTAATAAATTGCTCTTTGCTAAGAAGCTATTTGTATGTATTTATGACCATTTTAATTGAAAATAATCTTTAAATACGAAATGTAATCAATCTTTAAATATGAAATGTAATAAATAAATACAAAATTAAATAATAAATACATTTAATACATTTTGTGTGTGGTAAGACACTACAAGTTGACAAAGGCCTAAACCGTTTTTCTCTCAGCTTTGAATATCATACAAGGATCTCGTGTATTATGAGAGAGAAGGGTTAACATTTGGATAGTGGTGTGCAAAATCTCAAGGTTATATTATGTTGAGAATGACTTTTTATAGACACTTTTGACAAATAGATATGGCAATGATTTTAGTCACCACTGCCATCATCCTATGAAATATAATGACTGAAAGTCACCGTTGGTCCTACTTTCCCTATTTCCACCTACAGAGAAGTTTATAGACTGCTGATGCAGAAACTTTTTCCTCACCTATAAACTCCCTGGTTGACTTTAATGAGGAGGTTGAGTCCTTGTTACTGTGTTCTCCCATCTCCTGTCTCTCCTCTCCCCTGCTGTTAGTCTCAGGGACACTGTGTGTGTGTGTGTGTGTGTGTGTGTGTGTGTGTGTGTGTGTGTGAATGTGTATATGTGTGTGTGTGTGCATTTGGCACTTGACTGTGTGTGTGTGTGTGTGTGTGTGTGTGTTTGTGTGTGTGTGTGTGTGTGTGTGTGTGTGTGTGTGTGTGTGCACGCTCCTTTCCCTGCCTTTTAAATGCAGGGAGAAGAGCCAGACAGGCTCATTTGGAATGGAGCTTAGAGAGATAACTGCCTTTGAGAGCTCTGAGGCACAGGGTAAATTTAAGCTGTCAGTCATGTCTGTCAGGGCTTTCCCCCAGTGGAGGTGATGATCATGTCAAAGAGATGGAGTAAGCCTCCACATACACATGCACACACACACACATACAAACACACACAGACATTTCGAAGGATGTCACTATAGCTTCCTCATTCTCATCAGCCTGCCTACCACTGGCATTCAGGTGCCGTTCTCTGGGAAACTGTCTGAGTGTGCGTGTGCGCAGGCACACACACACACAGGATACGCTTCTGAAAATCTCAACGAGTTACGTAATTTTATCATAGGTTTAGATTAAGAGTTCAAACTAGAAGTAAAGGTGAATGGCATAAGGCCTTTTGGAATTGGAAGGTTTTATATGGCTCCATTGGACTCTGGAATGTTTGAAAAGGAAATGAGATCCCTCACTGAACTGTGCAGGAGGTCATTCAAAAGAGCTGGATTTATTTTTATACAGTACCTCTCTGAAGAGAAAGATAATGGAATATGACATTACTAGCTATTGGTTTCATAAAATAGTTCTGCATGACCCATAGTACATTATCACAAAGTTTTTAGTTTACTCATGTTATGGGATATAACTTAGGCAGCATTCAAGTGTTGTTTATCTGCTGCCATGGAATAAATGACCCAACTCCTCAGCACTGTAGGGGATCATGACATGTCATTTGGATTGAGGTTTCCATGACAGGAAGTGATTGAAGGATTAAGAAGATAGATGTTGAGTTAAGAGGTTTTAAGAGACAGTGATTCAACTAATCTTCCTGCAGGTTGAAGGCTATATGACATAACTGTGACATGGTAACTAGAGTTGCATCCCAAATGGCACCACATAGGGGTCTGGTCAAAAGTAGTGCACTATATAGGGCCCTCAAACTCAACTCTGGACCTCGAAGCCAGTTCCACACCATTTTTTTCATTGTTCCCCTCTAATTAGGAACTGACTTAGACCTGGGACACCAGGTGTGTACAATTCATTATCAGGTAGAACAGAACACCAGCAGGCTCCGAACTTCGTAGAGTAAGAGTTGAATACCCCTGATATAGGGTATAGGGTGCCATTTCGGACGCACCCTAGTAAGAACGCTACCATCTTGACTCCTTGGCCCTGCCAGACAAGTGCCAGATGTTGTGAATGACACAGCATTAGGACTGAGTCACTCCATTGTGCCACTCACAGTTGACTCAGTTGCCATTGTTGGCAGATGGCGGTAAAAGCCGGCCCAGTAGCCAGACAGGTGGTGGTGATGGTGGACGTTATGGTGCAGTCCTATTTTAGTAACTTTGACAGAAATGTGAGTCCTGATTCAGCAGTCAGAGCAGAACAGAGGCCAGCTCATTAAAACAGTGCTGTTCAGAGTCAGGCCAGGTGGCAGACAGTGTATGTGTCCCAGTAGCACCCTATTCCCTATGTAGTGTGCTACTTTTGACCACGGCCCATAGGAGACTATATAGGGCAGTGTTTCCCAACTCCAGTCCTCGAGTACCCCAACATAACTCATTTTTATTGTAACCCTGGACAAGCACACCTGATTCAACTTGTCAACTAATCATCATGCCCTAAATGAGTTGAATGAGGTGTGTTTGTCCGGGGCTACAACATAAATATATGCTGTTGGGGGCACTGGAGGACTGGAGTTGAGAAACACTGATATAGGGAATAGGGTGCCATTTGGGATGCAGCAGGCACTCAGCTCCCAGTTTGACAGACCAACATATGGATTTAAGTGGACATATGAGCTCCATATGCCTCATTCTCTTTCTGCAAAGCAAACAAATGCTGTCTCTTCTATTTAGATACAGTACTGTGCAAAATATAGATAGTGTGTCTGCCTCAGCATATCCTGTCAAGTTGCAGGCAAACTCTCCAAAGAGACTTTAAAGTGGAAAAAACGTTTATGTAATAAGATATAGTGGTGAAACATATGCGGTCTCTTATGTAGGGACATTGGCAGGCTTAACTGGTTGGCTCAGACTGGAAAACATGAATTCCTGTACATAAAACATATTGTTTTTATTGGGTGGTACTTTCCATTTTCCTTTGATGTTGTATAGCCCTCCTGGTTTTAGCCTACACCGTGAAAACATGAATTCCTGTACATAAAACATATTGTTTTTATTGGGTGGTACTTTCCATTTTCCTTTGATATTGTATAGCCCTCCTGGGTTGTAGCCTACACAGTGCAGACATGCTGTATGTCAGCCCACCTCCTTGTGGGATCCTGATAGACTTGATTTACAGTCATTCTCTTTCTTTCATCCCCTGTTCGTCTGTGGTGTTTCTATTGGAGAGAGGAGGGGATTACTAGTGTATTTTCTCTGGCCTCCTGGGTTTGTTCTCATTCAACACATGTGTTTGTGTGGTAAGACCTAGAGAGGCTCTTCTGAATCATGCTATAATTCACCCTCAGACTTCACAGCAGGCTTTATAGAGAATGGGGAGGGATGGTATAGCCGTAGTGAGAGACGCAAATGTATTGTATCAAGACAATACCCTGGCCCCCTAATGCTGTTCCTCCCCACTCCTTTCACTATGTCTAGATAGTCATGTCTTCACCCCCTTTAATGGTGAACACCATGTGACACAATGGTGTGTCATTGCTGATCCTTGGGTCGTGTTGTTGAACTGTTGTGTTGTAGCTAAACGTTGTCTTCTGTTGTCGACGACCTACAGTGGCTTGCGAAAGTAAACAACCCCCTTGGCATTTTTGGGGGGTTTGTATCATTTGATTTACACAACATGCCTACCACTTTGAAGATGCAAAATATATTTTTGTGTGAAACAAACAAGAAATAAGACAAAAAAACAGAAAACTTGAGCGTGCATAACATGTTCTCGGGGTGATGAGAGGTGTTAGGTTTGCGCCAGACATAGCGTTTTCCTTGATGGCCAAAAAGCTCAATTTTAGTCTCATCTGACCATATGTTTGGGGAGTTTCCCACATGCCTTTTGGCGAACACCAAATGTGTTTGCTAATTTTTTCTTTAAGCAATGGCTTTTTTCTGGCCACTCTTCCGTAAAGCCCAGCTCTGTGGAGTGTACGGCTTAAAGTGGTCCTATGGACAGATACTCCAATCTCCGCTGTGGAGCTTTGCAGCTCCTTCAGGGTTATCTTTGGTCTCTTTGTTGCCTCTCTGATTAATGCCCTCCTTGCCTGGTCCGTGAGTTTTGGTGGGCGGCCCTCTCTTGGCAGGTTTGTTGTGGTGCCATATTCTTTCAAAAAATGTTGAATGAATTTAATAGTGCTCTGTGGGATGTTTAAAGTTTTGGATATTTTTTTATAACCCAACCCTGATCTGTACTTCTCCACAACTTTGTCCCTGACCTGTTTGGAGAGCCGTTTGCTGGTGGTGTTCCTTGCTTAGTGGTGTTGCAGACTCTGGGGCCTTTCAGAACAGGTGTATATATACTCAGATCATGTGACAGATCATGTGACACTTAGATTGCACACAGGTGGACTTTATTTAACTAATTATGTGACTTCTGAAGGTAATTGGTTGCACCAGATCTTATTTAGGGGCTTCATAGCAAAGGGGGTGATTACAAATGCACGCACCACTTTTCCGTGATTTATTTTGTTGAATGTTTTGAAACAAGTTATTTTTTTCATTTCACTTTTTTTCACCTGTAATTTAAATAAAAATCCATTTAAATTACAGGTTGTAATGCAACAAAATAGGAAAAACACCAAGGGGGATGAATACTTTTGCTAGGCACTGTATGCTTCAGGAGGAATAAAAAGCCTGAATTAGTAAGTGAAGTTGTATTTGTGTGGCCTTTCTTCTAGGCCCTGTTGAAGATGGACTGCCAGGGTCTGGTGGCCAGGCTGATCATGGACTTTGTCCTGCTGACCGCGGCCGTGGAGGTGGCCCCGCGCTGGAGGGAGCTGGCAGAGAAGCTGGCCCGGGTAAACAAGCAGCAGATGGAGCAATACGAGGCTCCGCACAGGGACAAGAATGGCCTGGTGGACAATGAGGTGAGATTATCAGCCCATTACTACTAGATACTTTAACATTTACTGGGTTTGACTGGTATTGGCTGCCTCAGACCTGTAATAAGAGGGACGTGAGAAAATGCTAACCCTTCTATCTGTTTCTTGTGTGCGGGGTTCTTTTATATCAGCCAGTCAGATTTGACCATAGAAGCATTTGGAATGATTCTCTGTCCCCTCTTGATCTTAAAGGGTTTTATAAGTACATTGGATTGATTGATCGGTTCTATGACAGTCCATTGATTGATCCTATGTTGACAGTCCATGTGGAAGCCAGCCTATGACTTCCTGTTGACGTGGGCGGCCCAGATCGGGGACAGCTACCGGGACGTGATCCAGGAGCTGCACCTGGGCCTGGACCGAATGAAGAATCCCATAACCAAGCGCTGGAAGCACCTCACCGGAACGCTCATTCTGGTCAACAGCCTAGATACGTTACGCAGCTCTGCCTTCAGCCCTGTAGGACAGGGGGACTATGCCATTTGATCTGAGACTATCTACGTCTGATATGGCATCCTATTCCCTAAATAGGCTGCGTTTACGCAGGCAGCCCAATTCTGATATTTTTTCCACTAATTGGTCTTTTGGCCAATCACATCAGATCTTTTCACATCAGATATTTTTCAGAGCTGATCTGATTGGTCAAAAGACCAATTAGTGAAATAAATATCAGAATTGGGCTGCCTATGTAAATGCAGGCATAGTAGGCCACACATTTTGGCTGGAGCCTGGTCAGAAGTAATGCACTATCTAGGAAGTACAGGAGCCATCTGAGGGGTGATTCCTAACTTCCACTGACGTGAAATGTTCACTTAGTCATGCATTGAAGTCAATGGGAGACTAGGTGAAAGTTTGACTTAACTGGAAGTTCGGGTTCACACCCAGAGATTTTTTAAGATACGTCTGAAATGGCACCCTATTCCCTACATAGTAGTGCACTAGTTTTTGCAAGAAACTGGTCAAAAGTAGTGCGATATATAGGGAATAGTGTGCCATTTATGATGTACACTGAGTCTCTGGAGTTTGGCACTATGGATCCAGCAGGACTACTACTGGTATCCTCCAGCCCTCAGGATGACCAATCACCAATCGGACCTTGACCGTCGCTGTTAGACCTTGAACGTTCAACTCTTGACCCTGCTCCCATCCTCTTGCACAGGACTACAATGGTAACCAGTAACCACCACTTCACACAGAGCACATGTTACTGTAGGTCCAATTCTCTGGCGGGTTAAACACTCAACACTCTCATTGGAATTTACAGTAGATTATTATTAAGCCAAAATATTGATGTGATTTCATATTGGTTGATGTTTCCCTCAATTTCTAAAGGGTGGTTTTTAATCGGTATTGTCTTTTGCTACGCATTTTTTCTACAGAAAGTGGCATAGCACCTGTTTTTATGGCTTTTTTTTCACTAAATATATAGATATATATATTTCAAAAGAAAAATTAACAGGATCTTGATTTATGAAGTGCATTATATTATATGCAATCACTTTGGAATTCTATTTTTATCCCCCTTAAGCGTTCCTGTACTTACAATCTCTTTTTGACTGCTCTTTGTACTTTTTGCTTGCCAAAACAATTAGGTGCTAGCCTAGATCACAGTTTTTTGTTCTGTATCATAGTTTCAGAATAAAACCCATTTGGTTAGTTTCCTCTATGTTCACTTTAGGACAAAATGCGTGCCACAAAATCTGAATAATAATTACATAATGTATCCAACAAGGATCTTTTCTCTTTGTTTTCTGAAAGTTTAAATGCAGAATTACCTCACAACATGGTCTCTTTATTTCATTTGTTTAACCGGCAGTAATGGAATGAACAATTATTTTGAGGAATTAAATTGGCTGTGATGGTTTAAATGGTTTGGTACCCCATTTTGAAGCTTGTGAACTGATGAAGCCTTTTTGTCCTTGATTTGCTCATAAATATATTTTGGTTGCTGTGTTTTGCATTTTCAATGATACCCTTATCAATCAAAAGCTCAAACTCTGGAGCTTTTAATCTTTATACATTCTTTCTCTTCATATAACGCTACTGTATGTTTTCAGTGCACGAGCTGTATTTTGTATGTTTTGTGAATGCAGATGAAATGTGAATAGTATTATTTGCGCAGTTAAATGGTCACACTGGTCTGTGACGGTACAGATTGACAAGTTCTGCACATCGATGCCTCTATTAGTTGCTGTCTTTACCTGTTGGTTCGTGTTGACTCAATAAAATGGCTGTCAATTCTAAAGTGCCTCTGTCAGGCAGTGTGCAGGTTTCATGGTCGGAATTTGTGTTCTGTGATTCTACATTCTCAGACATTATTAATCATGATTTGTCTCAGTATGGCCCTACACAAAGGAGCACAGTGAGAGAGTAGCCTGGGCTACGGTGTTTTCTGGGGAGGAGGTATCGGACTCCATTGGGCTAGTGGCCAGTTGGCTGGTTTGCTAATTTAAGGCATTCCTAAGCACTTGCATCAGGCTGATTCAGGAGATCAATCTCATACTGAATATAAAGAACACAATTAATTGTAGACTTGCAAAAGGAATCCAAGTTTGCTTTTATACCAATCAAAAGAAAGGTTCTTTTAATGAGGTAACTGATTAATTAATTAAGGGAAAACAAGTTCTGGAATTAATGAAAACACAAAGATATTATAATGAACAACAAATCACAGTAATATATGGATGGATTAAATACTTTATGCAACAGGATCTCTCAAACTAATTTCCAGTCTTGACGTTCGTCCAACTTGTGCCAAGGTCTAATTGCGAGGCTGCAGTCAAACGTCAAATTATGCCGTGATAAAGTGAGATTGGGTTGCAGCAACTGTCTGTTAGTTACATTTGACATTTTAGTAATTTAGCAGATGACTTATCCAGAGCAACGTACAGTTAGTGCATTCATCTTAAGATGGATTACTGCAACTCGCTGTTGGCTGGGCTCCCTGCCTGTGCCATTAAACCCCTACAACTCATCCAGAACGCCGCAGCCCGTCTGGTGTTCAACCTTCCCAAGTTCTCTCACGTCACCCCGCTCCTCCGCACACTCCACTGGCTTCCAGTTGAAGCTCGCATCTGCTACAAGACCATGGTGCTTGCCTACGGAGCTGTGAGGGGAACGGCACCTCCGTACCTTCAGGCTCTGATCAGTCCCTACACCCAAACGAGGGTATTGTGTTCATCCACCTCTGGCCTGATGGCCCCCCTACTTCTGCGGAAGCACAGTTCCCGTTCAGCCCAGTCAAAACTGTTCGCTGCTCTGGCACCCCAATGGTGGAACAAGCTCCCTCACGACGCCAGGACAGCGGAGTCACTCACCACCTTCCGGAGACACTTGAAACCCCACCTCTTTAAGGAATACCTGGGATAGGATAAAGTAATCCTTCTACCCACCCTTACCCCCCCCCCCCCCCCCCCCCCCCCAAAAAAAAAAGACAAAAAGTATATAAAAAATATTGTAAAGTGGTTGTCCCACTGGCTATCATAAGGTGAATGCACCAATTTGTAAGTCGCTCTGGATAAGAGCGTCTGCTAAATGACGAAAATGTAAATGTAATAGCTAGGTGAGACGACCATATATCACAGTCGTAGTAAATTATTCCTCAATAAAGAAGTTATAAAACAGATGTTTTTTTAAGATACTCTTAGATAAAAGGGTTCCAAAAGGGCTCTTCGGCTGTCCCCATTAGAGAACCCTGTTTGGTTCCAGGTAAAACCCTTTTTGCTTCCAGGTAGAACTATTTTGGGTTCCATGTAGAACCCTCTGTGGAAAGGGTTCTACATGGAACCAAAAACGGTTCTACTTGAAACCAAAAGGGTTCTTCAAAAGGTTATCCTATGGAAACAGCCGAAGAACCCTTTTAGGTTCTAGATAGCACCTTTTTCTTTTTAAGTGTAGGGTTTCAGACGTTTTTGGAAGATGGGCAGGGACTCTGCTGTCCTAGCATCAGGGGGAAGCTGGTTCCACCATTGGGGTGCCAGGACAGAGAAGAGCTTTGACTGGGCTGAGGGGTTGGAGGGCCAAGTTGGGATGTAGAGTTTGAGCATAGCCTGAAGGAAGAGCAGTTCCCCTTCCTGCTTCGTAGGCAAGCACCATGGTCTTGTAGTGGATGCAGCTTTGACTGGAAGCCAGTGGAGTGTATGGAGGAGCAGGGTGACATGGAAAAACTTGGGAAGGTTGAAAACCAGACGTGCTGTGTCATTCTGGATAAGTTGCAGGGGTTTGATGGCACAAGCGGGGAGCCCAGCCAACAGATAGTTGCAGTAATTCAGACGGGATATGACTAGTGCCTGGATTAGGATCTGCGCCACTAGTTGTTTTAAATTCATGGGAAGCCTTGGTTTATCTACCCAAGCCATGGTACTACACATAGTTAAGTAGAAGGATTTTTAAATGTATGAAACCATCTCTCTTTCTCTGTACCCAATATTGAAGGGCGAGCTCTCGTTAGATCCTAGCAAAGGGCACTGCAGCAGTTGAATCATTGTAATTTCCATAGCTCTGATCTAAATGTGCCACCCCCTCACCTCTCCACAGTCTGGATAGAGAGAGGACATGCTCGATGTGCATCTATCAAAAGAGAGGAGGATGAAGGAGAAAGAGGGGGACCAAAAAAGAGAAGGAGATGGAGAAGAGTGGCCAGACACCAATGCATTCCTAAACGTATAGATCATGTCTATTATTGTGTAACTGTCTGTCCTGTCGCACCTTTTTATAATAATAATGGGGTTAATTAATTAAACTAAATCTATGATAATTATTCATCCCTAACGGAGACAGACTCCCCATGGCGACAGAGGGGCACCTTCAGTTCCCTTCTTCCTGCTTCCATATGAGTCACCATGGCGATGAACATTCCTTCCTGCCCGTCGCCTGGTTACGGCTCAATGGCCGTCACCGTGTGTGCTCAGAGAGAGGGTCATGCCATTGTCTGGGGTTCGACCCTCTGCTTGTGAATCATGCATAAACCAATGAATGCCCATGAGACACTAAGGCCAGACCATACACAGTGTATTGGGACATTGAGGATAGCTGTGAAAGAAAGCCTCACGCAAATGCAAAGTACAAATGCAAAGCAGGCCTACAATCGTCGCTTTCTCAGATAAGCTGAGGAATTGAAGCTTGGGACAGGGCAGGGGTTTAGTTTCCCAGGCCCATGTTTCACCTCATGTGTTCTTTTATTTCTGTAATTGAACTGTCATTGTCGAAAGAGGTGCCTAGACTAGGTTTTATAATGGAGGAAGCCCTTTTGAGGTAATGATGATGTGATCATTAGTCTACCGATGGAAGATGTTGTGAGCTGAGGGTGATGCTTGTCCCATTTACTAAATGCTGTTTGATTTCATATCCTGTCTCCCTGGGATCATGAATAATCACCTCTGTCCCTGACTCCCTGTGTGTGTGTGTGTGTGTGTGTGTGTGGAGTGTATGCCTAGGTGTGTGTGTGTGTGTGTGTGTGTGTGTGTGTGTGTGTGTGTGTGTGTGTGTGTGTGTGTGTGTGTGTGTGTGTGTGTGTGTGTAAATGTGTGTGTGTGTGTAAATGTGTGTGTGTGTGTGAATGTGTGTGTGCGTGCGTGTTTATGTGACTCCATGGTGTGTGTGCCAGTGTGTCTGTGTGCCAGTGTATGTGTGTGTGTGTGTTCGCTCATAAAGTACTGTAATTTACAGGGAGGGAGAACATATTGGTGAATGTGCTGCTTTGATGATTTGCTGTCTCCATGGTAACCTCTCCATATACACACTTGTCAAGGGAGTGAGCTTTCCTCTGTCTGAGAAGAGGGGGAAAAGCACTTGAGTTTCTACTGCCAACAGCCTGACACTGAGGGAGAGAGAGGGGGAGGGTCTACACAGTCTACAACACTACACTCAGTAATCATCTTAAATCCTGTTGATTTCAATTAAATGTTTCTACAATATTCAACAATATTTTATCCGTGCAAAATAAATAACCTAACCAGGCAACAAAAGCCTGCTAACCTAGTTTCAGGTGAAACCAGTGTAGGCTAGTTACAGTAGTCTTACTCTCTAGGCCTGGTCATATAAAAATGCTGTCCTAAGCAGTAT